>NW_020173202.1:1148639-1264138 GCF_003031525.2 Neophocaena asiaeorientalis asiaeorientalis
TGATTCCTGGAGGGAAGGAATGTGAAGCTGTCTTTGTCTTCCTCTTAGGAGACTGGGCCATCAGCTGATACAGTAATGACCCACCATACACAGTTGTCTTATCACTTCTATCAGTGATTGACTTTTCGGGATCAATTAGCAGCAGAAACTTCCTGGGAAGAAATATTCTCAACTGCTGTGGTGTGGACAAAATCATCTACTAAATTACTTGCTTCAAGATATAAAATCCAGCAGATTTTCCCTCATCCAGTTCTGAGATTACTAGAATCCGAAAGGCAGGGAGGGAGGTATATATAGATATCAGGCTATTTTTATAGGTGATGTCTACTCCTTAAGTAATTCTCAAAAAATGAGTTGATAAAAAACTCCAGGATTCTCTGAGGTCTATCTCTGCATGTTGAAAAAGGAGTGAGACCTGTAGTGCTGTGAAATAGTTTAAATATCTCCCAATATTTAAAGCCTGTCTGTGAGACTGAATACAGGACCAGAGAGGCAAACTCTCCAAAAATAACATTTTTTTCATAGAGACTAACTCATCGTGTGGGCTTTCAGAAGCATTAGAAATATAGGTCACCTTAGAATGCATACCTGAATAGGAAACTTTGCAGAAGATAACCTTGCTATTTCTCTCCAGAGTAGCTGACTTTTCCACTGTGGTTTGGCCTCTGTGGTTTTAGAAATAATTTATATGCTAAGTGCGTGTTCTGTTATATAATAGCAACCATACTGTAGGTATCCTTGTCCATCAGCCTTTATTCAGACACACTTGTATGAGGTAAAGCCCTTCTTAGTAAGATGACTCATAGGTGGAATGCTCTCGTTAATTAAATTTTACCTTTAAATAAAAGATTTGGAAACTTTAACATAGAAAATGTTTAAAATGCAAATCCATTAATTAATAATCTGAATGTTCAGACTAAGACGTCAAAGTAGCTACTATAATAACGCTTCTTGTTTTTTTCAGATAAAGCTAATTTTAATAATAGATTTTCTCAAACACAACAGATCCAACATGCAAAAACATATTTATGTAACCCAATATACTTCATCGTGCAAAAAGTATAAAAATATTAATAAGCTATTTTACATATTTTAAGTTTAATTTTAAGTTTAGTTTTAGTTAGTTTAGTTAGTTTAGTTTAGTTAACATTACTTGATTCGTAGTTAAAAGTAACCATGATAGAAATCAGGTTTGGTTCTCCAGTTTTTGAAAGTTTGTTCCCCAGCTGAGTGCCCTGTGTCCAGAAAGAAGGGGAGAATAGAATTAGTGGGAAAACTGGCCATCAGTTAAGTTGCCTTTTTCTGTCCAAAATAAAACTTCATCAGTTTATCAAAAAACCAGTTAAATTTCTGATTTCTCCTTAAGAGTACCCGATTTGAGTACTCCCCTGAAAAGTACTCTGATTTCAGTCAGATCGGAGAGGGAGACAAAGCAGCTCTGCTCTGGCCTGGGCCTGGCCGTGGGATGGAAAGACGAAGCAGACGAGCTTTCTTCAGCTCCCTTTACAGCGTCTCTCCTCCCTGGTGTGTCCCGTGGCCTTATTCGTCATGATGCGGCTGGCCAGGCACCGGATCTTTCTAGCAACCTCCAGAAAAACGTGGCTTTCTTGTAATCCACTTCTGAAACACCTTGTACCATCACGTGTGGGGAGAGCACGGGCCACATAAAGGACAGATTTTGGATTGAAATCTAATTCTGATATGCAGTACATGTATTAGGGCCAAGTTATTTAATCTCCCTCCAAGCCTCAGTTTGTGCGTCTGTAAAATGGAGATAGCACCTCATTGGCATAAAGGTTGTGAATACTGAGCAAGAAGGCAGCACCCAGCACACAGTGGGCTCTCAATTCATCGTCTCCCCCTCACCTCTGTTTTCGAAGACTATTATTCCTAAGCAATATGTGTGGATTTTAACCAGGATCTGTGGGGCCACCAGTATAAAGTCAGCATCTCCAGATGGTATGTCTTCTGTACGTAGGGTGTGGGTATAGAGATAAGTCAGTATGTTGTGAGTACTGCATTTACTAAGCACATAACGGAGTCCTGGGGTCCGATCCTGGTTTCATTACTTCCTGGCCATGTGACTGTGGGCACGTTTCCCTCTCTGCTCTCAGTTGTAATGTTTCCTCCTCGTAGGTGTGTGGAGGGAACAGCAGATTACCCATGCAAAGTGCTCATTGGCACACTGCTGGGTGCAGAGGTAGGGACCCAGGCATGGCACCCAGAATTGAGTGCAGCTTTTCTAATACCCTCTAGGAGGTGGAGCCCACTCTCTTCAAAGGGCAAGAAAGGACTAAAATAACCCTGCTTTAGAGCCATTGAAGCACGCCTCTTGAAGAAGTGTTCTAAGAAGTTAAGAAAATTTTAGATCATTTCTCTTTAGGGAGATCTTTGTTTACCTTTTGAGTTTTCCAAACTTGTCACTTACGATAAACCAAACAGGTCACTCAGGGTAGGCTAGATTCTGCTACGGTGGCAGCCTCATGTCTCGCCCAGATCCGTGTCCCTCCCAGGCGTGGCCCACACCGCCATCACTTGGGGAGGCAAGCTGACAGGGCTCCCCCGTTTGGAGCGCCACGAGAGGAGAGAGGATGTGGCTACTTGGATCCAGCACCTAAGGGGCTTGCCTTAAGTGCGAGGGATCTCCTCCAGTCTCGCTCACGAAGGAAACCAACTCGGTGGGGAGCTGGAATCTGCCCTGTGCATGTGTACGGACATGTATAGAGAAGCAGGGCGTTTGAGCACACCAATTCCACCTCGCCCGTGAAAGCACTCTGCGTTTCAGGCAGCGCTGCACTGGGGGATGGCAGGGCACATGGTCCTCTTTGATTCCCAGAGGAAAATTCCAAACAAGACCCACCATTTCACGGTTGAATTTACAGTGATTTTTAGGAATAGCTTTTTCGAGGAACTAACGATCAGATAAAGATGGATTTGGGACCTAGAGACTTGGAGCCCGGAACCGTGATTTTATCTAAAGTGAAAAGCTGAATGTCATTGCTCCTAATAGAAATTAAGTGTTCAATAATTTTTGCCACTGAGAGGCTGATAAGAAAACCTCTAAGGAAAAGACAAGGGGTTCATATGGACCATATTCCCATTTAAAGTATCAGCAGGAACTTTTTTTTTGGTGACAACTTTCATGCCAGCAGATCTGTTATTAAATAAGACCCCACGAGTTCTGTGTTACGTTGGGAACTGGTCTTTCTTAAGATGTGTGCCCAGTGTACACATCTTCAAGTAAGGGGTGACTTTAGACGATCTCACCGATAGCAGCAGATGTCTAGTTGGCTTTAGCATAAACTGTGTCCGCTGACTGAGATGTCACTTAATATAGAAGAACACACAGCAGAAACACTCAGGGATTGTGAGTAATGGAGTGACAAGGGTACGCCCTTCTGCTGGGAGGGTAGATTCCAGGGGTTAGGGGAAGGATTAGAGATGTGCAGACAAACTGAAATTGACAAACAATAGGCTTGTATTTTGTCCCAGGCTTATGGTATTACATTCATTTGTAGAGTGTATTAATGTGGAAAGGTAAGTAAATAATGAACACGGGGTTGGGGGGTAGCAACATACCTAAAATGCTTGGTGCCTGGCTCAGAGTGGGTGCTTGATAGTTGCTTTAATGGAACGCCATCAGCGCTTTTGCTGTGTGTTAGCTCTGTCCTGGAAACCTGGGGAAGTCCCGGTTGCTACAGCGAGGCCCTTCACAAAAGCCTGTTTCAGGTCCTCAAGTTGAGACATCCTTTTAGTCAACTTGCAGAGTTACAAGTTGCCCCTCCCAGGGTTTATTTAGTGGTGGGAGAGCTGGGAGGGCTGCAGACCTTCTAGGAGCGCTCGGTGGATCCTAGATCAGCGCCCGGTCTGTGTTCTGGATACCTGCTGCCCATCGAGTGGTCCCTGTACTGTATCAGCACTGTGTCTCCCGGGGCTTGTTAGAAATGCAGACTCTCGGGCCCACCCCAGGGCTGTGGTCCCAGTGTCCGTGCGTTCACAAGATTTCAGGGGATTTATGTGTTCCTTAAATTTGAGAAGCACGAGACTCTCAGAATTAGAAATGATGGTTTTCTGGGTTCTCATCTAAGAACGGGCTGTTGCACAGCTAATCAAAGAAGGCTGCTTCACAAGCCCTGAATCTTAAACTTCTGGGAGGAGGAGACATGTCTTCTGTTTTCTTCCACACTTTGATCTCTAATGACCACACTCGGGGCTCCTCATGGAACAGAGAGATGACACACAGCTCAGCCCGTAACAGATGACCGGAGGACAACCACGTGAGAATGTTCTCGCCTCTGCTGCTTAGACGGGTCCGTAGGCCCCGTCCTCTCCGGCCACCCTGGCTCTGTCTTGACCGCGTATCAGCACCTGCAGTGCTCTAAGTCAGCCAGCCGAGGACAGCGCACCCTCCCGAAGCGGCACGCGTGAGAGGGGCTTCCATCTTAGGACGTGGCCAGTCCTTTAACTGTCTGCTTGGGGGCTGTCTTTGTTTTGTGTTGTTCCTTTCATCTTATGCATTAATCTAATTTTTTAACTGAAGTGTAGTTGTAATATTATATGTTACAGGTGTACAGTATAGCGATTCACAGTGTTTAAAGGTTATTGACTCCATTTATAGTTATAAAACACTGACTATATTCCCCATGGTGTACAATATACCCTTGTAGCTTATTTTATACCTAACAGTTTGTACCTCTTACTCCCCTCCCCCTATTTTGCCCCTCCGCCCTTCCCTCTCCCCACTGGGTGACCATTAGTTTGTTCTCTATATCGGTGAGTCTGCTTCTTTTTTGCTATATTCACAAGTTTGTTGTATTTTTTAGATTCCACATGTAAGTGATATCATACACTATTTGTCTTTCTCTGACTTATTTCATTTAGCATAATACCCTCCAAGTCCATCCATGTTCCTGCAACTGGCAGGATTTCAATCTTTTTTATGGCTGAGTAGTATTCCATTGTGTATATGGACCGCACCTGCTTTCTTTGATTCGTAGCTTTCATTGCTGCTTCTCGTGTATCTGGCCCTGCTCTGGAGAGCTAGCCCCTGGTTTCACCTTCTGCCCGTCCTGGGTTGCAGCCTCTGGTCACCCTCGCCAGGTGACCCCAGGTGCCTCCCAACCCCAGTAAGCTTTGACCCTGGTGCATCGTCTCAGCCTGCTCAGGGCCCTTCTGGATTCTACCGAGACCCCAGGATGCGGGAACTTGGACACACGTTAAAACGTGAACTTCTTCCGTGAAGGGGCTGAATTTGTTTGTTGCTGCCCCTGGAATCACGCAAGTGTTTGTTCAGTATTAAATGCCGGATGTTAGACGTCCACCTCCTTTTACGACGAAGGAAGCCTCAGGAGAGATTTGTTCCCATCCTAACAACAAGGAGACTCCAGGTCATCTGTCAAATCACAGCATTTCTTAAGCCCTTCAGAGAGCTTCAGGTGCAAGACAGCTCTGTGGGCCGAATTCCGAAGAGAGGGAGAGCCCCGTAGAAGAGAGATGAGATGCATGAAGCATCCCAGGCTTGGCACGGGAAGGAGAGAGAGCTGGCTGTCTTACCGTGGCAAAGAGAGCAGCTGATTGCAAAGGATCCTTAAAGGCCAGAGATGGGCTGGAAGATCAGGTTCAAACAGCGGGGCCTGGGACACAGGGACGTTCATACTTGCTTGCAGGCTCTTTTCTTCAGCCTCTCCAGGTGATCACAGGAGTGCTTGAGGGCAGGACCCTGGAGAGAGTCCACTCAGTGGCACAGTTTCCCACGAGGACTTCAGACTCTTGGGAAACAGACATAAAACTCTGTCCTTTCCCATTACCCTTTTCTGCCAGGAGGCAAAAGCCTTGAGCTACTGAGAGAAGAGCTGTTAAATCTCTCGTCCAAGGACAGGCAATGATCTGTTGCCGCTAGGGGTGGGACAGGAAACTTTCTCCCACCCAAGACCAACCGCAAATACAGGCAGAGTGGAGCTTCCATGGGAAGGAGGGGCAGGAATGCTTTGAAAACCTATGTCAGTGGTCCCCAACCATTTTGGCGCCAGGGATCAGTTTCGTGGAAGACAGTTTTTCCCCAGAGTGGGGGTGGGGGGCGCTTTGGGGGTGATTCAAGCGCATTGTTTATTATGCACTTTTCTATTATTATTACATTGTAATATGTAATGAAATAGTTATAGAATTCACCATAATGCAGAGTCAGTGGGAGCCCTGAGCTTGTTGTCACTTGCCACCCACTGATAAGGTTTGACGTGAGTCTGCAGGCAATGGATTTATTATGGTCTCTGTGCAGTCAGACTCGCTCTAATGATAACCCGTATTTGCAGCCGCTCCCCAGCGCTAGCATCACCGTCTCAGCTTCACCCTAGGTCATCAGGCATTGGATTCTCAGAAGGAGCACGCAGCCTAGATCCCTCGCATGCGCAGTTCACAGTACGATTTGCGCTCCTGTGAGAATCTAATGCCGCTGATCTGACAGGAGGCGGAGCTCAGGTGGTAACGCGAGTGATGGCGAGCGGCCGTAACTACGGATGAAGCTTGGCTCGCTCACCCGCCACTCACCTCCTGCTGTGCGACCTGGTTCCCAACAGGCCACGGACCGGTACCAGTCGGTGGCCCCGGGGTTGGGGACCCCTGCCTTATGTCAAGGCCCAGATTCATAGGGCTTACCTAAGACTCAGGACAACAGAAAATTCCTCCTCCTACCACCAGGAGCTGAGCACGAATCATAAACAGTAGCCGTCTATTTCTGCAGGAGGGGCAGGGGCAGGAGACAGAACCTCGGTCTGGCACAGGGACCCAGGAATGGCTGAGGGGGGGGATGGAGCAGGGACACTGAGAGAAACCCACCAGCGCCTTACCCACTGTAAGGGAAGGCAGCCTGTAGCGCACCGGAAGTAATGATTAAAGACCCAAAAATCTCAAACCCAGCCCGACTCCTGACTAGATAGACAACCTCCTTACCCCTGGAACCACACATAAAATGATTTGTTATGAGCATAAAAACTACTTTGGTCTCTACTGTTTCTTTATGCATGGTTTTCAGCAGTCAATCCAAAGTTGATACTTTAAAAAGCAAAGCAAAACCAAACCAAACCAAATCATTGCCAACAGATAAAGCAACCAACAGAGCGAGAACTAGCGATGACCCAGATGTTGGAAGTCTAAGATAGGGACTTTAAAATAACCATGGTAGGGAATTCCCTGGTTAGCCTGGGAGTTAGGACTCGGCGCTTTCACTGCCGTGGGCCCAGGTTCGATCCCTTGTCAGGGAACTAAGATCCCACAGGCTGCACAGTGCAGCCAATAAATAAATAAAAATAAAATAACCAAGATAAATATGTTAAATTATCTAGAGAAAAAGATATATAGTATGCATGAACAGATGGGAAATTTCAGCAGAGAGACAGAAACTATAAGAGACAAATAGGAATGCTACAAATTAAAAAGAAATGATATAAAACAAAGAATTCTTTCGGCAGGCTTACCAGTAGACTAGTCTCAGCTGAGGAAAGGTGAATGAACTTGCAGATAGGTCAACAGAAATTGTAAAAAGTGATACACAAAAAGAAGAAAAGGCTGAAGAAAAAAACTATAACAGGGCCAACAAGAGCTCTGGGACAATATCAAATAATCTAACACATTCAGTTGGAGTCCCAGTATAATAAATAAGAGGGAAGGAATAGATCAGAAGAAACATTTAAGGAGATAATGGCTAAAAATTTTCGAAAAATAGTGCAAGATAGCAAACTCCAGATCCATGAAGTTCAGAGAACCCTGACAGTAGAAACACAAAAATAAATAAGTAGACTCCTAAACCCAAAAAGCACAAAAATCTGCCTAAACATATCGTAACTAAACTGTTAAAAACCAAAGACATGGAGAACATATGGAATGCATCCGGGGGTGGGGATGGGGGTGGGGAACATTACAAAAAGAAGAAAAACAATTGCAGTAGATTTCTTGTCAGATGTTCAGCAAACTAGAAGGTAATAGTGTGGTGACACCTTTAAAGTACCCAAAGGAAGAAACAATCTATTAACCCAGACTTCTGTATCCAGTCAAAATACTTTTCCAAACTGAAGGCAAAAATTAAACTTCTTCAGACAAACAAGCTGAGATAACTATGTGAACAGACCTGTGCTGCAAGAGATGTCGCAGGAAGTTCTTCAGGCTGTAGAAAATTACACCAGATGGAAATTTGGATCTACGCAGAGAAATGGAGAGCACCAGAAACAATAACAATAAATGTTTAAAGTATTTTTTCTTATAGCTTTTCAAAAGATTGTTGACTAAAGCAAAAATAGTAAATGGGGTTTATAACATATGTAGAAGTAGAATATATGAAAATAGTTGCACAGATGATGGGAGGGGGAGGAGTTGTAAGTATAAGGTAAATGCAAACTACTAAGATATGATACTTTGAAATTTTCAAAACAAAATATGTAGGCTTAAAGGAGTCATTTCAGATCAGTTGCTAGTATCAATGAACATGGTTGTACGTGGAAAAGTATAATGTACAAGGGTCAATCTGAGACTTAAAATTTGAGGGAAACAAAAAAAAAATACTTATCATTTAGTTCAGTGGTTCTTCAGTTCAGCCAACATCAGAGTCATGTGGAAGAGTTGGTTTAAAAATGGAACCTTCTGGGCCCAGTGCTGCGGATCTCCCCGAGGCAAGGCCTCCTGTTTCACGTGGACCCTCCTAACGTGTGTCCTCCTGTAGCGCATGGTGGCGACCCTCAGGGGAACAGGTGCTGCGTCCTTGGTTATGGAGCCGAGTCAGGGTAGGCCAGACTCAGGGGCAAACGGACGTTCTAGCTGCTGAGAGACTACAGCCTGGGCTAACGTCAAGAAAACCCCCTCCTTCTAACAAGGAGTCGTATCTTGCAGTGGTCAGCGTGGAGAAATCAGGATCCCTGGGAACAACTGGGTGTCCTTGATGAATCCAGGAACTTGGGGACCATGGAAACTGCGGGCCAAGTGTGGTCGACCACAGCAGCCCCTTGGTGTGGGCCTCTGTGTGGTTCAGAATACGAGGCTCTGGGTCATGGCGAGATCCCACTGCCCTCTTTCCTCCAGACAGAGGTCACAGACCAGCAGTATCTCTTCAGGGAGCCAGGTTGGCGTTGGGTCACGTGTGCAGCATATCCCTTGGGGCCAGGGTTGGGCAGACAAGGTTGCCATGAGTTCCTGAATCCACCATGGCTTTGGTCTGGAGGTGAACATGAGAGCAGAAGTAGCCATCGGTGTTGGGCCGAATCACCAAGAATAGGGATCAGCCGGTGAGTGGAGAAGTGCGGTTGGCGGGGAGGGAAGAGCTGCATCCAGGCTGGGCTCCTTGGAACGCGCTGCGTGGGCGGGACGGAGTGGGCGACTCCTTCACTGGAGGACCTCAGAGGGTAGCGGGAACTGGATCTGTCCCCCTCCTTCCACGGAATAGCAGGTGAAGGATTTTCTTTTTTCCTCTTCAGAAGGGGAAGTTTTTAGGCTCTGCTAAATAATCAAATGAATGGAAACTGGCGTCCCCTTAATTAGCCTTGATTTCCGCCAGGTGGTAGGAAGAGTGGCCACCCCACGTCTCGTGGCTGTTTTGTTTCTTTTCTCGTTCCTCCGTACCTACTTCCTCCACTTTGGGGGTTCCTCTGTAAAGCACTGGCTGACACAATGGTTGTATCTGCAAACCTCGTACCTGAATGAGTCATTTTCCTATTAACCTTTTTTTCTAAAGGGCTATTTATTTATTTAATTTTTGGCTGCGATGGGTCTTCATTGCTGCGCCTGGGCTTTCTCTAGTTGTGACGAGCAGGGGCTTCTCTTGTTGCGGAGCACGGGCTCTAGGCGTGCGGGCTTCCGTAGTTGTGGCGCGCAGGCTCAGTAGTTGTGCTTTGCGGGCTCTAGAGCGCAGGCTCAGTAGTTGCGGCACACGGGCTTAGTTGCTCCGCGGCATGTGGAAACTTCCCGGACCAGGGTTCGAACCCATGTCCCCTGCATTGGCAGGCGGATTCTTAACCGCTGCTCCACCAGGGAAGCCCTCCTCTTAACCTTCTAAAGAGATGGTTCCCAAAAGGCATTATCAGCTTCAGGTCTGGAGCTGTAGTTTAGCTGTTCAGTGGAAGTCTTTCACAGTCTTCTGACAAGCTGGACCAACATAAGTTAGATCTACGTCATTCATCTCTTACGATGACTTAGGCATCACCTGTCTGTTCCTCCCCCTCTTAGGTCTTCCTTTTGTCACATCTGCTACCTGTCAGATGCTTCCCTAGGAGGTGGCTACATCCCCATACGTCACACACGAGGAAGCAGAGACTCAGAGAGATGAAGTAACTTACACAGACCTCCCAGTTAATGAGCAACAGAGCCAAGCTTCAGATGCTGATCTAATTCCAAGGTCTGTTGAGCTGTATTACACCCTAGTCCAGTCAGGACCTCTGTCTTGGTACGTCTACCCCAGTAACCCTCCCACTCCAGTCACGTCCTGCAGTGTCCTATTGGTTGTATACTTTCATGTCCTAGGCTTGTAATCTTTGTTTAACCAAGGGGGAATTTTAAGTTTAAAAGGAAATCCAAAAGTAATGTAGCCCAGCGTGGGATTCCATCTGTTTCCCCGAGATGCGTTTGTCCAATGGCCAATCCTCGTGTATTCCGTCAAACTAAGGAGCTTCATCTGACGAGACGGTCGTAGCATCTCTGTGGCCTCTGGTAAGGTGGCAAGCGAGGGGTCGAGAGGGAGGAGAAGCCGGAAGGGAAGTTGCCTGGCCCCACTGAGCTTTGAGCACATGTCCCACAGGAAGGCCACCTACTTTTCTTTCTCTTCACCTTAAAACCTCTTCCCCTTTCGAGATGACAAATCACAAAATCGGCCTGTCCCAGATTGTGGTGAGCTCCCCCACCTACACATCAGCGAGAGGTGGATACCTGATCAGCAATACCAAGATTGCTGCAAAAACAAGATAAGATTTTTTTGTGTTTTTTTTAGCACTTTTGAGATAAGCTTTTGAAAAACCCACACTCGTTAATTTTTGCGTGCCGATCATACTTCAGTCATGCATTCACTCAGCAAACCTTTCTGGAGCCCCTGCCGGTGGTGAGGCCCTGTTCCAGGTGACTGGGTCTGCAGGAGTCAGCGGGCTCCTTCTCTCTGGGGAATGTGCACACTAGAGGCTGCAGACAAAGGAACGGCTGCTGGGACCGTGAAGCAGAAGCCGGGAATGGGCCTGGAGCCGATCGACTGCCCGCCAGTGGGCAGGGAGGGAGGAGACTTGGAGCAGACACCCAAGGAAGGGAGGGCCCCCCGAGGTTGTCTGGGGGATGCGTTCTCGGCAGAGAAATCCCAAGGACGAACGCCCTGAATCAGGGATGTGCTGAGCAGACTCAAGGAAAAGCCCGGATGCCAGGGTCCCGGGCGTTAACAATGGAGGGGGTGGGAGATAAAGCAGGGAGGGCGAGAGCGTGGGGCGGGGGTCCTGTGTTAGCGTGCCCTGTAGGTCATGGTTAGGGTGCAGATGTGTACTGGGGGCACCCTGGAGGATTTCGAACAGAATACAGACATGACTCGAATAACTGTAGAAGTCCCACAGGTCTGTCGCGTGGAGGACAGAGCGCAGAGGGCAGGAGTGGGCGGGGGACCCCTTGGAAGATGAAAGCACTGGTCCAAGTGGCCGGCAGGGAAGGAGTGAGAAGCTGAGGGGTTTGGGTTACAGGAGTTATGTTACATCCCGAGGAGGTAGCCGAGGGGATTGGCTGATGTGCTTGGTGGGGAGGAAGAGAGAATTGGAGTGCCCCCAAGGCCACAGCCTGTGCCACCGGGGTTGAAGGGGTTCGGTTGCCTGTTGCTGAAATGAGCTTGTGGACAAGCAAGTTTAGGGAAGGAAAACTGAGTTTGGTTTTAGACAGGAGATACTTGAAATTCTTCTCAACGTTCTGAGCAGGGATCCTGATGTCTGGAGTTCCAGAGAGGGGTCTGGACTGTAGACACAGTTTGGGGATTGTAGTCAGTTGAATAGTGTCTCCCCCAGATTCATGTACACCTGGAACCTCAGAATGTGACCTTATCTGGAAATAGTCTCTGCGGATGTAATTAAGCTGAGGGAGGGGACACAGAGACGCAGAGAGGAAGGTGGTGTGAAGGTCGGGCAGGTACGGCAGTGATGCCTCTGCAGAGCAAGGAGCCCCGCGGGCTGCAGGCCCCTCCCACAGCCAGGAGGGGCCCGGGGGTGGCCTCTCCATCAGACTTTCAGGAGGTACCAGCCCTGACCCTGCACTTCTGGCCTCCGCAACCGTGAGAGGTTACATTCCTGTTGTTTTGAGCCATCAGGTTTGTGGAACTTTGTGAAAACCTCCCCAGGAAACTAATACAGGGTCTCAGGGTAGAGACAGTGTTGAAGTGAGGTCCAGGTGAGGTCACAGAGGGCCCAGCCCAGGGCAGCCAGATGTCCAGGAAGAGAAGGTGAGGAGGGCCCAGCAGAGGAGCCTGACGAACCTCTTTTCTTTCATCAATTCCAACGGAATTTAGAGCTAGTAATAGTGGAAAACAATAGGGCGAGACTGGGGGCAAGTCTGCAAGTCGCTGTGGCAGAGGCGGGAATGAGGCTGTTTTGAGCTAACGGGCGTCGAGTCTCACTCCTACCCCTGGGCCCAGTCCTGGAAGTCGGCCTACCTGCATCTTTAGCTGCTTGGGAGGGGTGTCACGTGTTTTAAAAAGTCACCTTCATTGAGATGTAATTTACATACGACAAAACCGCATTCATTTTCAGGATTGTTTCAGTGAGTTTCCACGAATCTGTACCAGTGCAACTACAGCCACAACCAGAACAGGAAATGTCTCCACACCCTCGAAGGCTCCCTGCGCTCCTCTCCTGTCGGTCTCTGCCCCTCCCCGCTCCACGCAGCGCTGATGGCTTTCCTGTCACCGTACGTTAGCTGCTTCCCCCTAGATTCCGTGTCACGGCCTCACGCAGGGGGCCCTCCTCTGGGGTGCCTGCTGCTCTCGGAGTCTCCCACGGGCGCCCTTGCATCCAGGGTGTCCTGGGCCTGGAGGCGCTGCTGCGTCTCTTCCCAGAGTCCTGCGTTCAGTGACATCAGCTTGGCTGCTGGACGTCGGCCAGAGTCGGGGGAGCGTTTGCTCCGCAGGAATCGTCACACCTACCGGTCAGGGCTCTTTCACTCCTGGGGAGCCGGCTGATAAACACGTACGAGTCCACCACCGTCCCGTCTGTTCACAGAGTTACTTCCTGATCGCTGTTCCGGCCACGCTGTCAGGAGACCCGGCATCTACGCTGCTCCTGTCTCCTGGCCCTGCTCACACCTCAATCCCCCAAGGATCCTGAGAGCTTGTCCTCGAGGGCCTGTCCCGCTCCGCTCGCAGAGGCACGGCTGGGGGAGGAGTGGGACCTCTGATGCGTCCCCTCGCTGGAACAGGCGGGGGGCGTTTTCCGTTGTCACAGCTTCCGCGACTGGCAGAACAGGCATCGTGGCGGGGGGCGAGCGCTCCCCTGCTGTGCTGGGTCTAGAGCGTCGCACAGGCCAGAGGGGTTGTCACAGGAAGCTGATGGCACCGCCGAGTGTGGGTGCCTTCTGAGCGCGCGCAGCTTGACTTTATTCCCGGTGCGCTCGGCTCCCCGCTGCGGGGGCAGAGGCGCCTCGGACCCATCTTGTGGGGGAGCCTTGGGTCCCGGTCACCAGGCGACGCCTCCTTTCTTCACGGCTTCTTTCCCCAGGAGCTCTGGATGCTCTCCTGGCCAGTGGACTTCAGCCGAGACCACCCGCATCATTGGAAATTTTAGTCCTGCTGAACCTAAGCAGGAAAGGTATTTCTCTTCTGCTAGGGGCACCCCGGCCCTGAGGCAGCCCTTCATGCAGCTTCCCCCCGGAGCTTCACAGTGTTGCACGCTCGGAGTCCAAGCGCAGCCTAGCGGAGCCAGCGCAGAAGGTCTCAAGGCAGCTGGCCGCCGCGGCCTGCGCGGTCCACAGTTACGTAACAACTTCTGAGAACCAAGGAGATCTGTTCCAGGCCTTCCTACTGTTTCTGCTGCGGAAGAACGGAGACTGTCCCCCTTGAAGTGACACCTCCAGCATATCCGCTGTTGTCACCTGTGTCTCCACAGCAGCTCCCACCGTGAATTCCTCCAAGGTTCGCGATTATCTTGTATTTGTAAAGAAACGGCAACAATTCAGTGCGATGCTGTTTATCTTGACACAGACCCCTACACCAGCCGCAGGAGAACAATGGGTCTCCCAAGACCCCAGGACGCAAGGGCGTTCCCTCTGGAGCTGCGGTCAGACAATCCGGGGACCGTGTGAGCTGCATGGGTCAGTAGCCACAGCCTGTCTCACTTCCAGTTTAATCTAGTGGTCTCACGTGACCTAAGTCACTTGACCATCTGTACTTTGTCACCCTTCTGTACAACAAAATCTCCTGAACACCTTGTAACTCGGGGCTGCTTTTGTTTTTTTTTTTGCGGTACGCGGGCCTCTCACTGCTGTGGCCCCTCCCGTTGCGGAGCACAGGCTCCGGACGCGCAGGCTCAGCGGCCATGGCTCACGGGCCCAGCCGCTCCGCGGCATGTGGGATCCTCCCGGACCGGGGCACGAACCCGCGTCCCCTGCATCGGCAGGCGGACTCTCAACCACTGCGCCACCGGGGAAGCCCCTCGGGGCTGCTTTTAACACCGGTCGTCGGTCTCTGGTTGGAGCACTTTGTGAGTCTGAATGTGTCTGTGAGTACAAAGCACGCTCAGGCGCTTCCCCACAAATCAAACAGCCACAACCGTACAACCGGCTTCTAGAACTGGGAGCTGAAGACCCCTCAGACGGCAGCTCCGGGGCCCACACAGGGGAGGGATTCCCTTTACATGGCCTCCAGCTTCAGAACTCACTTGAGGCTGGTGAGTTGTCAGACAGTAAAGATTCTTTTCATCTATTAGAAAGTTCTCCTTTGGGGGAGCCGGTATCTACTGAAACTTCCCTTATTCTACTTCTGTCTTTGCGTTTAGCACAGTTCCTGACATAGAATTAACCTTCAGAAATTATTAGGGGAACTGAGAACAAGACTGTTCCTTCCACAGGCCTGCTCTTTACAATTTGAAGATAGCTCTCAGGTCGTCCCTGATCGTCTCATTTTGGAAGCAGACACATATAGTTCCTGTAATTTTTCATAAAGGGGCACAGCCCCAAGTACTCAGCCATTCAGAATGCATTCCTGAGCGCAGCTCCCATCACTTCTAAGATGTGATACCCAGGCCTGGAAGGAATGATCCATTTGTCTGCTCAGCATAGATGCCTGCAGTGCACCACCTGAGCTGGGTTGATGGCACCAGTGGCCCCAAATAACAGGCTCCAGCACCCCATCCTCTGTGACGTGGTCTCACAGATCTCCCATCAGAAGGTAGACTCAGCTTCCCAGACAGTGAACCTGCTTTGAACCTGAGACTTGCTTTGGTCAATGGGATGTGGCAAAGGGATGGAGTCCAGTTCTGAGTCTAGTCCACATGTTTATAATTTCCTTAACTCCTCTTAGAAATCTCCCTTATCACAGGAGAGGCTTGGGCTATCCTGGGAAGGATGAGAGAACACATGGGGCACAGACGGGCTGTCCCAGCCGAGGCCATTCTGCACCGGCCAGCGGTGGCTCACCTCTTGGCTGAGCACAGGTACGTGAGCAGGCCCAGTCACATTGGCTGTCTGGCCCAATCAGTATGACCACCTAGCTACCTGTAGGCTCATGAGCAATAATAAAGGGTTAGTGTTGCATCCCATTAAGGTCTCAGGGTTGTTTTCCATGCAGTGTTATTTTGGCAATAGATAACTGATATATCATATAACTAGTGCCACCCAAGATTGGATTATCTATTATAGTGGCTTACATCAAACTTGTGATCAGTTACCTTTATCTGATAATTTTTACACATATCAGTTTCTTTTTTAAAAAATTAACTAATTAATTAATTTTTGGCTGTGTTGGTCTGCATTGCTGCGCGCGGCTTTCTCTAGTTGTGGCGAGCAGGGGCTACTGTTCGTTGAGGTGCGCCGGCTTCTCATTGCAGTGGCTTGTCTTGTTGCGGAGCACGGGCTCTAGGCGTGTTGGGCTTCAGTTGTTGTGGCTCTCGGGATCAGTAGTCGTGGCTGGTGGGCTCTAGAGTGCAGGCTCAGTAGTTGTGGCGCACGGGCTTAGTGGCTCCGCGGCATGTGGGATCTTCCTGGACTAGGGCTTGAACCCATGTCCCCTGCATTGGCAGGCGGATTCTTAACCACTGCGCCACCAGGAAAGCCCCATATATCAGTTTCTTGACCTGTGCTGTTCAATATGGTGGCTACCAGCCACGTGTGGCAATGGAACACTTGAAGTGTGGTGAGTCTGAATTGAGATGTGCTCTACGTATCAAACGCACATCTGATTTTGAAGACTTAGTACAAAAATGGTAAAGTATCCCACTGATATTTTTTATACCGATTACATATTGAAATGGTTATATTTTGGAATCACTGAGTTAAAATTTTTGAAGATTGCTTTTCCCAGTTTATTTTGGCCTTTTAAAATGTGACTACTAGAAAAATTTTAATTACACATGTGACTCACATCATGTCTCTGCTGGACGCCATTCAAGACAGTGTCCTTCTAGCCCACGTTTATAATTTTCTTATCTCTGTGTCTTATTGCTTTCACCTCAGAATTCCAACCACATGAAATAATATAGAGTCTTGAGCATTATCTATACTATTAGTTATCCATCTCAAATCTTATAATTCAGCGAATTTGATAGGCATTTTTTTCCTACTTGTATCCAAGTCATTGATTTAAAATAATTCTGATGGCCACAAGATCAATATAACCCCATAGCATTTCACCAATGAATTATTTCCATACTGAAAAAATGATTTACCATTTCTGGTTGTAATTCAATCTGCTGAGAATCTGCCTAAGAGTAATGTCATCCAGCCTACATTTTACCAGTTTATTCAGAAGGAATTTTAAACGTTTTTCTGAAATCAAGGTATATTTGATAAAATCAGGATGTGCAGGAGGTAAAGTCAAAGTCTTCAGTGTGGGAGGTGTTTCCTGATGTACCAACACACTAACATGTCAAGAAGGACGACAAAGCAGGAGCCAGTAGAGGTGGTGACGTAGGAGGCTCCCAAGCTCCTGTGCTCTCAGAGACATGCCAGATGCACAGCTACACAGGGAGCAGTTCCCTCTGAAAGAGGGACAGGGACTAGCTGAGTGACTCCTATTCTTCAGGTGAATGAGAAAATACCCACTTCTAATTCTGTAGGAAAGACAAAGACACACTCTTGCCATCCCTGGCACAGTGCCACACAATCTGGAGGGAACCCCCAAATCCCAGCTTTCCCCTGAGGAGCATCAGGGGCTGGCTGCCACTTTTCCTGGAGGACACTTCTCATGCCTTCTCCCTTCATCCCGCTGCAGTAATAAAACCAAACCTCCAGTGTCTCCCTGAAGGGAGTACGTACCCACATGTGTACAGACGGAGTGACAGGATGGCTACAAAAATAAGACCCAACTGTGTGTTGCCTACAAAAGACTCATCTCAGTTTTAAGGACAGAAGTAGATTGAAAGTGGAGGGATGGAAAAAGATATTACATGCAAATGAAAATTTAAAAAGCAAAGGGTTTTATATATACTTATATCCTTTACTCATAACAGACAAAATAGACATTAAGCCAAAGACTGCAATGAGACAAAGAAGGTCATAATATAATGATAAAGGGATCAATTCATCAAGAGGATATAACAATTGGAAATATTTTTGCATCCAACATTGGAGAACCTAAATATATAAAGCAAATATGAACAGATCTGAAAGGAGAGATAGACAGCAATACAGTAATAGCATACAATACAATGCAATAATACCTCACTTGTAACAATAAAGAGATCATCCAGACAGAAAACCAACCAAGAAACATTGCACTTAAACTACATATTACACCTAGTGGAGCCAAACAACATACATAGAACATTCCATCCAACAGCAGCAGAATACACATTCTTCTCAAGTGCACATGGAACATTCTCCGGGAGAGATCATATGTCAGGCCACAGAATAAGTCAATAAATTAAGAAGACTGAAATCGTATCAAGCACCTTTTCCAACCATAATGAAATGAAACTATAAATCAATTATAAGAAGAAAACTGGAAAATTCACAAATATGTGGAGATTAAACAACAAGCTACTTTTTGTGGAGATTAAACAACAACAAATGGGTCAAAGAAAAAATAAAAAAGAAATTTAAAAGTATCTTGAGACAAATGAAAATGAAAACACAACATTCTAAAACTTCTGTGATGCAGCAAAAGTAGTTCTAAGAGGGAAGTTTATAGCAATAAACATGTACATTAAGAAAAAAGAAAGATCTCAAATGAACAACTAACTTTACATCTCAAAGAACGTTACACCTCAAGGAACTTGAAAAAGCAGAATAAACTTAGCCCAAATTTAGTAGAAGGAAGGAAATAACAAAGACCAGAGCAGACCCAAATTAAGTAGAGGCTACAAAGACAATAGGAAAGATCAATGAAACTAAGAGCTGGTTTTTTGAAAGGATAGACCAAATAGACAAATCTTTAACTAGACTTACCAAGAAAAAGAGAGAGAGCTCTCAAATAAAATTAGAAAAAGAACACATCACAACTGACACCACAGAAATATAAAAGATCATAAGATACTACTATGAATAATTGTACACCAAAAAAACCGGAATACCTGAAAGAAATTGATAAATTCCTAGAAACATACAACCTACCAAGACTGAATCCTGAAGAAATAGAAAATCTGAACAAATCAATTACTAGTAAGGAGGTTGAACCAATAATCAAAAATCTCCCAAAAAACAATGGCCCAGGACCAGATGGCTTCACTGATGAATTCTACCAAACATTCAAAGAAGAATTAGTACCAATCCCTCTCAAACTCTTCCAAAAAATAGAGCAGGAGGAAATACTTCCAAACTGATTTTATGAGGACAGCGTTACCCTGATACCAAAACCAGAAAAAAAGCATTACAAGAAAAGAAATTACAGTCCAGTATCTCTGATGAACAGATAGGCAAAAGTCCTCAATAAAATATAAGCAAACTAATTTAAACAATACATTGAATGGATTACACACCAGGATCAAGTGGGATTTTTCCAGGAAGGCAACAATGGCTCAACATTGACAGGTTAATTAATGTGATTCACCACATTATAAAAATGAATGATAAAAATCATATCATCATCTCAATAGATGTAGAAAAGTATCGGGCAAAATTCAGCATCCTTTTATGACAAAACTTCTCAACAAACGGGGTATAGAGGGAATGTATCTAAACATAATAAAGGCCAGGTATGAAAAACTTACAGCTAACATCATACTCAATGGTGAAACACTGAAAGTTTTATCTCAAGATCAGGAACAAGACAAGGATGTCTGTTCTCACCATTTTTATTCAACACAGTACTGGAAGCCCTAGTTAGAGCAATTAGGCAAGAAAAAGAAAAAAAGACATCCAAATCAGAAAAGAAGTAAAATCGTTTCTATTTGTAGATGACATGATACTATACATAGGCAACCTACAAGACTGCACAGAAAAAAAAAAAAAGGTTAGAACTAAAAATGATTTCAGTACAGTTGCAGGATACAAAATCAATATAAAAAAATCAACTGCATTTTTATACCCCAGTTAATGATCAGAACAAAAAATAAGGAAAACAATTCCATCAAAAAGAATAAAATACTTAGGAATAAATTTAACCAAGGAGGTGAAATATCTGTGCACTGAAAACCATAAAACATTGATGAAGGAAATCAAAGAGGATACAAATAAATGGATTGGAAGAATTAATATTGTTAAAATGTTCATTTATCCAAAGAGATCTTCAGATTCAATATAATTTCTGTCAAAATTCCAGTGGCAATATTCACAGAAATAGAGAAAATAATCCTAAAATTTGTACAGAACCACTAGGGACTCAAAGGAATCACAGCAATCTTGAGAAAGAAGAGCAAAGCTAGAAGCATCATGCTCCCTGATTTCAAACTCTATTGCAAAGCTCTGCTCATCAAAACAGCATGGTATTGGCATAAAAACAACCACATAGATCAATAAAACAGAATAGAGAACCCAGAATAAACACACATATATGGTCAATTCATTTTCCACAAAAGAGCCCAGAATATATAATGGGGAAAGGACAGCCTCTTTAATAAATTTTGTTGGAGAAACTGGACAGCCACATGCAAAAGAATGACACTGGACCCCTATCTTACACCTTACACAAAAATCAACTCAAAATTGATTAAAGACTTGAACATAAGACCTGAAGCTGTAAAATTCCTAGAAGAAAATATAGGCAGTAGACCCCTTGACATTGGTCTTGGTGATGATTTTTTTTTTTTGGCGATATGTGGGCCTCTCACTGTTGTGGCCTCTCCCGTTGCGGAGCACAGGCTCTGGACGCGCAGGCTCAGTGGCCATGGCTTACGGGTCCAGCCGCTCCGCGGCATGTGGGATCTTCCCAGACCGGGGCATGAACCCGCGTTCCCTGCATCAGCAGGCAGACTCTCAACCACTGTGCCACCAGGGAAGCCCGGTGATGAGTTTTTGCATTTGACGGCAAACACAAAGACAACAAAAACAAAAATAAGCAAGGGGACTACATTAAACTAACAAGCTTCTGCACAGCAAAGGAAACCATTAACAAAATGAAAAGGCAATCTACTGAGTGGGACAATATATTGGCAAACCATATATCTGATAAGGGGCTAGTAGCCAAAATATACAAGGAGCTCGTACAACTCAATAGCAGTAAACAAACAAACAAAAAAACCCAATTAAAAATGGGCAAAGGACATAAATAGATGTTCTTCCAAAGAAGACATATAAATGGCCAACGGGTACCTAAAAATGTATGCAATGTTACTAATCATCAGGAAGATGTAAATCAAATTCTCAACGAGCTATCACCTCACACTTGTTAGAATGTCTACTATCAAAAAGACGAGATAAATGCCAGTGAGGATGTGGGGATAAAGGACACTTGCCCACTGTCGGAATGTCAACTGGTACAGCCACTGTGGAAATCAGTGTGGAGGTTCCTCAAGTAATTAAAAATAGAACTACCATATGATTAAGAATCCTACTTTTGGGTATATATCTAAAGGAAACTAAGTCACCATCTTGAAGAGATATCTCTCCTCCCATGTTCACAGCAGCATTATTGACAATAGTCAAGATATGGAAACAACTTGAGGGTCTGTAGACAGATGGATGGATAAAGATGTGGCACCTTATATACAATAGAATCTTATTCAGCCATAAAAAGGAAATCTTACCATTTGCAGCAACGTGGATGAACCTGGAAGACATTACGCTAAGTGACATGATCTGCACAGAAAAAGACAAGTACCACATGGCATCACTTATACGTGGAATCTAAAAGAAAAAGAAAAGTCAAACTCCTAGAAACAGAGAGTAGAAAAGTGGCTGCCAGGGCTGAGGGTGGGGAAAATAGGGAGAGTCTGGTAAAGGTTGCAAACTTTCAGTCTTCAGATGATGAATGTCTGAGGATCTAATGTAGAACATGGCGATTGTAGTTGATACCACTGTATGCATAATTGAAATTTGCTAAGAGGGTAGAACTTAAATGTTCTCTCACACACAAGAGTTAATTTAAATATCTTACAGTTTCATTTGTCTATCACACCTCAGTAAAGCTGGAACAAATAAAAGAAATGAAGTTGCGTTGTGATGATGTGCTCATAAAATGCTCACAAAAGTACTTATGAGGCAATGTGTTCTAAAATATTTCTGGGGTGCCAAGTCTAGTCTTTAGTGATCTTTCCCCCCCGCTTCTCCACCCCTTCCTTTTTGGGCATCAGGACACTGGTCATCTGCAGTTCCATGGGCATCCTTCCCCCTCTCCATCCTTCTCAGGTGTTAGAGGCCATTAGCCTCTTCACGAAACTCGCTCGGACCATGCAGAATCTGAAGAATCATCACTGAACTGTCTTAATCAAGGGAATTCTGTGTATCCGTTTCTAGCCTAAAATTAAAAGTTATGTTCAAAATCAAAACTGCAATGAGGTACGACCTCACACCAGTCAGAATGGCCCTCAACAAAAGTCTACAAACAATGAATGCTGGAGAGGGTGTGGAGAAAAGGGAACCCTCCTACACTGTTGTTGGGAATGTAAACTGGTGCGGCCACTATGGAGAACAGTATGGAGGTTCCTTAAAAATGAAAAATAGAGCTACCATATGAGCCAGGAATCCCACTCCTGGGAGTATATCTGGAAAAGATGAAAACTCTAATTTGAAAGATAGATGCACCCCAATGTCCATCACAGCACTATTTACAATAACTAAGTCATAGAAGCAAACTAAATGTCCATCAACAGATTAATGGATAAAAAAGATTTTGCATATGTACACAATGGAATATTACTCAGCCATAAAAAAGAATGAAATCATGCCATTTGCAGCAACATGGATGGGCCCAGAGATGATCACACTAAATGAAGTAAGTCAGACAGAGAAAGACAAATATCACATGATATCACATATGTGGAATCTAAAAAATGGTACAAATGAACCTATTTACAAAACAGAAAGAGACCCACAGACCTAGAAAACAGACTTACGGTTACCAAAGGGGAAAGGGGGGGTGGGATAAATTGGGTATTTGAGATTACACACTACTATATATAAAATAGATAACCAACAAGGATCTACTGTCTAGCACAGAGAACTCTACTCAATACCTTGTAATAACCTATCATGGAAAAGAATCTGAAAAAAAATACATATATATATACACACATACATATAACTGAATCACTTTGCTGTACACCGGAAGCGTTGTAAATCAACTGTACTTCAATTTTAAAAAAAGAAGAAAAACAAGAAAAAAAATGTTTAGAAGTTATGTTCATGGAAGCAAGCTCAGTTTTTCACTTAAAAAGTGGAAAAAGTTTCACCTGGAAGTTTGATAACAGTTCAGTACCTTTGCTAATACCCCCTACAGCAGAGGGGGACCTGTTACAAATGCAAATTTCCTTTACAAAAGGAAAACTTCTGCCGTAGTTTTAGAGCTTTTCCTGTGTCTGCAGGTACCCAAGAGCCTTTAGCTCAAAATAATCCATACAGCAAAGAGGCACATCTGGAGCGCATGTCCCACACCCCTCGCCCACAAGTCCAGACCAACACACAAGCCTGTTGGCGCATGGCGGCGCTCAGCCTGCTGGCCTCCCGGGAGCGGTTGGATTCCTGACGCAGGCCGTCTCATCCACACCTGGGCCGACCAGGACTTCCTCCTCTCCCCACCTCTGCGGCGTGTTGGCTGGCTATTCAGCACGACTGGCTGTGTGTTGTTATGTATGGTTTTTTGGGGGGTTTTTTTGGGTATAAAACATTTATTGTTTCACTAGGTTTTTTTAATCTGTTTTTAAACAAATTTTTATTTTATACTGGAATGTATTTGATTAACAAGTTTGTGTTAGTTTCAGGTATACAGCAAAGTGATCCAGTTATACATATACACGTATCTATTCTTTTTCAAGTTCTTTTCCCATTTAGGTTATTACAGAATATTGAGTAGAGCTGCCTGTGCTATACAGTAGGTCCTTGTTGGTTAACTGTTTTAGATAGAGCAGTGTGTATATGTCAATCCTTAAAAAACTAAAAATAGAGCTACTGTATGATCCAGCAATCCCACTCCTGGGCATATATCCAGAGAAAACCCTGGTTCAAAAGGATACATGCACCCCGATGTTCATTGCAGCGCTATTCACAATAGCCAAGACATGGAAGCAACCTGTGTCCATCGACAGAGGTGGGGTGTTTAAAGATGCTCTGGGAAGTTATTCTCATGGGGCCAATACAACCCAAGATATCCTGACATGGCACAAAACCCCACCGATTGAGTTTCCACCCTTTAACAATCGCCCAGTAGCATACAGGACAGAATTCTCTCCCTCTCCTTCATCCTCTTCCCGTGTCCCTAAACCCCAGATCTCCTCGACGCTGCTCTGGGCAGGAGGTTCAGGGGCAGGTAAGACGTCGGCCGTTTATTGTTTGAATCCCTCGAAGTGAGTTTCCTAAGATGGACGAACACCATGGTCCCCCCACATCAAACACTGCTCGAAAAGCCCACGTCAAACCTCCTTATCCTGTCTCCTTTCCAGGACCAGCCAGTCTCCGCACTGTCCCCAAGCCGCCCAGAGGGACCTCCCTCTGTCCATTGGCTCCCACCATTCATTCTCAGGGACGGCCTGCTCAGGGGTCCGGTTGCTGCCCAGGGATCCCCTTTCCTGCCCAGGGGTCCTGTTGCTGACACCGTCTCCTTGCACACCTGGCTTCAGGACTCCTCCCAACTCTAGCCCGGGTATCTGTACTGTTTCACACCCCCAGGAAACCCCCTGGTGGTTGGTTTATGCTATCTTGTATCTTTTGTGTGTGTCAGGTGGCACTAAGTGGTCCTACACAGAACAGAAAACTGAAGGCCGTTGAGCCTTCAGCAGGCAGGCATTGGAGTCTTCTGTCCAGGTCAGCGGGGCCAGCTCTGCTCCACCAGCCCTCAGGCAACCCAGCAATTCCTGCTCAGCCGTCCCCAGTCGCTAGGGGGTGGCCCCAAACTCTCAAAGGAGGTGGCATCCTTGTTCCAGCCAGGAGCATGGACGGACAGACAAAGAAGAGGGGCAAAGGGCACCCACATCTCACAGCCAGCACTTCACCACATGGCCGCTCCAAGATACCAGGGAGGCTCGTGTGCAGACTTGGGGCCTTTTTTCAAGGCGCCTCTGTGTCCAGGCAAAAATTCTATTACTGGGCAAGAAAGAGAGAACCGAAATTGGGGGAAATTAGTCTCTACTACAGCACCCACCTTTACAATCTTCACATATTCATGTCTTAAAGGAGCAAAGATGTCCTTTATACTTGACACAGGATCCTTTATACAGGATCACCCATGGGCCTGAAGGCAAAACAATCAGGACGTTTCGGGTGCCTGTTCCACGGGCTTTTGCTGGTTCAGATGTGATGCTGTGACGGCACCATCTTCCCCGAGCACAGCGTAAGCGTGTTGTTTCCATTCTTCCTACAAAAGATGCAGGTTCAGCCAGTTCAAAATCAGGAAACGAACATGTGAATGGTTGGAATCTCATGACACAGGGAGGAAAAGCTGTTATCATCCTAGATTTGTCCTACAAATGGGGCAGCCACTACTGAGACCCAAGGAGCTGGGACAGGGCTCAGTGCCCGCCACCAAGAGCGGTGGGGGAAGAGGAAGCCAGCCCCGGGGGGGGGCGGGTGACACAGAAACTGCCTGTGGTGCAAGGCCCTCCTGTCAATGATGGTAATTAGCACGCCCGGGGTTTGGTTAAAACCACTACCCCCCAGGAAGTGAATGGGGTGACACGGGGAGCAAAATAAGAGACAAAAACTTTTGTGGACAAGAAAAACAGGCTTTGTTTACAGGCTGCTTAGAGAAAGTATGTAACTAATGACTTTTACTGGTATCAACTAGAATGACTAGTCATGGACATGTCATTTCTCTCACTTTTGTTCGTCCCAGGAAATGTCCCAGAAACCAAAGGTCGTGACCTGGAAGACATTCTGATTCCAGGGAATGAATGAAGAATGGAAGTGTGGACTTGGAAAAATCCTAATAAATCTTAATGAAAAGTTTCAGATTTTAGCACAAAGCAGACACTTGGTAAGTATTGGCCAAGTAAGTGAAAGAAAAATGTTTGAGGACAATTTTATTATTTACAAGTTTTATCAGATGGTTGGAAAGAAACACAGCTCATGAGTTCGCTATTTTAGATATCTTTTCGTAAGTGCTGTTATGTTAGTAAACATCTGAAGAACGTCAAGGAGGCTGGAAAGGAAACTATGGTCCAAGGTGGCAGGTTGAAAAACACAGACTGTGCTCGCTGGAGTTGTGTGGGGCACGCCCTGTGTAACTCTGAACAGCAGTCCTTCTCAGGGTCACTTATGTTTAAATTAACGTTCAAGAGCCCTGGAGAGCTGTGATGTGGATACAGAGCCCAGGTGGGTTAAGGAAGGTGTCCCTGGGGGGTGTGGATGGCAACCCAGACTGGAGATCAGAACCAAAGCAAAGTGAGAGGGTAGCTGCTCAGGAGGGCAGCGGTGGTGATGGGAGAGTTGTTACGAGGAGGGAGGATTGATCAAATTGGTAAATATTCTGAGGATTAATGGAAGCCATGTTTCTCATGGTCAAAGAAGGAAATTATAAATGTGGAAAGAGTAGAGTGAACCCTACAGTGCTGATTTCAAATTGGAGATTTTGGTGAGAGTCGGGGTTTCAATATATGTACATAGACGTAGATGTAAATATAGATGTATCATACATGTGTATGTATGTGTCTGCACTACTGCATGTATGTGTGTATATGTAAACATAAATACACTCTTTAGATTTTTCCACCAAAATCGGCTGGGAGCAGACACCCCTGTAGCAATGAACATGCTAGACCCAGCTATTAGATTCTATGTTCCATTCTCCGCAGAAAAAAAGCCCAGACTTGGAGAAATGGCAGATCCCAGGGCTCGGTGGGACTGGGAAATTGCAAGATGGGCTGAAAACAGGAAGTAAGGAAATGCTCAAACAGTGATAGGATGTCAAAAGGATATTTTGGTCAAACCTGGAGAGACTTTTTTTTTTTTTTGTGGAACGCGGGCGTCTCACTGTTGTGGCCTCTGCCGTTGCGGAGCACAGGCTCAGCGGCCATGGCTCACGGGCCCAGCTCCACGGCATGTGGGATCTTCCCGGACCGGGGCACGAACCCGTGACCCCTGCATCGGCAGGCGGACCCTCAACCACTTCGCCACCAGGGAAGCCCTGGAGAGACTTTTACATCAAAATAAATAATGATGTTATTATTAATGAAAGTAATAATGGGTTATTCTATTGAGCAAAATAGGAATCCGTGATCCTGTTCTGCCGTGAATAAATCGGGAGAGGAGAAAGCTTTCGGTAGCAGAATGCCAGCCTTTCAGCGTGGAAGGACAGGTGGATGGCAGCATCACCAGTGGGTCCACTCGTAACTATAAGCAATCCAAGAAATATCCAGGTATGCTAGAGCCGCAGTGAAGGTCTGAGGAGGGTAGGGCTTATTTGCAGTCTCAAAACTTCCCCTCATACAATACTTACTCATTACAAAGGGAAAAGGATGACTTCACAGTGGGGAAGTCTGGCAGATACCACATTCGTCACGTGATCACAGTTAGTACAAGCCCAGGGACAAGGCACCTGGTGGGGCCCACTGAGAAGAGCACAGCACCAGCTCTGTGACATTTCTGCCAGAACTGTGTATCCTGTATCTAGACGTAAGGATACGCGAGACAAACCCAAACCGAGGACTATTCTACAGTTGTCTGACGTGTCAAGGTTGGGAGGCCAGGGAAAGACTGAGAAACAGATTGTGAAGGAGACTTTGAGAACTAGGCACAATGTGAGATTCTAGGTGGGATCCTTTTGCCCTGAATGACTTTAACGGGACAAGTGGTAAAACTTGAAGGGTCTCCGAGGACTAGATGGGGGGTGTGGATCTGTGCGAGGTGCACAGGAGCTAATTCTTCCTGCCTCGGCATCTCAACACATCCTCAGCCCTGCTTCCTAAGAGTGCAAAATACAAAGTGGCCACAAAACGTTTCTTTTAGGGGCTTCCCTGGTGGCGCAGTTTCAAAGACTAATATATTACAGAATATCTTCTCTGATCAAAATAAAATCGAATTTTAGAAATAAATAATGATGTTTACAAAAGCCCTAATTATTTGAAAGTTCAACAATATGCTTCTAAATAATCCATGAGTCAAAAAAGTTATGAGAGGGCTTCCCTGGTGGCACACTGGTTGAGAGTCCGCTTGCCGATGCAGGGGACACGGGTTCGTGCCCCGGTCCGAAGTTTCTTTTACATTTTCTGCCCACTTAGAGATGTAAGGCATGATGATGGTAAGGAAAATAGAAAAAATATGGTGTCAGTAAAGGAGAGAAACATAAAAGAGGATTTGGAAGAAAGTATTTAGTGGAGAGTAAGAAATGAGAGAAATATGTTCGTCGGTTGAATGGCTCAGCCAGTGGAATCAGTATTTTATTTGTATCATCACTGTCCTTTTGACATCAGACATTTGGTGCTTTGATTAACTTTTTATTTTTATTTATTAAAAATTTTAAAGTTTGACCATATGTTGGTTCTGAAGCACTAACATATGGAAACAGGCAAAACCAACGAAAACCTTGCCCTTGGCAGCTCCCATCTGAATGCCCTAATGTGACAGCTGCTTAGAAATTTAATTCTAAGAAATAATAAGGTTGTGCTTGGGAATGGTAATGACTATGTTCAGCTTATTCAGAGTTTAAGACTTCACACTGGCACCTTTTCTTAGGAGACGTGGGAGGGAAAGCAAGCAGATGAAAGATTGAGCCTTTTTGTTCTAGTCATAGAAACTTCGCTTTTCATTAATAATTACGGCGATCCAATACATACTATTAGATGCCAGCAGGCAATATTTCTAAATAATTACATCTTAATATGTATATTAAAGGAATTACATTGAGGATTAGAATGAATAAGTCTTCATTAATTATATTCACACAGAATCTCCAAATTCCTTGCATGTGGTAGCACATTCTCAGATCTTCACAATTCAGTTTTTTTTTTAGCAGTTGATGGTTCTTATTTAAAAATCATCTACAACATTGTTCTTTTTGCTCTATAGGAGGCAGAATGTGGACCTATTTTATTCTTTCAGAATTAATGAATTTTGTGATTAGCACTGGTTTCTTCAGCAAGCATGAAAAATTTTACTTCCAAATGGCAATTTTGTTTACTCTGCTAGGGTCCCATTGGCATCCTTGTAATTAGGTATTTCAATAAACAAAGCCAAAACACTCAATTGTAAAATACGTTTTGTACATATGGAAAAAAAGTATGTATTAAAACGGAAGGACACATTTATCCCAGGATGAAACTCTAACAGTGTTTACATGTTTCATAAGTTCTGCATGGCTTGGGGTTTGCTAGAAGCAGAAGCTGGATTCTAATGGAAGTATTTTACAACCTGGTGGGTAGTCCAGGACCCTGGAGAGCGACCGAGGGCAGGGGGAGAGGGGCAGCCAATGAGAGCAGTGCCGTCCTGCGAGGCCCCTTGCAGCAAGGACCCATCGTGAGTAACTGGCTTGATTCCCCTGGGAGACGCTGGCTCACCAGACATGGAGTGGGGCCACTCCTGTGGGTGCTGGTTCTGCAGCGCGTCCTGTCTGCCGTGCTTGGGTCAGCAGGCTCTCGTTTCACAGAGATTCTGGGCACAGAGGGAAGATACCTGAGGCTGGAAGCCTGGCCGCTGGATTAGAAGGTCGAGGCCTGAGGGCACATGAAGGGCATGCACGGTATCTGCTTGAAAATCACTTTATGTAGAAACAGTAAGCGTTAACTAAAACGTCTGGATAAATGAATGTGGAAAAAATTGTGTCGCTACAGCTTACTCTGGTCGAATGAATGTCTTATTGGTGATGAAAATGTAATTCTTAAACTTACCGGTGTTTGCTTCTTTCTTTCATGCTGAATGTCTTCTTTGGCTCTTACTAATTTTTCTTCAGCAATGGCAGATATTGTCAAGAGCTAACTTACGTGTTTATGATAATGAAAGATGACTTCTTGGAAGGAATATTGATGCTCTGCACAGTTCTCAGTCCTCTTGGGGGGGAGTGGGAATCAGAACAAAGTGTCTGTTATTTTCTGAGCTACTGTGTCCTCATCGGTAGGTGAGCACAATGCTGAGGACCTCACAGGCTCTAGCGAGCACTAGGGACACAGTATAAAATGTGTGCATACAGCAAGTGCTCCATACAGCAAGTGCTCCACGGATGACCAGGTTGCCACCTTAGCAGGCTGTCCCAGTTTTTTTTTTTTAAATGAAGAGTGATATCTTCCCGCCCAACTATTTAATTAATTAATTAATTTTTAAGATGTTGGGGGTGGGATTTTATTAATTAATTTATTTTTGCTGTGTTGCGTCTTCGTTTCTGTGCGAGGGCTTTCTCTGGTTGCAGCGAGCAGGGGCCACTCTTCATCGCGGTGCACGGGCCTCTCACTATTGCGGCCTCTCTTGTCGCGGAGCACAGGCTCCAGACACACAGGCTCAGTAGTTGTGGCTCACGGGCCTAGTCGCTCCGCGGCATGTGGGATCCTCCCAGACCGGGGCTCGAACCCGTGTCACCTGCATCGGCAGGCAGATTCTCAACCACTGCGCCACCAGGGAAGCCCCTGTCCCAGTTTTAACGTGCATTATTTACTCTGATGAAAAATTTCAAAATCTGAGTGAATTTTGGTTTCAAAGTGATGAAGACTTGAACACCCATTGAAACAGACAGTCTCCCGGTCAGCGGGCTTATCAGTGAACCAAGGTCATTACTTTTGGAAGGAAATGAGGATGTGTGAGTGCAGGAACTTCTGAATGCCATGAGTCTCCGGAGTTATGTAGATGAGGTGTGTGTCACAGCAATGCCTCTGCAGAACTGGTTGCTTCCTTGGAGGAACACGTGAGCTTGCAGTCGATCCCGGTAAGACACCTTGCTTGCTTTCTTCGGGGTGGTTTATCGATTCTTTGAGGAGAGTTTTCAGGAGATCTGGCTGAAAGACAGCCATGCAGGTGTGACCGTCACCTGGAGCTGGAGGAGTTTGTGCCGGACACTGGGTGGGGCCTGGGGCAGCCGCCTGGGCTGGATGGGTGAGGTCTTCCAGGGGGTGTAATGTTTGAGAGCGATGTGTAACTCTGGTGAGCTGGACCTAATGCTATGAGGTGGCAGTTCTGTTGGGAAGGGGTGGGGCAGGTTCCCGGGGGTGACCTGGATGGGACGGTGATGCCCATGCTTCCTGAAGGCAGTAGAAATTCCCACCGTTAATCATTCTGAGAAACAGATCTTGGAATGAGGGGCCAGAGCCATGGGAGCACAGAGGGACGTCTCCCTGCCCAGCGCCTCTGCTGCTGGGGCTTGGGCTCTGAGGCTGACTGACTGCCTTTCCAGTGGGAGCGGCTAGTGCCTTGCCCAGTGCAATGGCAGTGAGGTGACCACCCAGGAGCCAAGCAAAGAGGGCGTCTGAGGGTCCCCTGAGGACGGCTCTGGAAATATGAAGTCACTTCTAATAGCAACCTAAGTTCCCACATGGATTGGAGCTTCCTTTTATTAATCCTCAACCTTCAGTAAGATCTCGTTTAAGAACTAGTCTTTAGCATGCCGTGGGAATACAGATCAGGGCTCAGTCCGTGCCTGAGGGTAATAAAGCAGGGGGAGCAAAAGCCCTCTCTCGAGGCCAGCATGGGAGCGGCAGCAAACACTCCAGCCTGGACCACCCTGGGAAATCCTATCTTGTTCTTGGACCCATTGAGAGCTGGCATCTTTTCAGATCATCCAGTAAATGGTTTAGGATAAGATAGTCTCATATGTCACGTCAAACCCCAAAGAGGGCAGATAGATTGGGGCCTTCCTTGCGGTAACGAATTTCAACCCAGATGCCTGGGTCCCCAGGAGTATCCTCGAGAACACAGGCTCTTTCGATGTCAGAAGACTTATCTGCCACCCTATGACCCACGTGCGTCTTTTCAAAGCAATACGACTTTCTGCTTCTGGGTCTTCTCGGCCATGATGGCACCAACGTAGTGAAGCAGTGTGCTGTCTGGGGTGATATGCCATGTGCTCAGATGACTAGATTAGTCCAGAAGGTAAGAGTCAAGTAAGCAGCCCGATGGAGAGGAACCCAGGATCACTTTCCAATTTCACGCTCATCTGTAGTGTGTTGAAAGCTTGTAGGGTCATGTGGACCACGGCAAGGCCTCTCTCGGGGATGCTCGGGGATTTCCAATGACCCGGGCAGCCACTTTCTCTGCTAACACCCCCTCTCAACCCCTAGGCACGCTTCTCTTTCCACTGTGGGTGCCTGATTCTGAAGACCATCTCTTTTCTTCATTCTTGGAAAGCACCTCTAGCATACGTCTAGTGTGCACAGCAGAATTTTACCTAACATTTGGGGGTATTGGAGTGCTGGTTACATCACGGAAAAGACCAGGAAAACCTAAAATCAAATATTAGAAATTTCTGCTCACGTTATTTTACTATGCATGAGTAATGTCTCCCAAACCCTAGCCCAGACTGGTGTCTGGACCTACATTTGTTTGTGCAAAGCACCGTTAGCAAAATTTCCTAATCAATAAGGACAGGTAATACCAAGATTACTAACATTACTAACACTATTGTTACATTTCTACTTGACATCAAAGAGGGCAATTATATCCCATCAGAATGTATTCCTTGGTACCAATGTCAGAGACATCGTCAGTGCAGAGACCCATGTCAACCGTGAGCTGGACAGACCCCGTTTCTGAATCTAGATGGTGATCGTTATGCTTCTTTTCGATGAATCTGTCTGTGGGCCATCACTAGACTCTCGTGGGGTGGAGTGATCCTTGGATGGTTAGAAGGCCATGTTATACTTTCATTGCACAACCCACTGGCCCTCCGTCTGTCTTACTCAGCTGGCTAAACCACAGCTCTTGTTGGGTTCAGCTCTCCTACTCCCTGGCTCTTGTGTCTACATAATGAATGTGTCTAGAAAAGGATAACAAACAGTCGTTGTGACTGGTCTTGCTTTAAATTCATGGTTGCTCACTGATGTTGCCTGGAAGGTATGTAATTCTGTACCCCTTTCATTCTCCCTCTTCCCTAGATGGCTGGTGCATTTCTTTTCCTCTCTTGTCAAAGCTCTGATGCCTCTTTTTCCATCTTCACTCTCAGCCAATGACCTGGTTTCCTCTTTCACTGTGAACAAAGGAACAATCGGAAGAGAACCTGCATAAACACTCACCACCACATCCACCTGTGTACTGTACCTGTGGACGCTGCCGCCTTGCCTACAACTGAGGAAGTCTCTTGCTGGTGCACAGTCTCCCAGCCTCCTCGGTCCACTTGGGGATGAGACCGAGTGCTTCTCCCTTTTCTTTCTGGCATAGTCAACATTTTCCTCCTTACTGGGTCATTCCCACCAGTGTGTAAACATCTCTTATTTCTACCATCTTAACGACAGATTTTTGGACCCCAGCGTCATCTCTAGCTCCTGACCATTTCTCTCTTTCCTCTTGTGTAAACTCTCTGAAATAAGTGTTTGTATCCTCTCCTATTTCCAGCCCCCTTCCAGCTAGGTTTCCCCATGCCACTCCGCAAAGACTGTCAGGGTTGCAATGATTGCATGGTGCTAACTCTAATGGTCTTTTTTTTTTTTCTTTTCAGTTTTGCGTTGCTTGGTCTGCTAGCAGCATTGACATACTTGATTATTCTCCCCTTCTTGAAATACTTTTGTGCTTGGCCTCCAGATCTCAGGCACTGAACCTCTTCTCTTATCCATCTGTGCCCACTCCCTTGGTGATCTCGTCCACCCATAAGCTCATGACCCTTAAATTTACATCTCCAGCCCAGCGCTGTCCTCTGAGCTTCACACTCAGATAAGCAATTATTTATTGTATTGGTATCTCCACTGGGATATTCTAATAGGTATCTCTGACTTCTCAAGTTCCTAGCTAGATTCCTGATTTCCTCTTCCATCCTCAACCTACTGCTTCTGCAATATTCCCATTTTATTTCATCAACTTATCCTGCGAATGTTCAGGTCAAACACCTTAGAGCCATGTTTTGTGCTTCTCTTTCTCTCAAATCCAATATCCAGTCTGTTGGCAAATCTTGTTGACTTTATCTCCAAAACAGACCCATCGTATCTTACTGGGATGTTCTTCCTAATTCCATCTGGGTTCCCTGTAATCTACGTTTCACATTGCCACCAGAGTAATCTTCTTAAAATGTAAGTCAGACAGTCCTTAAAATGTAATGTCACACAAAACCTTCCAATAGCTTCCCATCTCACCCTAAGGAGAAAGGTAAAGTCATTACAATGGACTGGAAGACCCCCTACCTGGCCCCTCTTACCTCTTTTATTTATTTATTTTTGCGGTACGCGGGCCTCTCACTGTCGCGGCCTCTCCCGTTGCGGAGCACAGGCTCCGGACGCGCAGGCTCAGCGGCCATGGCTCACGGGCCCAGCCGCTCCGCGGCATGTGGGATCTTCCCGGACCGGGGCACGAACCCGCGTCCCCTGCATCGGCAGGAGGACTCTCAACCGCTGCGCCACCAGGGAAGCCCCCCTCTCACCTCTTTGACCTCAACTCTCCCCACGCTTCCTGGGCTCACTCTAGTCACACTGCCCTCCTTGGTTTCCCCTGAGCATGTCAGGCAGATGTCTGCATCAGGGACGGTGCCTTGCTGTTGCTTTGTCCTGAAATGCCCCTCCCCCATATAAACACATGACACACTCCCACACCTGTCTCATGGCTCCACTTAAGTGTCACCTCTCAGTGACACCTTCCCTGTCCACTCGACTTAAAATTGCCTCAGTAATCCCTATCTGTCCTCCCTGCTTGATTTTTCTCCATGGCACTCATTACTTTCTACCATATTGTAGATCTTTTTCTTTATTTTGTTTATGGCCCAGCTCCCATGACTGGAATATAAATCCCATGAAGTCAAGGAATTTGTCTGTTTCACTCACGGCTGCAACACTTTGGCCTAGAAGAGTTCCCGTCACGTAGTAGAAGCTCAGTAAGCATTTGCTGAAAAAATGAATGAATTGTGGCTTGGTGTAAAGAGGACTTGGAAGACCCAGGCCTTATTTTTTTGAATCTACTACTCCTGGTTTATAGACTCTTGAGAAAATTACTTGACATCTTTATGTGCTAGTAACTTTCCACCTGTAAAATGTTTTCCCAAAATAGTTTGTCAGGATTAAGCGAAATGATAAATATGAAAGTTCTTTCTAATTTTATTAGATGTGTTGACATTAACAATACTATTTATAATCATATAAAAAAGGAAGGAGACAGTTAGACAAACCAGGGATGAACATTCTCACTTCTTGCCCAGCAGGGTCACCGGTGTTTTCTACCAAGGGCCAATTTAGAACTTTCCATAGGGGGATTTGTGGCTTGACTGATTCTATTTTAGATTTCAGAGAACGTGACCCAGATTCCCCCTCAAATTACAGGACTATTCCCAAACTGAATAGTTGCTCTGGGGATATAGGCACTCAGGTTTCTGCTATCCCTGCACAGGTCACGTTATAACATAATGGCCACACATTGTAGAAAGTGGTGGAGAAGGCAGTGTGAATCTTCTGAGGGCAATATTTCTCCTTTACAGCTGGGGTATGCCTTCGCTGATCGCTGACCTACATTATTTGTGACGTGCAGATTCTCAATTTATCACATCTTTACTTTTAAAGGATAAGTCATGTGGTTTTTTAGGCTTTTAAGCCAGAATGTGGGTAGATGACTATAAAGTTCATTAGGTACCATGTGGAGCTTTTCAGAGAACTTTATAATCATTCTGATTAATTTGTAATTTCCAGGAAGACTAAAAAGTATTTCACAGACTAATGATTCTGAAACGAGAAAAAAACTTGTCTCTGAAATTGAAATTATTAAGTGACCTAGTTGCATCAGCTTGCCTTCCTTCCTCCATCTTATATTTTACCTCCCTACGATCTGAGGTGTAGCTGGAAGGACGAAGCTTGCGGTGAGACGTTCACCACACCACCCAGTGTGGGCAAAGTAAGAGCACGAGCGCAGGCACACGTGAGGCCCAGGCGCTGAGCCCTCAGCATCCGAGCCGCTTTAATCCGGATGAAGGCCAGTGGCCTTGCGCTGGCGGAGAGAAGTCTAAAGGTTAAAGAAACTTGACATTCAAGAAAGAAAACTCCTGTGGCTGTTCATTTGCGGAACAAGAAGCTACTTCTTTACTGGTAAGTTTTTATTTCATCCTGGGATTTAGGAAACATTGTATCCCTGTTGTCTTAACCGTTTAATGCTTTGAAGATAAAAGAAAATTGCGAACATTTATGGTATCGAGCCAGGCATTGATTGTCACTTAGACGCACCGTGGGGAGAGAAGGGGAGACACTAACTTGTGCTGAGTCCGTGATGTGCTGGCCACTGTTCTAGAGACATCACCTGTGTTAGTCTAAGCAATCTTATGTTATGTTATGTTACATAATTCCAACTGCAGTCCTGAGAGCAGGTGTGGTGAAAGGGTTAGGGAGATGAAGTTACACCATCCGTGGGTAACGTGGGAGGAATCGAGTCCCTTCAGGTCGCCTCTGCCCTGTTGATGGTGACTAGCACTTGTGAAAGGACTGCAGGAACAGTGGCGAGGAACCTGATAAACCACAGCCACCTTTGAAAGTGCCATCACTTACGTGAGCCATGACTGTGAAGAAGAAACGCACACTCTACAGACCAAAACCAGACACAGTCTCCTTAACTTACCATTTGTGAACATGCTGGGCTGCACCCCTGTGCCCCCGTGGACAGAATGAGGGGTGCTGGTGGATCTAAATGTGGATGAAGCATGGCGGGGCGGGGTGGGGGGTGGGGGGAGGTGAGCGACTGTGTGAAGGAGGATAGGAATGGACCTGGAGAGCAGGGCGGTGCTCTAGGTCAGGAGCACAGGGCAGGGGCGAGTCCCACATCACGAAGAAGAGAGCCCCAGGGCGCTGACAAATGGGGGGTGGGATGGGAGGAAGGGCTGGGGCAGCCTGGAGCCGGCTCAGCAGAAGGTACAGATCCGCGTGTGGACATACATCCACATGTGGACCTACTCACGCGTCTGGTTCAGGAGAACGGATGAGGCTGCATTCATGGGAAGAAGGTCTCATGATAAAATCATCTTTCAAGTGAAAGTGACAAATGGGTGGCAACGAGTTTCACTGCGTTGTGGGTTCATCATGTATTTATGCCATTTAAAAAATACTGTTATTCCATTAATATGACAATACTGGAGGCATTTGCTCTAATCTTGCAGTATGTCTTCCCTTACTAAACATCCTAATCCTTTGGAGCCCTCGCCTACCTGGAGGTCTCTTATCTAATAACATCAAGCCTCTAAGACAACTTGAGAAAGAGGAAGTGAACACAAGAAGAGACTTGCAGCCAAAATAGATACCACAAAGCCCATCCCCTCTCCCAGGGGAGACCCTCAGGTGCACATTCAGATGTACCGACTCTTATTTTAGGTGAGGTTCTGATAAGTAGGGCTGTTTGGTTTCCCAGCCCAGAGCTTATAGAAGCAAAAAGTTTCAAGCGGGAAGGTCACTCCTGGAGTCAGACGCCGGGAGGAACGCGGCAGGAAAGAGGACAGGGTGGGATGGGAACACCCCGATATACAGAGAGGACGACTCGATATATTTCAGTCTGGGGCCATGTAACGCACAAGCAAATAGCCCTCAGTATTTGAGCGACTTCTGCTTGGAATTTGGTGCTTTCCTGTAGAGGAGAAAAGCTCACGTCTGCGGTGGTGACCACAAAGGCATCAGAGGCAGGGCTGGACCACGGCAATTTTATTAGAAGATGCATTTGAGCCAGAATTTCATCAACCAGGTCTCAAATGTTAAAATACTTAAAACTGCAGACGATCAACCTCAGTTGAAAGTTAATTCAGAATTACCTTCCCCCAGGACAAGGTGAATTAGACATTGCCAAGTTCCTCTGTCAAGTACACTCAGCATCCAGCGAGTTCTTCATGATGGCCGGGCGAGGTCTTAGGATCTACAGAGGATTCCATGTCAGAGAAGGTTGATATCTGTGAAATGCGTTCCATTTTACTTTGCACAACTTCTTCCGTTTGGGGAGTAGAGTGAGGAGTTGGATGCATGAAAAAAGAGAAAAGGGAACAAAGAAAGAATGAAGATGTGAAGGAGGGGGCGGTCTGAGCAGAAGGTAAGGAGTGAAATAGAGGGGAAGTGTTAAGATGGTGAGCGAGGCCATCGAGGGGGAGGTGCAGCCACCCAGGACCAGGGGAGGGCCGGCGGCAGAGAGAGCAGGGCTCGCCCTCAGCCCTTGGCAGCAGCCACTAGGCCTGGGGTGCGGCCAGGCCTCTGCACTTCCCCCCTCAGCCTCCTTCTGCATGGAGTTGTGAGGACTTCACCCTCCCCGTTGTCTGTCTCCCTGCTCATCATACCAACCACCTGAGATTCTGGGGGTGAAGGGAGGATGAGCCACAGGTTAGCGCAGCCCCTGGTCTTTCCTGCTCACGTGTGGCCTCCTGGGCAGCAACAGCCCCAGGGGTGTTAAGAACTGCAGGCCCACTCGGTCAGAGTCTGGAGAGGGGATTCAGACCCTCACTCCGTCTGCTCACTCGGAACCCCTACCTGGCCCCCCCCGCCTCCGCCCCGCCTAGGCAGAGAAATCCTCAATCCAAAGGCTCATTACTGTTTCGGAGGCGGTGGCTCCTGCTGTTGTGTTGTTACGTTTCTCTCCCCAGCCATCTTAGTGGCTGCTGAGGTGACGGCTAGGAAAGCAGTGGGGCTGTTGTCACATTATCATGACCTTGTCCTTTCTCATTTCTGTAGGACCTTTATAAGTCAGCCTGGCTGTTCCCGTTAGACAGGATGAAAACAGAGGCCTGAATCTGGGTCACCGAGGAATGCAATGAATCAGTGGAGGCCCCAGGCCCTTTGCTTGGCTGCCCTCCCTCCCATGCACAGAGAGCACCGTCGGGAACTGGGGCAGTGATGTCTTTACGGGTCAAAGGAAGGAGGCTACAGATTTTATTTGCGGGTTTATCTAACATCAAAATTGTTTGATTGGAGGTCCCCAACATAAAAGGATGTGTGGCTTTCAGATTTGTTTCTGACCGATAAACAGAGGTTTTAGGAAACTAAAAGCCACTGTCTTGTATGTAAAATTAAATGAAAATGCAATAAAATAGCTTAGTCTTCTTTGGCTTTTCTGTCACTTTTAGCCTTTTCAGATTCTGTAAAATAGGCTGAAGTGATTTGCACAACTCCTCCCATGTGCTCTGGTCAGGGGTGGGCGTCCTCTCTCCAGACCCGAGGTGGAGGGACTTGCTGGCCTCCTATGGGGTGTCTGCCGGGGACCAGCCCCAGCAGTGCCCTTCCTGTCCCCCTTCTTGATTTGGTAGAACAGGTGGAAAGGGGGCCTTTCTGCTGTTCCCCACTCTGTGATCTAATCCTGTCTATCCTGATAAAATTAGTCATGCCCTCGTTGAAGAGTTTTGTGATATTTTTAAAGTTAAGTCTGAGAAAAGCCAGTCCCACTGGAAGTTAGTTTTAATGCTACTTAGAGCTCTTTCATTGATTGTAATAATCTCACTCTGGTTTTCCTGTTCTGAGCCGGGAGTCGTGTCCAACAATTCCTTTCACCATTTACTGTAACTGATTTGGAGCAAAATAGCATGTTCACTGTTCTGGAAACTGATGGAAAAAGTGGTGAATATGGGAGCAGTGAGACAATGAAGATTAACAGGAAATATCTAGAAGGTGTAATTTTTCCAGAAGTGAACATTAGTGATATCGGCAACAGTTACTACAGTTAGTCTTTTTACAGCTCTCAGAGATTGTTTCATTGTACAACCAATGTATCTCATTATTAAATACATGGAGAGCACAAAGATTTAGAAACAAAATTATATTTCTTATATTTCTAGCCCCGCCACCAAGCAACCATAGTTATCATTTCAATATATTTCTTCCCACCCCCCTCCCCCACACGCAAAAAAAAACCCAGCTTTTCCCTCCTTCCACCACCTCCCAGAGCTTCATTTTTTAGATCGGGTTAATCTTTTCTGTTTAACCCCCTTTCCTCTGGCACACGAGCTAACAGAACCTTTCTCTCCCCAGCATGTCTGGGCAGCCTGGGTGTCTCAAAATCCCTCCTTTCTCCCGGCTGAAACCACCTCCTCCCACTCTCATGTCTTTTGGCCCACATCCTCCTTTTGGCACAGTGGAGAATAAGGCCGTTCCTTTTCCTTGCTGGCTTTCTTCACACACCGAAGGCTGCATCTTCCCTGAGGTCCCCTCGCGACCCCCTCCTTCCTGGCGTGTGCTGGTCCCAGGCCCCTTCATCTCCCTAATCACGCCCTGCCCTCGCCATGGCTGAGTAGAAGGGCTCCCCGCCCCCGGTCCTCAGTGCCGTGACTTCTGTTAGATCCTGGTCTGCCACTGCATTCTGGGAGACCAGGACGGCTGGCCACCCTAATCCTGGCAGCCCACGAGGAGGGGGACTGGGCGGCTGCTGCTGGCGTGAAACGTTGACTCCCATCTCCGTGGTGTGAGGGCTGACTCCCCTCCCGCTGCTGGTCCGTCAGGGGACACCGGCTCCTCTGTACTCCTGGGCTGTGCCTGAGGGCTGAGCAAAGCCTGGAGTCAGAAGACCAGCGCTTTGGGCGTTGAGATGGGGACTGTGCAGGGGGCAGTCTCTGTTCCCACAGTCACAGCTAAAAGCGGACGTGGGCCGGGGGTGTGGAGTGGGGTCAGCAGTGGTGTCTGCTCAGTCCCAGGGCTCAAAAAAGAAAGCCTCACTTGTGCCTGCTGCCTCCATCACGCCATTCTACTTCTTGGCGTCTTACTGCCAGGTTTTGGTTTTTGTTTGATTTTTTATTTATGCATTTTAAAATTGAAGTCTAGGTGATTTACAATGTTGTGTTAGTTTCTGCTGTACAGCAAAGTGATTCAGTTATACGTATATACCCTTTTTTATATTGTTTTCTATTATGGTTTATTACAAGATACAGTAGGAACTTGTTTACCACAGCCAATTAAAATTTTTTTTTCTACATCTCTGGTCTTTATTTCCTGAGGCCACACTCTCATCTTAGATCCTTATCATAAAGCTTTCACTTGAGCATTCAGACTGAAAGTTTATCTTCCAAGAGCGCTGCAAACACGAGTGATTAAATCCAGAGGTCAGTTTCAGTCCTCAGAGTCTCTACTCCGCAGGTCTTTCTCCAAGCACTTTTCTCCCTTTGCTCCAGTAACACTGTATTGATTTCAAGGGACCTATTCTTCTGGCCACTTCTTTTCTGTCCTTTTCCTCACTTCAATCTGTTCTCCTGTTTCCTGTGCTTAAGTGCAAGCTCCCAGGGCTTTCATCTGCGTCTCTGAGTTCAGTTACAACCTCCTGTGCATAGCGCTCCCTGCGTCTCATGCTAGAGCTCCTCTTTAGGACAGAAGGAGAGGGGTTGGAGGCAGAGAGGGAGGAGGGGGAGGGGAGGGGAAGGAGGGGGGAGAGGTCAGCTCTGGGGGTACGTACCAAACATGCGGGAGATCTGCACTTCCCGCGTCTCTAGTCTTCACCTGAAGCCTTCACAAATCTCTCCGCTTCATTTTATTAATGAGGAGACGGACACCCAGGAATTAATTTCAAAAGTAGCCAGCATGTGGCCGACCCAGATCTAAAGTCAAGGCTCTCCGGTTACACAGTACTTCAGTCTCCTCACACCCCCATGTACCTTAAATGAATCTCATTTCCTTCCCCTTACATCAGCTTCTATACCTGCTCTGGTTAGAACTATGTTAGAAACTTAGAAATAAGTTTCCATTTCTGATTTCCCTATTTCTGTTGAGGTGGAAAATCTGGCATCATTTTTACTCCTTCTTCCTCTTGCTTTTTACTGATTTTTCAAAACGTCATTTCTTCTTCACATTTATCCCAGAAACGCATAAACTTCAGGGTCGGATGACATGGCTTTGCGTCTTGGCTCTCCAAGTTATGAGATGCGTGAACTTGAGGAAGCTGCTCTATTTCTGAGTTTCAGTTTCACAACACCAGCACCCTCTGGGCTTCTCGTGTACATGAACAGAGCAGGGTGAGGGGAACAGCGAGACGCCTGGCTGTGAGCCATCGGCCCTGCCAGTCGCTCTGGGGCTCTGGGCTGCCTACCTCTGGACGGTTTCCTGTCCACGTCGGTGCTGGGAACTTGCTCCCTGTCACTCCACAGCTCACAAAACTGCCACATCTTTGCGTCGTCACTGAGACCAAGTCCCAGCTCTTCGGCCAGCCTTCCTCGACTTCCCGCTGCAGCCCAGCCCCTCCACGGCTGCCCAGGCTGGTCCAGGACGGTGACCACGCCTTCGCCCTGAGGCTCGCCCCCTCCGCCTCCCTACTTGGCCAGTGGGTCAGCTCTCCTGGCTGAGCTCTGGCCCGTCCCCACAGACACTGCGCTCTATGCCCGCTCAAGCTCTTCGCATTCTCAGTCCTGTGCAGCATCACTCAGCCTTGAACTCACTGCCTGAAATGTCATGTGTTTGCACCTCACCTTGGCAACTGTGGAAGTCCCTTAAAGGCAGGAAATAAATCACATACTTTAAAGCGCCTCTGTATGTAGTGTAGAGCACGGGGTAGCTATCTGAGAGTTTAATTTACAGCAGGCAAAGGAGATCGGCGTGCCCCTGGCTCTCTAGCAGTACAACGTTCAGGCTGGATCGTTCAGCGCGTAGAGTGAAGAAGAGTGTCAAACTGTGCAGGCCCAAAGCTACAGCACGTGCCCCGAACACGAAGGCTGTGCAACCCGAAATCTTTGTCAGTTCCAGAATACGAGGGGTCAGCGTGGTCGACAATTCCGTCTGTAAAATGCACTTCTGTCCCTACTGGGGAATTTGCTGGCAGAATCTGATGAACAGCATTTCCGTATTTCTAGATGGAGGAAAAGCTACCAAGCCAAACCACAGGGCACAGACCTAAGCCGCTGCTGGATGAGATGTTCTGTTTCTAGAGTCGCCCGGCTTCATCTCTCCAACAGCATCGCTGGCTTACGTTTCTTGTCCCCCCACTTCTAGCATCTCTTCTCACTGTTGGCTTTCCTGGGGAGGATCGTTTTTAAACAAAGAAAGTCCGTTTCTGTTTTGATTGTTATTTGTAACACATCTCGTTACTTCAGAAGAGGATTAGAGCTCAAGCTGAAGAGGAGAGAACGGCTCCCGTTACTCGTTGCTACTCAGCAAACGACCTCCGACTGTGGTGGCTCAGAACGATTTATTATGACCTCTCAAGGCTCTGGGGTTGGCGGGGCTCAGCTGAGCGGTTCTCAGGAGGGGCCTGCCATGCAGTTACACCCAGAGGGTGGCTGGGACCCGAGTGGTCAGAAGGCTCCACGGGGCTGGCTGTTGTCTGGGGTCTCAGCAGGAGCTCTCCGCACGCTGCCCACACGTGGCTTCTCTGCAGAGCCTGGGCTTCTCAGCCCAGCACGGAGGCTGGGTTCCAAAGAAAGCACAGCCCAGTGGGGAGCTGCAGGGCTCCTGTGAGCCAGCCTCCGGAATCCCGGATCACTGCTTCTGACAGAACGATTGGTCAAGCCAGTCAGCGAGGCCAGTCCAGACCAAAGAAGAGGGAAATAGATTTTACCTCTTGACACGTGAGCCGCACGCTTGTTTAGAAGAAAAGGCATTGAAGCTGGCGGTCTCCAAAGACTATCTAGCACACGAAACGGACATCTCGTTAAGATACGGGTAACACCGACATCAGCTGCGTTCATTTTCCAGGTCCCCGATATCCCAGCACTCCAGCCACCAAACCGAGACTCAAGCGTGTCCCTCGGAAACCCTGCAAAGCACCATCTGCTGAGCCTGCACAGCGGCCGGCGAATATCAGACACCGGAACTGTTGATCAGTGAGGGCCGAGGTCCTCTGAAATGCCAAAGGCAATCGGCTTTATCCGCCGCGATCCCATCGGCAGATACTGGTGATCCGGGCGTCATGCGTCTTTGGAAATTATCCACAAAGTTGAAAATGTATGAAATCCTTGTTATGGGTCTTCCCTGGTGGCGCAGTGGTTAAGAATCCACCTGCCAATGCAGGGGATGTGGGTTCGAGCCCCGGTCCGGGAAGATCCCACATGCCGCGGAGCAACGAAGCCCGTGCACCACAACTACTGAGCCCGCGTGCCTCGAGCCCATGTTCCACAACAAGAGAAGCCACCACAATGAGAAGCTCACGCACCATAATGAAGAGTATTCCCCCCTCGCTGCAACTGGAGAAAGCCCGCGTGCAGCAACGAAGACCCAACACAGCCAAAAATAAAATAAATAAATTAAAAGAAAGAAAGAATTAAAAAAAAAAAACCTTGTTGTCCCTTAAAGGAACATTCGATATCATCTGTGAGGAAGTCCATTTGATTGAAAAACTTTATGAAATTTTTGCCTAAAATCACTTTAACTCTTATAATGAAAAAATGCGTTTGTTCATAATGTACACACATTTCTCAAGTTCCTATTTTTCCTTTTAAATTCTTCTTCCTTCTTAGGGGAACCCACTCGTATTCTCTGCCCTGCTTGTGTGGCCAAGACTCCCCTTCCTTCTAATTAAACAGGGACCTGCAGCTGGACGAGCTGCCTTTCCACACCCCAGGGTGAACCCCGCAGTTAAGAGGAGGGGTCCCCGGGAAGCCCAGACCTACACAGGAGTATCACAGCCAGCCTCACCGCAAAGTGTAAAGCACTTCCTGCTTGGCCATGATATTAATCTACCAAACTGTCCCTGGACTTTGTTCTGAATGAATTTTTCACACCCACTGTCAGACTTTCAGACTGGAAACTATTTATGTAAAATGCATCACCGCATTGTGTACTTCTTGCCTTTTACATCCCTCACGATGCCATGCAAATGAGCAGCAGATTTTATTTAAATGAGGTGAGAGCTCCCAGGATCTGTAACGTGGGACATATTCTAGAGAGAGAAAACAAAATGGTCTGAGCTTCCCAAGGATGACATGTAATTTGGATTTTACTTTGAAGTACAGAAGGGGTGCTGGGGCGAAGGCCGTATGAGGACCACACAGGCCTGGAGTCCCACAGAGGAGCAGCCCCGTGGACGGCACGGGAAGGCCAGAGGCCCAGGGCTGGAGCTGCTTGGAGGCCAGGGCCAAACCCTCTACGGATTCTCCTTCCCTCTGGGGGCAGAGAAGTCGTGTGAGGGACAGTGGTCCCTCCTGGGGGTGTCTCCCACTCTTCTGACCGGTGGGCCAGCACGGGTGCCGAAGCGTGTGGCTGCAGTGATGGAGCCTCCTGGCCCGTCGTGTGGCCTCACGGCGTCGCTTTTCTCAGCATGCTGAATCCTACTCACGGTTCTGTCTTGGTCTTCAGCGAAGTCAAAGCTGTTTTTTTGCTTCAGGCAGAGGCCGGCTCTAAGGCGATAATGAGCTGCAGAAGGGTTTGCCTTCCCACTTTCTTGCTAAACAAGACCATCAAAGGGGATTTCGGAAGGAACGGGCAGAAAAGGTGTGTGCGTGACACCAGCCCCTGAGGTGGCCTGTTTTCTCCTCTGCCAGGAGCCTGGGGCCTGGTAGGCAGCCCTTCCAGCAGCTTCCACCCAAAGCAAGAAGCAGGACCTCGGAGGAGGTGGTGGGTGGTGATGAGAAGCAGGGGATGTGATGGGGCAGCAGTGGGAAAGGCAGAAAGGACACACTCCCTTGCTCTCCATCCAGGGATCAGCGGTCCAGGTCAGGGACCCCGAGGGATGTCACGTGAAGGGCTCTTTTCAAACAGAGGAGGGGATGGGACACCCGTGTCAATGCAGAATCGTAAGCTCCGTCAGAGAAAAACAAGTCAGGACTTGGAAAGAAGCGAATGACATTCAAAAGGATCATTGTGAGGGAGGAATGGGACTGTTGTGACATCGGTGCCCTGGGATCAGAGGTCGGCACGCACCTCAAAGTCAAACAGAAAAAGGCTTTTCTTCTATAGGGTTGGGGAAGGAGACAGGAATCAGAAACTTTGCAGGGAAATGACCCACAATGGCCGGGAAGAGGGTCCCGCCGTGCTGACGATTCCCCAGAGAAGCTGACGAGGGGACAGGTCCACGTTCAGTGTTGCTCAGACTTGGGGACAAGCGGCGTTCTGGGGTCTGTAGGAAGGAGAGACTCCTGACTAGCTCTTAGTAAGACAAAGCAGAGGGTGGGCCGTGGGCAGCTTGCTCAACTCAGGAAGAGAAAGGAAGCTAAAGAGAAAGGAGGAGGGAACATGTCAGTCAACCTGGTCTTGCTTTTAATTGATCTTTGCTATAAATTTTTTTATAAAACTATTTCCCGGGACTTCCCTGGTGGCGCAGTGATTAAGAGTCCACCTGCCGATGCAGGGGACATGGATTCGAGGCCTGGTCCGGGCAGATCCCACATGCCATGGAGCAACTGAGCCCGTGAGCCACCACTACTGAGCCTGCACTCTAGAGCCCGCAAGCCACAACTACTGAGCCCGTGCACCACAACTACTGAAGCCCGTGCGCCTAGAGCCCGTGCTCCGCGACGGGAGAGAAGCCACCGCAGTGAGAAGCCTGCGCACCGCAACGAAGCGTAGCCCCCGCTTACTGCAAGCAGAGGAAGCCCGCGCGCAGTGACGAAGACCCCATGCAGTCAAAAATAAATACATAAATGTATAAGAAAAAAAAAAGTAAAAAACCTATTTCCTGAGACTTGAATCACAACACACTACATCGTCGTGAACACTTTTATGATTCCAGAATTCTTTTTCTTTTATTTTTCTGTCTTTTTTTTTTTTTTTTAAATCACTTGTACCCAAAAATGAGTTCTCCAAGTGACTCATCAATTGCTTTTCCTTCCATCAACTGCCATACCTAATGACAGGGCACTTGTTAGATCTGTCTCCTGCCATCTCATAAAGATCAAGTGCCCAGCTTTTTAGCATCTCACGCTTTTCTTTTTTTTAAATTGAGAGATAATCGACATATGACATTATATTGGTTTCAAGTGTACAACATAATGATTGGATATTTACATGTATTGTGAAATGAACAATAAGTCTAGTGAATATCCATCACCACACATGGTGTTTTTGATCCCAAATGATACAATAGTAATACTTGTGTCTTTTTATCCCCCCAAAAAACTAGTGTTTATTGAGTAGCTACCTCATCCCAGGCAGTGTCCTACCAGCGTCACGTGAACTGAGGCTGCTGTCCTCCGTGATACTCTGAGGCTGCCCCGTCATGGTCTTTATTGTACAGACGAGGGAATGAGGGGTGAAGAAGGTCAGTACCTCCCTGCGGTGCACAGCTTTCGGGGTGAACACAGGCAGGGGGCTCCAGAGGCTGCATCACTAACCACAATGCCCACACGGCCCTTTCTAAATGCTCCTAAATCTTTCCAGGCAGCCCGCAAAGTGCCCTTGCTCCCAGAGGTAACTGACCAGGAGACGGAGTGAGTGTTTGAGCATAAACTCATTGTCACACCTTGAAAGGCAACTCAGAGTCCTTCTTCTGGGAGATAACAGCACCCAGGTCCCTCCCTTCTCAGCAACTTTACCACCAGCTCCAGGGAGTCATATGATTATTTTATAACCTACAGGATATAGATGGTTAACCATCTGTATTTGGGCAAATAGGCGTTCCTTTTACATAGGAAGTGGTAATTCAGCGATTTGCTTTTGGTTAATTCTGGTCTCTCACTGCTTTTTTCTTAATGACCATTAGAAAGTGCATCTGGTTAAGAGAATCACACCGGTGCCGTGCGTTCCTGGGGTGTCATGAGGGGCGTGTAGCCGAACTGGGCACTTTGGATCACGGCGTTTCTCAAGGTGAGCCCTGCTAAGCCCCCTCGACTCCTTTTAAAAGTGTATTTTCTTCTCTGATACCCACATCTAAGGAATATTAGACATGGGAGTGCTTTACTCTTAAGAATTCCAGAATGCTGGCATGTTGTCTGTGTTTACACTTAGTGAAACATTCTCACTTTCACACATACAGTGTCCTACTAGTTTTAGGCATAGTACTGTGTGTTCAGGAAGCTCGCTTTCCCTCTAAATGTACAGGAAGTGATTTCATTCTAATTGCCTCGAACTGGAGCTTGGGCGATGGTTCGGGCATTGCTTCATAGGGGAAAAGTCCAGGGGGTACCTGTCTGGAGAGCAATTCTTTATTTAAATAAGTACGTAAAGAGTTTGCAGAGCTAAAACCTGAGCTAAAATAATGTTTTGGCGGCCACGCGATAGGTGATTTACGCACCGAAAGATGACGAGTGAGGGTCTCGAATAGCTGGGGATTGACTGGGAAGGAGCTTTTCAGGCAGTCATTTAAGAGAAATTGATTGGGTGGAAATTTTTATGAGACTCAGTGAAATACACGAAAAGCTCTGATAATGGCTGCAAATGCCACAACGATTGTGGAGTGAGTGTCTCATGACCATCAAAGAATGCGCAGTGGTCTTGAAAAGAGTCTGCCGCAGGTTCCATCCAAAGCCTGTGGAGTGGCAGAAAACAGCTGTTGCAGAGATCAGTAAAGAAACAAATGCAAGGTCTGAATTAATTAATCACTAATTCTGGAAATGATTAGAGGTATGAAATATAATTTCTGTAATGAAAAAGAAAATGTAAAAGTGAGCTTTTAAAGAAGCAAAGGGAACCAAAAGAAAAAAAAATGCAAACTTATATACCAATCACTGGAAAAAACCCTCTGGCTTCTTTCTTAACCACTCTTATTCAAAAGCAGAAGGAAGCCAGACTAGGGTTTCAGCTCCACCGATGTTCATCTAAAAAAGGATAAAACACCCATGGTTCAAATGAATTAAGAGAACCTACATTTATTGAATTCTTACTTTTGTAGTTTGTGAGATTCTGATATACATATCGTTTAAAAATAAACATATTATTTAAGATCTTGTGGGAATTTTATAGTCCTGGAGACAAGGTGAATTAGGTCTCTAATTCACAGCCCTAGAGGAACTGCAGTCTTCCCATCTATAAATGGGTATAAGTCTACCTTAGAGGGTTTTTGTGAGGCTATAAGGGATAATGGATGTAAAGCAGTGATCCCAATGCCCAGTGTGTAGTTAGAACTTAATTTCAAGCGTGCACACCCGCTTTCCACACACTCAACAAACATACACACGCATACACGCAGGCAATGCATACACCCGTATATAATATACCTACATATGACTGACTCTATGTGTGTACACAACATACATGCACACACATCACACATGCATGCAATGCATAACACGACATACCTACATATACCCATACACACAATGTGACACACACATGCATACACATTACACACATGTATGCATGTGCATACATGTACTGAACATATGTACACATACACATTTAGTTCTTGTTCCTTGTCTTGTGGGCCGTCACTATAGCCCACACATCACACATGCATGCAATGCATAACACGACATACCTACATATACCCATACACACAATGTGACACACACATGCATACACATTACACACATGTATGCATGTGCATACATGTACTGAACATATGTACACATACACATTTAGTTCTTGTTCCTTGTCTTGTGGGCCGTCACTATTTATGAGAATAAACACAGATTTAAAATCTTCTGCCTTAACTTTAACAAACTATTAAACTTGCTATTAAATTTGTTTAAATCAAAAATTTAACAGTTTCCTTGCTGATAATATTTTGTTAAAATTATTCATGTTTTCCCTGTATTTAATTTTGTTGGGTAGATTCTGCCCCTGGCCAAATGCACAAAAAGGTTGAAGTTGGTCTGTTACCCACCCACATAACACGACATACCTACATATACCCATACACACAATGTGACACACACATGCATACACATTACACACACATGTATGCATGTGCATACATGTACCGAACATATGTACACATACACATTTAGTTCTTGTTCCTTGTCTTGTGGGCCGTCACTATTTATGAGAATAAACACAGATTTAAAATCTTCTGCCTTAACTTTAACAAACTATTAAACTTGCTATTAAATTTGTTTAAATCAAAAATTTAACAGTTTCCTTGCTGATAATATTTTGTTAAAATTATTCATGTTTTCCCTGTATTTAATTTTGTTGGGTAGATTCTGCCCCTGGCCAAATGCACAAAAAGGTTGAAGTTGGTCTGTTACCCACCCCCTTCTGCTTTTTCAGCCACCTCTTCTCTTCTCTTGGGGATCTTACTTCCTTTTTGCTGCCACCCACTCCTGGTCCGAACAGAGAGCAGACCAGTAATTGACAGACAGACCCTGCGAGGCTGTCCTTGGTCAACTGATACCAGTGAAGACGCTGGCTGCTAATGCCCTAAACTGTTTTCTGCCTGTCCCTGGTCCTCTGCATGTGACCAGAGGGCTTCCAAAGCCCTCAAAGACCAGAGCAGAGGAGTAGCTCCTGTGAAGTGGAGACCCGGGGGGCGGCCTCTGGTGGATTTGAGAGCAGCTGAGTAGGGAGAAGGGGCACTGCCTTGAGTTTTTTTTTTTTAATTTTTTTTTAAAATTAATTTATTTTATTTATTTATTTTTGGCTGTGTTGGGTCTTCGTTGCTGCGCACAGGCTTTCTCTATTTGCAGTGAGCGGAGGCTACTCTTCCTTGTGGTGCAGGGGCTTCTCATTGTGGTGGCTTCTCTTGTGGAGCATGGGATCACAAGCACATGGGCTTCAGTAGTTGTGGCACACGGGCTCCAGTAGTTGTGGCTCTCAGGCTCAGTAGTTGTGGCTCGTGGGCTCTAGAGCACAGGCTCAGTCGTTGTGGCTCACGGGCTTAGCTGCTCTGCAGCATGTGGGATCTTCCTGGACCAGGGCTCAAACCCATGTCCCCTGCATTGGCAGGCAGACTCTCAACCATTGTGCCACCAGGGAAGCCCTATTCTTTTCATTTTTGAATGAAGTAGTCAATTAGCTGTTAGTTTCTGAGATACCTTCTTTTGCATATTGTACCTAATGAAAATGGTACTAGGAAGCCACAGCGTTTAACTGCAAAAAAAAAAAAAAGTAAATTAGCATTTAAAACACTATGTTAAAGACGGTCATCTAATTAAGTAACATTAAGTTTTCCTTGAAGTAACACTTTTTTTTTCCTGGGTCGTAACAAAATCTTTGAAATGTGACAGTTGGGAGGCAGACGCTCTCGCCATGTGCATACGTTGAATCTTGGGACTTTAGCACATTTACTTTTCATCTAAAAGAGTAACATATTTATGGTTTCAAATCTTAAATGCAAATGTCATATGAAGGTTCAACTTATCACCGTGTGTCTCTATAAACGGACGAAAAGCCATTCAAAGATACATCTTTTAGGGGCTTCCCTGGTGGCGCAGTGGTTGGGAGTCCGCCTGCCGATGCAGGGGACGCGGGTTCGTGAATAATAGATGAACTCTAAGTATGTCCACGATGAGAAAAGAATCCATCAGGAGTTAGCGCAAGGCCTGTGCACTTTTCCTTTCATGCAATTTCTGAGTGGGGGATACACTCCTAGTTGGAGGCCGGCGTGGAGACCAGCTTGCTGCCTGAAGATGGGGGATCTGTTCGCCTTAGTGATGTCCCTCACCACCAGGAAGTGCCAGCGCTGGACACAGCCTGGAGCTGCTGGCCACCAGGCGGCATGTGGGCCTGGCGTTTATACTTGTCTTGGAAGGAAGGAAGGAAGGAAGGAAGGGATAGCTCCTCTAGGTCAGCTTTTTCCAAAGTGTTTTCCAAAGAACACCGACTCTAAACTTCCTGTGGGTGGGCAGGCTGGGAAGGTGTGCTTACTCAGCAAGGCTCTGAGCCGTGGTAAGAAACCGTGACATAAATAACCAAGAGGAGGATGCAGGTGGCAGCATTGCCCAATCTCACTCAGCCCCAGAGCAATCTTTCCCCTGCTCTTCCTTTCTCCCTCTCTCCCGCTGTTCTTTGTACCCAGAGCATCTCCCAGGAACTCACTTTTAAATGCTGATCTAAATTCCAATGATCTAAGTTGCTGGACGCTGGAATTCGCGGTGAAGTCCCAGTTCTCACACACAAACGTGCGTTAGAGTAACCCGGAGACAGTGTGAAAGGAGATGGTCCATGATCACAGCGGACATGCACAGGACTCCAGAGCTTACGTCACCCCCAGCTTTACTGATGACTCAGAAGACACAGGCAGGCACAGGCACAGGGTGACGTTGCTTTCCTGGAGGCGCCCCGAACCATCAGATACAGCTTACTAAACGTGGGTTTTGGTTTCAGATCAATATGGGGTGCCATGAGCAGCACGCGTGAAAACACTGCTCTCAGGGCTCTGCAGGTTTGACCTGCTCACCGCACAGTCGGAGGCTGCCTCTTTCCCGTGCCCCGCACCCTCCCGTGGACGGGGCTCCAGCGGCCCCCATGCTCCACATCCAGGAACAAGGGTGTTGTCCGCCTCAAAGCTTCTCCGTCAGGGCCTCCACAGGCAAATGCACTTAGCTTGGTTCCAAGGAGGCCGGTCAAGGTTAGTCCTGCCCCCGTGTCTCCAGCTGGAAGGGAGAGCTGCACCTGCTTCAACCCTTTCCTCACCAAAGAGCTCATCACCAGAGACTCTGATTCAGCAGGTCTGACCCATGTCACACCCACCTCGTGTTCTCTAAGGACTCACCACTGTGCCTGCCAGAGAGTTTGCCGTCCCCCAAGGCAGCTCGTGTCATTCTTACTACACGGTTCAAGTGTTCTTTCTAATGTTTGGTCAAATCTGTGGATACCGTCTCCACTCACTGGGCATGGGCACATTCTGACCCCGTGCGGGGACGGGTAAGCCTAGACCCTCTTTCGAGTGACAACCTTGTGGGTAGTTGATGACCTCATTCCTCCCTGGCCCTCCGTCCGTTCAGGGGGAACATCTCCAGTTCTGGCACATGGGGGTCTCTCTTCACCATCATAGCCACTCGGCTTCAGCTGATTCAAGCTGGCCACTTTTTCCGTAGCTCAACTCAAAATTCCTATGTAAGTGTGATCAGCATAGACTTGATGAAACCATCACGTACCTCATCCTAAGCCTTACGATAATTTGGCCTAAAAATAAAACATCAATTACTTTTAACAGGCTACATTTATTGAGCATTATTTTAGTTTTCTATTGCTTCCATAACAAATGACCACACGTATACTTAACTCTCAGTTCATTAGAGAAGGTACGAAACATCTATTTTCAAAATGTCTTAATAGCGCAATTTTCATAACAGAAAGTCCGCAGATTCTTTCTCCAAAAAGTTGACTACTGCTGCTCGAGATTTGAGGTAATTTACTTGAGGAAAAAAGAAAGGTTCTTTCCATGTTGTGGTGCCCCTGATGCCAATCTGTCACCAGCACAATTTCCTCCAAACGACTCACATGATCTTTGTAACGAAAATGGTGGCCTGGGGCAGGGTGAATTACCCAGTGACGGCGAGTGCCTCGCGCACGTGTCAACCTGAGAGCAGCCTTTCTGGAGAACACTGATCCTCAACCACAGAAGCGTTATGTTGGTCATCACGCAGATTTCTATATGGTTTACACCCAACACTTATGTAACACTGTCCCTGAAAGATGCAGGACTTACACATTAGGGTAATATCACATATTGTGATTTATTCTGCCATTCTAATCAGAAATAAGAGTAAATCAAAGGAGATTAAAATAATGTCTCAGGAACAGACATAAGTCAGACCGAACCTCTAAGGTCTCTGCTTGGAGCGCGCCCCCCAGCAGCATGGCCTGAATATCTGGTTTCTTGTGGTGCCAGCTTCGACCCTCCTGCCGACACTCATGACAAAGACTTTCCTGACCCTGGCCTTCTCCTTACCAGAGGGAACCCCTTGTTTTTCTGTACACCCCACTATTATTACTAGTATTGCACAGTTTTTTAATGATTTGTTTACCTGACAGCTTCTAGAAGCTGGAGCTGACGTTCAATGCATCTCTGCATCCTCTGTGTTTCTCCTCAGTAGATACTCATAAACATTGGTTGAACTGAATTCAATTTGAATTCAGAAAACATTTCTACCACGGTGTGGTTAAAAAGTATCTTCCCTAAGTGGGGTCCCAGCTGGGCCAAGCATGCCGGGTCATCCCTTACTGCATTATAACTGGGCTGCCATTCCCACCGTTGCCAACCCCACCTCCATATGGTATGAAGGCCTGACACCCCCACACCCCGCAGCTGCGTCTCACCAGCACCCATGTTGCCTCCCCAGGTCTGGACTCCGTCTGGGCTCGGTCCCTGCACCGCTCCCCAGCAGCGTGGTCTCCACGGCAGCCCTGTGTCCCCGCTTCCGTGGTATCCCCTCCTGCTCTGCTCCCAGCCCCCTTCCCATGCACCTGTAGCCCACCCCTCCCTCAGTCTGTACCTTTTCCTCCTTCTGGAGTCCTTGAAAGTCCTTCTTCCCACACACCTTCCACAACCTGCTCAGTCCCAAGTGAGGACAAGTCCCCCGCATCAGCGCATTTGTGTGAAGCTGTGTGCATGTTATTTTTATTAGCTTTTTGAGGCATAATTTATAACAGTAAACGTCACCAATTTGAAGTACACCCTTCAGTGGGTTTTGACAACAGTCACCGTCCTGACAGGGAGCATCTCCCGCACCACAAAAAGTTCCCGAGCCTGGCCCAGCCGGTCTCTTCTTCCGACCCCTCACCCACGGCAATCACTGACTTGGTTCCTGCCACTATTGCTTTGCCTTTTCTAGAATTTCATATAAATGGAATGATGCAGTACATGGGTCTTATATGTTTGAATTCTTTACCCAGAAAAATGCTTTTGTAATTCACGTGTGTGGAGCGGGCGTCAGTATCCACTTTTCATCTTCTGACTGCGTTCTAGTGTGTGGATGGGGTGCAACCCACACATCTGTTCCCCAGCTGATGGGCACTGGGGTTCTTTCCAGTTTGGGGCTGTTAAGAATAAACCTTTGAGTACAAGTCTTTCATTTTCATTCTCCTGGGTGAACACGCAGGAGTCACTTGTGGTTCACGTGGTAAGTGTGTGTTTAACTTATGAGAGACTTTGACTTGTTTTCTCAGAGCGGGTCTCTGTGCTGCGTCCCCACCACTTTGGTGAGCACGCGAGGCTCCACATCGTCTTCCACAGTCTTGTTTGCCTTTCTGATTTTAGCCAGTCTGGTGAGCATGAAACGACTTCTTATTGCAGTTTTAATTTGCATTTTCCTAATAATTAATGACACGGAGTGCCTTTTCTTGTGCTTATAAATACATCTATGTATTTTCTTTGGTGAATCGACTTAAAATTTTTCCTTATTCTTCTTGAGTTGTTTGTCTTCTTGACATTGAGTTGTAAGGGTTCTTTGAATATGCTGGCCACAATGATCAGATATAAGTTTACAATTTTTTCCCCATGCAATGGTCTTTTTCATTTTCTGAAGCCTTTCGAAGGGCAGAAGTTTTAAATTCTGATCAGTTACAATTTATCAATTTTATAACAGTTCATGCCTTGAGCAATTTATACAAGAAATCTCTTTCATTCCCAAGGGCGTGAAGATTTTCTCCTATGTCTTCTTCTAGATGTTTTATGGTTTTAGCTCTCACATACAGCTCTATAACCTGTTCTGAATTAGTTTTTTGCCTACGGTGTGATATAAGGGGTTTGGATCAACTTTTATACATGAATATCCAGCTGTTCTGGCACCATTACTGAAAAGACTGTTTTTCCCACTGAATTACGTTGGTAGTTTAGTTAAAAATCTGTATTTATTCTGTTCTATTGATTTACGAATCTATCCTCTTGTCGTAATTGCTGTAGCTTACAGTAAGCCTTGAAATCAGGTATTGTGAGTCCTACAATTTTGTTCTCTTTTTCAAAGTTGTTTTGGCTATTCTAAATCCCTTGGATTTCTTAATAAACTTTAGATTTACCTTGTCAATTTCTACAAAAACCCTTGCCACAATTTTGATTTGGGTTTTGTTGTATCTGTAGATCAGTTTGGAGAGAACTGACATTTTAACAATATTGAATTGTTTAATCTACATATGACGTATCTTTCCATTAAGTAGGATGATTTAATTTCTCTCAGCGATGTTTTGTAGTTTTCAGGATATGTACACATTTTGGTGGATGTATTCATAAGTATTTCATTTCATGTTTTCTGATGCTATTATGACTTTTTTTTCAGTTTCAATTTCCAAGTGTTGCTGGGGCATAGAATGACAATTGATTTGTGTCCATCATTGGTGTCCAGTCTGATGTTAACCCTGATCAGTGCATTATTATTATTATTATTATTATTTTTTTTTGGCTGCACCGTGAGGCATGTGGGATCTTAGTTCCCCAAGCAGGGATCGAACCCATGCCCCCTGCAGTGGCAGTGCGGATTCTTAACCACTGGACCGCCAGGGAAGTGCCCCAATCAATGTATTTTCATTTTACATACTGTGTATATCACCTATAGGATCTCTCTTAGGTCTTCTTATATCTTTCATGACACTCCTCGTCATGTTTATGCCTTCCTCTACCTTGATCGTGTGGAGTATATTTACAGTAGCTGTTGGTGCATCTTTTTGTGCTAATTCTATCATCTCTGTCATTTTTCTGTTTCTTTGTGTAGATCATGGATCACACTTTTCTGTTATTTTAAATGTCTGTGTTTTAGTCAGTTTGAGCTACCATAACAAATTACCACAAATTGTTGTCTGTTGCTGAAACAACAAACATTTTATTTCTCACGTTCTAGGGGTTGGGAAATCCAAGATCAAGGCCCCAGAGGATCCAGGTCTGATGAAACCTTGCTTCCTGGTCTGCAGTCTTCTCACTGTGTCCCCACAGGGTGCAGAGCAGAGAAAGGAAGCAAGCCCTGTCGTGTCTCTTCTTGTAAGGGCACGAATCCCATTGAGGGGGGAGGCCCCATCTCTACCTGCCATCACACTGGGGGTTCAGCTTCAGCATACAAATTTTGGGGAGCTGCAAACATTCGATCTACTGTGGTTTGGAAATTTTTGTTTGGTGCCTGACATTATGGGTTTTACATGTTGAAGGCTGAGTTTTGTTTATTTCCTTAAATAATTTTGGGCTTTATTCTGGAATGTAGTTGTATTATTGGAATCAGATGGATCATTTGAGACTTCCTCTCAGACTTTGCTCTGGACGGCAGGTCCAGAGCAGCATTTAGGTCCGATTATTTTAACCCCATTACTCCTAAGATGGCACCCTTCTGAGGATGCTCCCAGGGCTCTGGGATGTGGAAGGTCATGGTTGCCACTGATGCCGAAACCCCGCCTCTCTTTACTGGTGCCGAGTAGAAATGCGGAGGCAGAGTTTTGGGTGAAGTAGAAAAGAGTGCTTTTATTGCTTTGCCAGGCAAAGGGGGCCACAGCAGGCCAGTGTCCTCAAGATGTGCCCTCCCTTGAGAGTACGAAAGGCTCTATAGTCTCGGGGTGGGAAATCGGGCAGCAGACAAGGGTCAAGCGGCACATTCTTCTTGACTTCAGCAAAGTTTCAGAACCATCAAAGCTGGCGTCAGGTGGTCCCAGGATGGGCTCTGGTGGCCCTTGAGGCTATCGTGCCATGACCTTCTTTCTGGAATGAAGAAGGCTCACAAGGGAAGGGTTGTTAGGGAGTGTTTTCTCCAAGAAGTAAACACCAGGTGCATAGTTCAATTCTAACCAGAGAACGATCATTTTCAAACGGCAGTTAAGCAAGAAGAAAAAGAAAAAAATATATATATATATCTGTGGGGGAGAGTGGCTGGATGGGCTAAAAGAATAGAGTTTAACATGAGGGAGGCTATCAACTGGTTTCTCTTGCAACAGCGATCTGGCCGTGGGAGCTATTTCCAGCCTGGGAGGACACTGCGAACCCCGCTGCCCATCCTTTCTGGTGGTCCTTCCCCCAGTCGCGTGTCGCTTCCTGTTAAGGACACCACTCTGCTGGTCTCCTCGTTTTTCTGTGTGAAGGGCCTCCTCTCCCAGCCGCCCGGCCTCCCTGAATTCTGGTCCCGGTCTCCTCAACTCAGCAAGAGGGCCATTCTCTGGGTTACCCCCCTGCTCTGCACTTGGGAACTGCTCCCCTTGAGAGCTGGGGGCTTCGCAGAGCTCAGGCCATTGCCCACTTCACTGGTCTCCTGTCGGGGACCATAGTCCTGTGATGTCTGTAAACTGTGATTTAATGCATTTTACAGGCTTTCTTGGTTGTTTAATGCGTAAGGTGCATTTGGCCTCTGTTAATCCATCATGGCTGGAAGCACAAGTCTTGAGTTTTGATTGATACGTTTAATCTGATAATCTGATCGACGTGTCTACTTCCTCAATATGCTTTCGCAGAACAGAAGCTCTGTATTATGCGTCTTCTGCATGCTCTGAAGTGCCCATTAGAACTCTAAACTTGCAGGCAATTGCAAAAGTGCAGAGGGGAGCCCAGCCTCCCTGCAGTCCTGTGTCCACAGCAGGGACCCGAGCGGCAGCGAACACTCAGTGTCCAGGCATCCAGGAAGGAGTGGGTTCAGGCCACCTGATCTGTGATTGGGAAGCAACAGCGGGAGAATCAAATGATACAAGAAGTATGTTCAGAAAATCCTTCGGGGTGCCCTCTGTGATCTACCGAATCCTTCCCCCAGATGTCAGTGTTGACTCTGGAGGTGGGGACTGACTTGGCGCAGGTAGATATGTCATGGGACACATTTCTCCTTCCTGTCTGAGCCTCTGAGGCCCGCGTTTCTGTTGTTCCTCGTCTTCTTGACCTTGCTGGGCCACGTGGCAAGGGGGGAGCTGAAGGAGAGGGAGTGTGCATTTCACAGGGGTGTCAGGATTCCAGGACAGGGGTTTTGTCGGGGGTGGGGCTGGATCATAAAGCAGGATGATGAACACCAAGCAAAGAAGGATGAGTGAGTATGGGAAGAGCAAAGAATCCTTCTTTCCTTCCTGTTTGTTTCAAATGATAGATTTCAGAGTCCTGCGTGCTGAGACTCCAGCTCCATCCTTTCTTAGTGAATTTCTTGAGCCTGGACCCCGTGTCCCCCCTCTTGGCATTCCCAGCATGTCACATGCTCCATCAAGGTTGTTTGGACGGTCAGGCTGACCCGGCCAGGCTGGTCACACCGTTTCACAAACACGCAGCGCTCAGTATTCCTTTTCAGCCAGAGCGGTCACCTGCAGGTGACCTGTTCTCCAAGGACCCAGAGTGGGCCTGTCCGCAGAGCCTTCCCTAACCACGCCGACCTGAACCTTCCTTCCCAAACTCTGGTTTCTGCGGACTATGATGTGTTTGCCCCAGTAGATTAGTGGTCGTTAGCTAGACTGTCCATTGGACGTATCTGTGGCTTTTCAGGATTATATATATAAAACCATAAATATATACCCAGCCTTTAATATCATATATAATATTTTCAGGCTAGGACTATAAATTATAAGTATCCTAGCAACAGCTACACTTCTATAGGTTTTGTTCAGTGGACTCTTGTGAATGTAATTAGTTTGAATTTTGCAGATTTTTTCTGCAGATCAGATCTGTGGTTTTGCTGATATCACCCTTTTTTATGCTCTAGATCAGGGATCGGCAAATCACAGCCCATGGCACCATGTCTGGTCCGCCCACTCATTCGTGTAGCTGTCTGTAGCTGCTTTCACACTGCGCCCGCAGATTTGAGTAGCTGTGTCAGAGACTACAGGACCCGAAGATCCTAAAATATTTACCATCTGGCCTTTTACAGAAAGAGGCTGCTGACATCAGCTCTAACTGAACATTTCTGTGTAAAATAGTATGCTGTGCACTCTTTGTGTTGAAATGGGAAGAAATCTATTTCCTTAATTCTCTGGATCTCTGAGAATACTTAACTGTAATGCATTTTGCTTTCTTTCCTCCTTAGATTCACTTCTCTCCTATTCTCTCCGCTGTGAGCCAGAGGAGTTGAAAATCCACTCCCCTTCTAGTCCAGGCCCGGACTCTCTGCCCAGATCAAGCACCACCATGAGAGAGGTGAGCATCTTTTTTTTTTTTTTTTTTTTCAGAGTGGCTAAACCGTTTTATTTTCCCACCAGTGACATGATGTAATTTTTCTACGTACTCGCCAGCATTTGATGTTGTCACTATACTTTTTTTTTTTTAACATCTTTATCGGGGTATAATTTGAGCATCTTTTTCATTTTGGTTGGGAGTATAATTTCGGTCAATCGTGCTCCTTGAAAACGACACTACTGCCAACTCTGTCTTTGTTCACTTTCCAGGAACCCGTGAATTCCACCAACATCTACGATGCAAATGAGGATTATTTTGGGTTCGCTAATAGTTCCGATTACTCACTCGATGTTGATAGCTTTCTGTGTTCCTTGCAGGAGGTCAGAAAGTTCTCGGGGCTATTTGTGCCACTCGCTTACTCCTTGATATGTGTCTCTGGCCTCCTGGGCAATATTTTGGTGGTGGTCACCTTTGCTTTTTATAAGAAAGCCAAGTCTATGACAGACGTTTATCTCTTGAACATGGCCATCGCAGACATCCTCTTCGTCCTTACCCTCCCGTTCTGGGCCGTCAACCACGCTACTGGCGAGTGGATTTTCAGCAACGTCATGTGCAAACTGACCCGGGGCATCTACGCCATCAACTTTAACTGTGGGATGCTGCTTCTGACCTGTATCAGCCTGGACCGCTACATCGCCATCGTGCAGGCCACCAAGTCCTTCCGGTTCCGGTCCAGAGCCTTGGCCCACCACAGGATCATCTGTTTGGTCGTGTGGGTCGTGTCGATCTTCATCTCCAGCTCGACCTTCATGTTCAACCAGAAATACAAGCTGCAGGGCAGCGACGTCTGCGAGCCCAGGTACCACGCCGTCTCCGAGCCAATCCGGTGGAAGCTGCTGATGCTGGGGCTGCAGCTCCTGTTCGGCTTCTTCATCCCGCTGGTGTTTATGATATTTTGCTACATGTTTATTGTCAAGACCTTAATTCAAGCTCAGAATTCCAAAAGGCACAGAGCCATCCGCGTGATCATAGCCGTGGTCCTTGTCTTTCTGGCTTGCCAGATCCCACATAACATGGTGCTTCTCGTGACCGCCGTCAACCTGGGCAGGACGGACCGCTCGTGCAGCAGCGAGAGGCTGCTGGGCTACACCAGGAACGTCACCGAGGTCCTGGCTTTCCTGCACTGCTGCCTCAACCCGGTGCTCTATGCCTTCGTCGGTCAGAAGTTTAGAAGCTACTTTCTGAAGATCACGAAGGACCTGTGGTGCGTGAAGAGGAGACAGAAGTCGCCGGGCTTCTCGTGCTCCCGGCTGCACTCAGACACCCTCACCTCCCGGCAGAACAGCGAGACCGCGGACAACGACAGCCCGTCCTCCTTCACCATGTGACGCCCCCCAGGCTCGGCGCGGACGGGCGAACAGGCAGGACAAAAACGCACGGGGCGTGTGGACACGAAGCCAAAGCGAGCGGGGTCTTTCCTGCAAGATCAGGGCTGCACGCGCTCGGGGTGCCAGCAGGCACCGACGCGCAGCGTCCCCCAAACTCACTTGACGGGGACGCTCTGTGCCCCCGTCCCTGCTGGCTGGCATTCTGCAAAACAGGCTTTAGGAAATGCTGAATGAAAATGAATTGCTGACAAATGCGAACACTATCAGGAATATTCACGAAGCAGCCCTAGACCACAATTTCTTCTGGTCGTCGCAAAACATCCCACGGCTTAAAAACCCAGAATGGATGGGCTTCCCTGGCGGCGCAGCGGTTGAGAGTCCGCCTGCCGATGCGGGGGACGCGGGTTCGTGCCCCGGTCTGGGAAGATCCCACACGCCGCGCGGCTGGGCCCATGAGCCATGGCCGCTGGGCCTGCACGTCCGGAGCCTGTGCTCACAAAAAATGGAAAAAACAAACGAATGCCCTCGTGTAACTCATTTTAGGCAGAAGCTTAAACGTCTTTCCATCGCGATGGTTACTGTTGGTGTCATAATAGCAAAATGGGCTGGCTTGAGCTTTATCTCATTTCCCTGTGAAAAAGTGTGAGTTTTTTCTCATTTCTCAAGCGTGAGCTCATAAAAAAGCAGAAGAAAAACAAGCTCAGAGACAGAAGAGGTGGCTGCATAAGTACTAGGGACACTTGTCACGGCGGATAAGGCAGTTGAGGTTGTAACAGGCCGTCAGGAAGTGTAAGTTTGCTTCATTTCCCTCTGTGACTGGAAATTCTCTAAAAATCCATTAGACTGCATGCATTTAGCGTACAGAAGGGGCTTAATAATTATTTGTTTAACAGAACACAATAAAGTTGGAGCTTATAGTGCAGTTTAAGGAGTTAGTCGTTTAAATTTTTTGTTTTTTAATAAATAGAGTACTTTTTAAAAAAGAACCAGGAAACTTTACTGAGACAATAATGTAAGAACTTTTGTTCACTTCCATCATGGAGTTGAAGAAAGCTGTGTGCAGGGGACTCTGGCTGTGACGAGCTTCAAATTAGCTTCTCAGAGAGCTTGGATCACGTTGGCTTCTGCTGCAGTAAAGTGGTTTTACCTAAAGTCTGAGCTTAACTATGGAATCAGTTTTTCACAAATCTCTTTGCGTCAAAAGTTCATAGAACTCAAGTTTTGAAAGTGCTTTGTAAATATATGAACCTAAGTGGAAAAGCGTCAACCCATCTTACAAAAACACAAACACGGGAATTCCCTGGCCGTCCAGTGGTTAGCACCCTGTGCTTTCACTGCTGACGGCCCAGATTCGGTCCCTGGTCGGGGAACTAAGATCCCACAAGCCTTGAGGCGCGACCAAACCAAACCAAACCAAACCAAACAAGCAAACAAAAAACCCACCAGTGCTTATTAGAAAAGTCCTGACATGAGCTGCAAAGATACTGATGTGTATTTAATGTGTTATCTGAAACTTGCTCTTGTTCTTACACGCTTCAGCTACATCTCTACATGAAATTCAACGTGATCTCTTAAGATCCAAAGCCTGTATTTTTAACACGTGGTTTTGGCTTTGCAAAATAAAACTGTTCTGTGGGTGAAGTAGAAATTGTCTTCCAGTCTCAGGGCTCCGACTGGGAGACCCTGGTGTTCAGGGGTCCCACGTCCTTCAAATCTGTTAGCGTGTGACTTCAGAAATCAAAGCAGAGGAGGCGTTACTCAGATGCTTCTTTCGGTTTGACCAGAGCGCTGATGAGATGCGTGAAAGCGTGTTTCAAAACCGGCACAGAAACGTCATACTGACCCGGCGAAGCTGGAATCAAGGTCTTCTGCATCTCAGTCTCCAGAGGAGTGAGACTTGCTTCTTTATGCAATAACCCTTTTCAGATTTCAGCCATGATGAATAAAGGTGTTTCTAAAATGTGCTACATATTTTATTAACGGCATCCTTTTCTCGTGCTGCCTTGGGCATCAGAACAGGTGCATCAACAACCGTTTGGTGCTGCAGAGGCCGACGCCCCCGGGGACCCGGGGCTGCCGGGGTCTCTGCTCTTACACTAAAGGGCTCCGGACTGTTCTTTAACGGTTCCCGGGTCTCCTTTTCATCTGTTTCTCGTATCTTCTCTCACTGTCAGGCTCTGGCTGGACCTTAAGTGTGTGCCTTTCGTCCCTCCTCTGACTCTTTGCAAACATTGTTCCACTGTGTTTGGGGATCATCTGTCTACACTTGTCAGGACTGTGTATTAATAGGGACAATGGGTTCGCGCCTGCCAGGCTGTTATTCATGCATTAATCATATGCACATGTGTAATTTATGGCACACGCATGTGTGTGTGTTTATGTCCAATCACATCTATGTGCTGACCAGAGGATAATTTTTCTTCGTTCCCGTTACAAAGTAGTTGAGACGCGGTCTCGATCAATTATTTCTGGATAACTGAGATTTTACTATATGTATATCTCAGCAAAGGTGAAATTCAGGCACGGAGGTATTATCTTGCAAATTGTATGTTGATTTGCTTCTGAGGACAGATAGCCTAGCTTTTAAGTGAAGCCAGGAAAGTACAATATTTTTAAATCCTTTTAAGGTTTCTGATAGTGTGTGCAAATTCCAGGCGTTCGGGAGGTATGAGGACACGGAATCTGGTCTAAGGGAATACAGTGTGTATGTTTTGAGCCTACTGGTGTACCACTTTGGGACGGCCACCGTAACAAAATATCACAGACCAGGCTGCTCAAACAACTGACGTTTCTATCTCCCCGTCTGAGATCCAGGTGTGGGCACGGCTGGTTTCGCCCCAGCCCTCTCCCCTTGGCTTGCAGACGGCCGTCTTCTCCCTGTGTCCTCACACAGTCGTCCCTCTGTGGGGGAAGTGTGTGACCTCCCCTTCTTACAGGGACACCAGTCACATGGGATTAGGGCTCACCCTGATGGTATCGTTTTAACTTATCAACTGTTTAAGGCCCTCTCTCCAAATACAGTCCCGTTCTGAGGAATAGGGGTCAGGACACCAACGTGTTAATTTGGGGGGACACAAGTCCAACTAGCCCATAACAGCTAGGTTTCTAAAGGCAGAGCAACTTTTCATATTCGAGTTAATTTCAAACATGTGATAATTCATTTCCGGGTGGTGTCCCCCTTTCTGGTAAGTTGGGTTCCAGGTAGTCATTCCCAGTTCAGGCTTTCAGTTTTCAGGTGCATATCCCCATAACATGAGGACGACAACGGACACTGTGGTGCTGGTCAGCCACACCTGCCTGGTCAGCCCGCACAGTAACTGAGCGCTGACGCTCCCACCGTGGATGGCCCTCCTCTGAGGATCTCTGCTGGCCAGTCTGCCGCCCTCCATGCCCCCTTGGGGGAGGGGGCTTCTCCCGCCTCCCTGCTTCACCCTCCAGCTCTTCAGTGCAGTGGGAATTTCCCCAAACTTGGGCCACTTCTGTACTTGATGTCGAGAGCACCCTCTTCTCTCGGGGGCCTCAGGGTGGTGGGCAGCAGCTGTGGCCGCAGAAGGCAGCTGTGACGGTGCCGGGGGGGGTGGGACCCCCTTCGCCCACCCATTTATACGAACAGGGCACTCCTGGCTCGAGACTTCAGAGGCCTCTGTTATCTCATCCGATTCCTAGAGCAGCCCGTATCCTCCCTCACAATTGCGGGAAGACCATTCGAATCGCTGCAGCCCTCACGGAGTTCAGGTCCTCGGATGTGGAGCTCACTGCCCTGTGGGAGCCAGAGGTACATATGCCGTCTTTGTGCTCAGGGACTTTACACGCGGGGAGGCTGCGGAAGCAGAGCTCAGAACGAACAGCTGTGACTTATTTTCACGTTTTATGGTTCAGTATATGAACACCCGCCACACTCACTGCGAATTGCGAGATTGCTTTCTTACGTTCTTGCTTGAGTTGCATTTGCGAATATACTAATTTTCCTGATGTTTTATTTAGGAAAATCTACAAGAGAGCTAGCAGTAGGAGCTGTATCTTTTCTGATCCCTTGGTTTATTTCTCTCTTGTATTAGAGCCCAGGTAGACAATCCAGGACACTAGCGGGATGCCGTTGTCCTCAACTTCAGTCTGTCTTCATGGTGCAAGGGGGCTGCTGTAACTCCCTCTTTCACATTTTCGCCCCAGGCAACAGAAGGAGGAAAAGGGGGAAGCAGGTGGCCTTTCCTTTAAGGGCACAATCTGAAAGTTGTGGGAATCACTTCTCCCAACCTATTGGCCTCAACTTAGTCGTGTGGTTACAACAAGGTGAAAGAAAGTTGGAGAAATGTCTCCCACTGGGCGGCCACGTGTCCACACACGTGTAATAACAGTGAATACACCACAGTTCTGTCACCATGGACTGTTACTCTGTGGGAGGGGAGGGGAGGGGAGACGGTGGGAAAATGAACTTCAAGGGAAGGAAGGGCAGCTGTACCACTCACTTCAAAAAAAAGAGCAAAGGTTGCAAATTTTAAAGACACGTTCAAGTTGCAGTAGAAAGAACAGAGCACAAGAAGCGGGGATGGTCTTGGCCAGGGTCTCTGAGAAGAGGGGTCGGTCCAGCTCCCTCCGCCCAGGAGCGGCCTCCCTCCCCACCTTCGTGGTAACCTGGTCAGTCTGAATTGCCCAAGTACCGTGTTTGGAATCAGGGTTAATATTTTAATGAGAAAGTTTTATTTCTCTGCCTTATTTTGAAAGATTAACTGGCTCCTTGAATTTAAGAATTTGAGTTTACAAAGGACATCTGGGGGTCCTTTTTCTGAACCGAGCATGTAGGCGATGACCCAGCACATCTCTCCACGCTAGTAGTGAACAAGTGCATCTATGAGACGCTGTAAAGGGGGTCCTTACAAGGGTCCTTACTTCACCGGAGATGCGCTGCCCACTGGCCTCCTGGACGGGGCGCTGCCGCCACCTGCTGGACGCAGGCTGCGGTCATAGGGGCTCCAGGTGAGATGTCCCTGCATCTGGTCTGCCGGTGTGAGTGATGGGCGAGGAGGGGTGGCCGCACCGGAGATCCACATCAAAGGCTGTTGACAGCCTTGCCTTTGGGGAAAGCTTTCCCAACGAGCTGTCCTCGGTCACCCGCAGAGCTGACTTCCAAGGTCAGGTCTCTGCCACCACGCAGAGACCCTCCGCTGACCCACCACATCTGGGGAGCAGGGGCTGCGGGGTGGCAGTTCTGGAGACGTTCATGACCTTGGTGGCCATCTCCTCAGACCCAGGGGCCACCTGCCTCTCAGCAGCATCTCCAAACGTGTCCTGGCCAGGGGCGTTCTCTCCCGCGGCTCATCCTCTGTGCTGCCGTGGGGGCCCCTCCTGCTCTACCCGCCCCCACGACACAGAGCTAAAAACAAGTCTGGAACTTTCCCCAAAGTTCTGGGCTGGCAGACAGACCTGTCTCTTGGATGTGCCCGCCAGATACCTCCACCAGGCCTCAAATTCCACACTGAACTTGACGAGCACTCCATCTTTCCCAGAGAGCTGATTTGCACCGGTCTTTCTCTTCTTGATGACTGTTGCCTCTGCCCACCGTGTTTACCAAGCCCACTCCCTGGAAAGCCCCCGTTCCAGGCTATCTCCAGGCCCGCCGGCTCTGTCTCCCAGCACATCTCTGCATAGCGGGGCCCACTGCCCCTCAACCCACCACATCTTCTTTCACACAGACCATTGCAGTAGCACCATGGCCTGTCTTCTCACCCTCCCTCCTGCCTTCACACTGCAGCCCGAGTGGATTTGTAAACCCAAAGTGCATCCTCTCCGTTCCCTGCTTAACCCCTTTCAGTCACTGACCTTGCAGTTAGAAGACAATCCTGACTGCCCCCCGCTGGGCCTGACATCCTGGGCCCCATTGCCCCCTACCCACCTCAGGCCCCTCTCACGCCCAGGGTCCCAGCCAGAGCTTGGCCCCCTTCCTCCCAAGGCCATGCCTTCCCTCCTTGGCACTGTCCTCTCCGCCTGGATGCTCCTCTTTGGGCACGGATCATGCTTGCTCTTCCCGCCAGGTTTCCTTGGAAGGCGCCCTTCTTGGTGAGGCCTTCCTGACGTCTCTCCCTGACCCGGGTGGGTCCCCATGCATCCTCTTGGTGGCCTCCTAGCCTCTCACACATTCCGTCCTCCGTTTGTTCTATGTATTTCATTTCTTAGAGTCTGTGCCGAACTCTAGACGAGCCGGCGTTAGGGCAGGATCGTGTCTGTCTCACCAGTGACAGCCAGTGTCTAGCACGTGGTTCCACACCCAAAGCGTGTTTGTCTAATTGACACACAGAGGAAGACACAGATTTTAACACTTTCATACTCAAGTACCTTTTCTGCCCGACTCTCCCTGACCTCTGGGGCTGGGCTGCAGCTCTGATTCCACCGCACTGTGTGAAAAGCACACATTCTTCTGTTCAAACGGCAGAAGGTCCCCAGGGGCGGCCCTGTGGTCAGGGGGCCATTTTTCAAGTCCGCACCCTGTGCCTAGAAAGCCTGGCCTGTCGTCGGCACTTGGTTCCTAGCTTTGCTCTCCATAAATACTTCGGTCCCACTTGAAATGCCAGCCTTGCTGTTCCGATTTGTCTGGGCAAGAGGGTGCAAGTCGCAGGCCCCGTGAGACCCAAGCTGAGTGTGGAGGTGGGACAGCAGACCCAGAGGAGCAGACGCAGAGCCCTCTGTGTGGGAATTATGATGACCCTCCTGTTAAGTCACAGCTGGGCTTCCTGAACCCTCACCTGGTGACTTTCATACCCTGTGCGCCCACCCTCGGGGCTGAAGGAATCTGTCGATGTCTCACAACTGAGGAAGAGACACCGGCCGGACACTCGCCAGGAACTTCGGCCCCGAGGTCTCTCCAGGCTGGTGACGGCCACCATGGCTACCAGGCAGCTGGGCAGGACCAGGAGGGGAGCATCCGCCTGTCACCAGCGCCCAGGAAGCCCCTTCCCACCTGCAGACACTCAAGCTGCTGTCCAGTGTGAAAGGCCAAAGAGCCTGTGAGTCCTCTGGTCAGAATCCACTGGACGCCCCTTCCATCACTTGCCCACTGAGGACGCAGAGTCCCTTTGTCTGCCTCTCTGCTGGTGAACCTGTTCACTTTTCTCAGTCTCCTCCCATCACACACACCCCCACACCCCTTAAATGTCAGGTTGGGAATTTAATTTTCAAGTATTGCGACTGCTAAGTTACCATGGTCTCTAGGTAACTATGGTCACTTTCCAGGTAATTTTGCTACCGCGTTTTTATTGTTTTCTCCCTTTATCTTAACGGTGTTTACCTTTGCATTGGCAAAAGTAATAGCCAATGCGTTTTTCTAGGCAGCCAGCTCTTAAAATTTTTGGATGCTGGTGTTGGGAATCAAACTAAATGTTTTAGCCATAGATTAAAGCTGTAATGCTTTTAATGTGTTGTGGGTAAAATAATATAATCACAGGAGAGTCCCAGGCTTGTTAATAAGAATAACAGGCTTGTTGCTGTGCAGCTGGACTGCAGTCTCAGATAATAGAAGTATGATTGCATCACAGTTCCAGTAAAAATGAGAAAAGTGAGTCATTAAAGACTTCGGGAACTTCTCCCACTCGACGTTGAAATTCACATTTAGAAACAAAAACAATGCACCTGAGTCTCCCCCGAGCCGAGCTCATGGCTGCCTGGAGGAATTATTTCCCTGAAACACATTTATTTTCTCTAGAATGGCCAGTGTGTTCGCGCCCCAGTTTCCTGTTCAGGATTAAAGAAGGTTTCTTTTGCCTGTAGTTTTAATTTGGGAATAACTGCTATTATGAAATATACCTTTGTTGAGTTTTAACTGAGGAAAAAACGTAGTTCAGAACTGGTGATTGCATTTCATGCAGGTGCTGGATGGGGTTAGGATTTTGGTGAGACCTGGCCGCTTTTTTCTTGCTCAATGAAAAAAGGTGTCATATGAATGTATAGATAACAGAGCAGTTTGAGCTTTTGTCCAGAGGTCAGAAACAAACCTGCCTTCTGCACTGAACATTCAAGTTTAACGGGGCTGCACAAACATACAGCCGGACCCTATATAGGCTGAATCTAACCGAGAACCGTTCGGGTTCATGTTGAACAGAAACCAAATGCACGAGCTCTGGGGGCTCTGGACTGACCCCAGCGCAGGTACAAGAAGATCGTAGAGAAAAGCCAGAGACAGGGGTCTGAAAGCGTGTCGGGGGAGAAACGAGGGCGTCAAAGGACAGGAGGACACTCTGGATGAGAAGGCGGCAGAGGCCCAGGTGAAGCCTGCAATTAAGAGCATGAAGAGATGTGAGTGAGAGAGACTGGGGGTGATGGAAACAGAAATAAAGTGATAAAAGCAAATCTTTTGAAGATCTGCACTGGCAGCCGTCACTGGGATCGCTGCCTCTGCTAAGTGGGAAGGCGGACAGCAAGAGTGGAGGAGAGCTCTCCTTCCTGACGGACAGAGCAGGTAGCAGACACAGCTGTGTGCACAGATACAGGGATTCTTTAGAGGACTTGACTCCGACGTCTGTGAGGGTGACAAGGCTGAATGAAGCTCACAGGGCTGCAAGCTCCGGCGGGTTTCTGTGTTCGGTCTGGGGGCAGAATGCCTCCTTCTCTGGGAAACCTTGGGGCTCTGTCTCTAAGGCCTTCTCCTGATTGGACGAGGCCCACCACGCTATGTGGGGGAGTCTCCTTTGCTCACGACACTGACCTCGTCCACAGGCACCTTCTTGCAACAACTGGGTTTGTGTCTGATGAGTTGCTGGGCACCACTGTCTGGCCAAGCGGACGCAGACAATTAACTGTCACACTTACCCAGGAGGGGAAACTGAAAACTGCGTTTGAAACTCAGTGAGGTGTAGATCAGGGTCTACGATGGCGTAAACGCTCGCTGGGACCAGGAAGGACACCCACCAGCCGAGACGCAGGGACTGGTAGGTGAAACCCACCCGAGGAGTGGGGCTCCAACCCCACCAGTGCCGGGGGAGTGTGCGTCCAGGGCTGGCGGATCTGCCACTTTTCAAGAAGAGCTGAAAATCTGAACTTTTAAAAAGGCAGAGCCTTGGGTTTTTTTTTAACTATGTATAATATAAAGTCATTAAAAATAACTTGTGAGTCAATCAAAAGCCTTCTGTGGGCTGAACGCAGCCCTTGGGCAGCTGTTAAAGAATTCTGAGATTGAGAATGATTTAACCATCCAGACGCAGCAGCAGACTGGAGAGACGCCTCCCAGGGCTGTCAGATTGCTGCAGTGATGGCGCAGTGCACAGCCGGGTGACCGGGCCAGCGGCTGTGCAGGGCCCCTGGGGTCTGGGCCCGAAACCCCGTCCCTTCCTCCCTCTCTCTCCCCCCGTCCACTGCACACAGATCTGTGTCCTCCCCTCTCTGAATCTCTGTCTGCCAGGGCTGCCCGGGCATCGAGGATCAACAGGAATCGTCTGGAGCACAATCTCCTGCCGTGATCTCCCTTTACAGGATCAAGAAACTGCTTGGATGTAACGTAAAATGTCACAGAACGAAGACCGTTGTCTGGTCCGTGCAAAGTGGCCCACTGCGCAAACCGTCCCGTTTGAATGAAAATGTGGAAAGCGTCCTGTGCTGCTTGTCAGGGGCTGGACCTTGGGTAGAAGGTTCCATTGTGTTCCCTGACAGCCCAGCCTGGGGCCAGGAGCGGCCCTGGGAGGAGGGGGGTCTGGGGGGTCGGGGGGTCTCAGCTCCACCCAGCCCTTTGGCACATTCAGGTGCCTGTTCCCGCATGACTTCCGGTGGCATCTCCGCGTCCGGGGAGCAGGCGCTGTCTGGAAGTGCGGCCCCCAGGGCTCACCAGGACGGACACTAGAGCACCCCGAGGTGTAGAAAGGAAGGCGGGGCCCTAAGGAGGTCGGCGCCCTCGTGCTAAGGACGGCTCGAAGAGACCCCACCTCCTCCCCCAGTTCCCGCTGTGCCGTAGTCAGTTGGTTTAACTTAGGAAATAAGAATAGTTTGGACCTAATATTCCTGCTGTTACTCTTTTTTTTTTTTTTAACATCTTTATTGGAGTATAATTGCTTTACAATGGTGTGTTAGTTTCTGCTTTATAACAAAGTGAATCAGTTATACATATACGTATGTTCCCATATCTCTTCCCTCTTGCGTCTCCCTCCCTCCCACCCTCCCTATCCCACCCCTCCAGGTGGTCACAAAGCACCGAGCTGATCTCCCTGTGCCACGCGGCTGCTTCCCACTAGCTATCTACCTTACATTTGGTAGTGTATATATGTCCATGCCACTCTCTCACTTCATCCCATCTGATGCTGTCCTTGATTAGAACACTTAAGAAAGAAGTTCTGTGTTATTATATACTTCTCCAGTAAAATACGTGAAAGGGAGATCTTGTAGCGGTTTTGGTGAATATCACGTGCATTTGTAAGTTTTCATTTAAGATATTCTCCAAAAATCATCTTAGTTCCCTCTGTCTGTAGATGTGATGCTGTTTTATTCACTCCTTAGGGAAAGGAGGACTGAGCCTGACCCAGCCAGGGCCCCGAGCTCAGTGTGTCCAGACGTGTGGGACCAGGAGGTTTTATCATGCGAGCATCTCAGAGGACACACCAATCTCACTGGGCAGACACTCGCATCACCTCCTCGCTGCAGACGTGCAAACAGCGTGGCCATGCAGCTCTAGGGGGACAGCTGGAAACCGTAAGTGGAGAAGCTGGAATTCCAGCCTGAGAATGTCCGACCTCTTCACGTACCATCTGCCGAAGCACATTGCTTCCTGTTAGTTCTTCGGAAATCCGAGGTCTTACCTTCCGTTATCCTCCACTTACTAAAGCTCACACTTCAAGCATCCCACTAGGTTTCTTCTGGGTGCCTGGGTTTGACTGGACTTTTGGTGGCCTTTAAGACAAGCTCTCTTTGCAGGATGTTTCCAGAAGTCTCCAGAAGGGACACATGATACTTTTGGTTGACAACGAGCAGGGCTGACAGGGTTAAATGCTGGCGCAGGATCACGGGTGCCTTACACCCTCCCGAGCATCCCCCTTGCCAACCCTTAGTGGGAACTTCTCCCCGCCCCCCGCCCCGAGGTCTGCGGGAGATTCTTCTCTTCTTAGCGCATTTCATTTTGTCCTTGTCGGGTGACCCGAGGTGCGGGAGTGAGATGCACATCATTCCCGGGGACTGATGGCCAGGACAGGGGGAGAGAGGGGGCCACGGCTGTGGACTCATCGGGGAGCCTTCGGGAAGCCGCTGTGAGTCGGTCACAGCTTCAAGTCAGCCACGTGGGAGTGTTGACACCTCTCGACTGCTGCAAGTCAGGGCTGTTGTCTCTTCCCAGACAGCCTGGTACCAGCACATGGCTGCATAGAAGTGGGTCCAGTACTGGCTGGCAAAACTCAGCCCAGCACGCCCTGTGTGTGCGAGTGTAGACCATCTACACCCTCAGACCACCTGCCCGATTAGTGGAAAGCCTGTCGGATTACAGAGGAAGAGAAGATAAAAGAGCCCGGACCATGGAGGAGCGTCTGTAACCCTGCATGAGAGGGAGAGGCCACGGGGCCGGGCTGGCGTGTGCGGCAGAGAGAGGCGGGCAGAGACTGGGCTGTGGGTGCCGGGTTGGGGGAGGGGAAGGGTGTGAAGTGGGACGGCGCCTCGCACGTCCCGGTTCTCCTTTTTTCTGATCACAGCCCACAGACTGCTGTCCTGCAGGGGCCCTTTCACTGAAGACCCCGTGACATCGAGCGTGGATGGGTCAGGAAATGGCCCTGGGTGGTCAGCTGTCCTCCCAGCCATCCTTCCAGGAAAGGGTCGTTGCCCTCACTTTTCAGATGAGACGTAACCTCCACAAGGTGATGTGCCTGAGGTCCCTTGGCCAAAGAGCAGCAGGGCTAAACTCCAGCCGGGGCCGAAGGACTCCCAGCTGGACGGCAGCCTGTCTGGTCCTGACTTTAGAGCCGAGGGCACGGCCGCTATCTGTGGCTGAGATTTGGGAGAGGAGAGGCACGACTCTGCATCCAGGGGACGGCCTCTCTGACAATCCCCCGTGCACTTGTCCTCAGGCCTATGGTTTCAGTGAAAAAGAGCCTTAGAACCAGACACTGTGTGAGATCTCGGTGGGTTAGAGAACAGTCTGGCCACAAACGAACTCATGGTGGGCCTGGGCCTGGTGCTCCGGGATCCAGGCACACGATGTCTTCTTCTTAGTCTCTGACGTTACCAAGCATTTCCCGATTTTCAAAGAAGCATTTCTCCACTTCACGTCCATTAGGATGGCTACTGTAAAAAACAAACAAACAAACAAAGAAAAAACAAAACCAGAAAACAGCAAGTGCTGGCGAGGGTGTGGGGAAATTGGAGCCCTTGCACTGCTGGTGGGAGTGGACACTGGTGCAGCCGCTGTGGAGGCAGTATGGAGAGTCCTCAAACAACTAAAGCTAGAATTAGCCTGTGACCCAGCATTCCTCTTCTGCGTATAGACTCAAGAGAACTGAAACCAGGGTCTTGAAGAGTTATTTGCACACCCATGTTCATAGCAGCTTATTCACAACGGCCAAGAAGAGGAAGAAACCCACGTGTCCACTGACACCCATGGATAAATGGAACGCAGTGCATTTGTGCAGTGGATGATCATTCAGCCTTAAAAAGGAAGGAAAGACTGACACAGGCTGCAACATAGACGAAATCCGAGGCCGTTATGTGCAGTGACATAGCCATTAAGAGAAAAGCCAAGTACTGTCTGCTTCTACGTATGTGAAGCTTCTGGAGGAGTCAAACCATAGGGACAGAAAGGAGGGGGTGAGGGAGGAGCTGGGGGAGGGGCAGGGGAGCTAGCGTTTAATGGGGCCAGAGCGTCAGTTTGGGACGACAAAAACATCCTGGAGATGGATGGTGTCGATGTCGCATAATGGTGTGAAGGTACTTAATGCCACTGAACTGTGTGCTTAAAACGGGTCAGATCGTACATTTTATGCACATTTTACCCCAGTTTTATAAAAGAGACATTTTGAGGGTGACTGTTGTTTGTGGAGGGGGTGTTCCCGTGAGCACGGGCGGTGTGCTCGGGAAGCCTCTGAGAGGTACGTGATGCATTTCCCAGTTCCCGCCAAGGCCACAGCCAAACATGGTATCCGTTCGCCATCCCGACCCTTAGATAGATCAAAATCGTTGCCTGAATTCTTGGCAGAAGTTATTATGAAAATATAGAGGAAAATTATATTTTCCTTTGTATTGTGTTTCCCTAGAAGATTCTTTACGATACAATTTTGTTTTTTTTTTGCGGTACGCGGGCCTCTCACTGCTGCGGCCTCTCCCGTTGTGGAGCACAGGCTCCGGACGCGCAGGCTCAGTGGCCATGGCTCATGGGCCCAGCCACTCCGTGGCATGTGGGATCCTCCCGGACCGGGGCATGAACCCGAGTCCCCTGCATCGGCAGGCGGACTGTCAACCACTGCACCACCAGAGAAGCCCTACGATACAATTTTAAGTTTGTCTCTGGATCTAGTGTTTCAAAGTGAATTAAAAAAAAAAAAAAACTATTAAATAGTGGATAAAGTGAACTTTTTAACTTTAAATCTGGTTGATTTGTTTATGTGTTTATTCCACAGATTTATTAAGCGTCTACTGTGTGCCAGGCCCCGTGCAAGGAGCTGACTGGGTGGGGAGAGCAGACGTGAGGCCCACCGGAGGCCTTTGGGCTGGGTTGAGTCAGGCGCTATGCTGGGGTCTGGCTGGGGCATGTCAGAGGTAGGTCCCAGAGGCTGGACCTGAGTGGCGGGTAGGGATTCCCAGGACAGAGACTGGAGTGTCCCAGACAGCACACCGGCACCTGCAGGGTGTGTGCAGGGAGGGCTCAGTGGCCTCTGCTGGATTTTGGAAAGAAAAAGGCGTAGATGACCAGGATTTTGAAACAGGGATGGCATTACCTGAATAGGGAAAGAAATGCACCACTCACATGAAGATCTGGGCTCCTGAATATGTCGGGATTAAGACAGTTCTGAGATTTACAAGCCTCGCAGCCAGGGCTGGGTACCTGCTGTCTTACAAGAAGCGAGTCACACGGGAAAAGAAACCAAAATCTGCTACTGGTAGCAAATAGCTGTGGTTCTGAGGCCTACCGTGTGCTCTTTAATCACACTTTCATTTTGAGTCTTTTCCTTTTCTCAGAGAAAATAATTTGGAGAACACGAGAACCTTGTCACTCTACGTCTTTAAAGCAGACAACTGTCTGAGCGCAGAGCTGGTGTCTTTGACGGGAGTGACAGGACAGGGTGACCAAAACATCCTCAGAGATGGGTGTTCAGAGGATCCTGAAGCTTCCACTACAAAGCATTGTCCTTTCCACAGAATCCTTAGAAAATATGCAGAAAAGAATTACTAGAAAGAAAGAATAGTAATAAAGCTTTGACCTAGCAGAATGGCGTGACACCCAGTTCACGAGGCTCTGTGTTGAGGGTGTACTGGCGAAAAGCTGTGTCTGCAAAGGGCCCACAGACTGTTGGAGACGTAAACAAAGGTCAGGGAATAAACCTATCGCTTGGAAACAGCAAAGTAACACCCACTGAATATTGTCGTGTGCCAGGCTCTGTGCCCAACAGAGTTTTATGTATTATTTGGTCTCCACAATAATCCCGTACGGTCTGTTGTTATTATCCCCATTTTATGGAAGAGGAAAGTTCAGAGCGGTTCGGTGAATTGTCCCGGGTCACAGAGCAGGGAAGTGACCGAGCGGATGCTGACCCAAAGGCTCTGACCGTGGCCAGTAACCCAGGGACTCTCAGCCCTGGCTGCACAGTAAAGGGGTTAATGAGGGGCCTTTGAACCTACCCATGTCTCCCAGACCAACCGAGTCAGGCCGCCCCGGGGTTAGCCGAGACATGGGGGTTTCAAAGCTCCTGGATCCCACGGCAAGTCCAGGAGAAGGTCAGCAAGAGCCCGAGAGGCAGTAATGCTGTGAGGAGACCTCCCCGTTTCGCCAGGCAGAGCCACTGGCCGTAGCATCGTGGAGGGAGCCAGGCAGGACCGACCGTGCGTGAGAAGCGTTCGTGCCCAGCATTCACCAGTAGGCCTGTCTAGACAACCACATGAGCTGGCTTTGCCCCACCTAAGGGCGCCTGATGTCTGTAGATGGGTACATGCTTTCGGGGTGTGGAATTTACTTGTGTGGGGAGTAAAGAATCTAGATGTCATCAGCAGGGAAATGGTTAAGAAACAGCTTCTGGGAAGACGATTAGGTCATCAGTAATGCTTACGGGGAATTTATCATAATATGGAAAATATTTATGTTAAATGTTGGATTTTTTTAAAAGGAGCATTAAAAATTGTATATGCAGTAAGACCAAAGGAAGAAAAATGGAGACATTTCTTTTCTTTGAGAGGGAAGAAACACAGCATAGAATGTTCCCATCAGAGAATTTTATTTGACCTTTTTGCATCTCATCTGGTCACATTTCCCTTCTAAGCCCTTTGAAATTCTGTTCACTAAGGAGGAAATAAAACCCGAGAAAATAGCACAATGCTGCTGATGGGACCCTCGCTCCCCTGGGGACCACTGGGCACATTACACTACGGTGTCAACAGGGTCTACATCCTTCAGAAGCACAATAGTGGGGGTCACGCCGCATTTCAAGTCTGGTTCTGGTAAAAGGAACCTACCCGGGAGGCAAACAGCTCCGGGAGAGGGTGAGGATTTGCCCTTTTCTATTGCCTAATGCCAGCAGTTTTAACCTTAACTATTACAGCGATCATAGGACTACCTCCTGGGAAAAGCAGAGGTCTCTCCCTGGGGGCAGTACAGGTGCAGCTCCAGGTGAGGTCGCCCGGTGTGGGCTGCATGGGACCCTGTATTACACGCAGACCCCAGGCCTCTTCTAAGCACTTTGGTGAGTCCCTTTGGGGGAGAGCACAAGCGCCTTGAACAGAGAGTGAGAGATAAGGCAGATAGGAAGCGGACTTCCTAAATCCTTTGTCACCGGCATGAGCTACAAATTTGGGACATAATTTAAGAAGAGTGAGAGGAAAAGATGCAGCCGTTGTTGGTGTCCAGGGGCTGTGCCCACCCTCCCTGCAGTGGCCTTGCACCCGGGCTGGTCCCTGGCTGCTGTCCTCAGGAGTTGCCATTGGGTGGAAATCACCGTTTCACATGCAAATTGGTATCTCACGCTGTGTGTTTCTCCCAGGAGGCTTAAAGTACAGTGATTTTTTTTTTAGAGCAGGGGAAGCAGATTGAGTTTCAAAAGTATTCAGGCATTCAAACTTAAAAAAAAGTACTAGAAGCAATTTTGAGACGTTTAGTAGGAAAGTATTCCTTATAATAAACGAGGGCGCTGACGGTGTTGTCTCGGATGTAATGTGTAAAATCTGTGCAGGTGAAGCTCACGTTTACCAATCAGTTGTGAGCTAAGAAGAACCGAGCTCAGGACACTTACAGCCTGCGGAACCTGTTTTTAGACCCAAAGCCCCACTTCGCCATGTCAGTTACCACAAGTCTGTGCAGTAAGTAGAAAAAGCGCATAGAGTTTTTGCATTTTTTGCATTCAAGCATAGAAGGGTAAAGTGACTTGCCAACACCAAACGGAGTCAGGACCGCGTCTGCAACACCGCCTTCCACCGCCTTCCGCGTCACCGGTCCACCACAGCATCTTTTTCCAGCTATGACTGTGTCGTAGTCATTTAGTGATTGAACCTGCATGGGAATTGTGTAAAGGAGGCTCTGCTCGCTCATTTTGATGAACTGCTCTGCGACACAAAATAGCTGAAGGAAATCCTGTTAAACAACAGTGACACTTGCTGAAGTTGCGTTCAAGCTTGGAGTGCAGAATCTTAAGTAACCATCGTGACTGCTCAGCGCCCCCCGGGTAGTTGTCGTGGACGCGAGGTGGGGAGCTGGCCATCCTCAGGAGTAAGAATCTCTGAGCTCACAGCCCGGAGCCTCTGCTTCCTGCTTTCGGGCCCTGAGGGTGAGGGTGTAGAAGAGCTTGCGGTAGGAGCGTCTGAAGGCGGGGTTCGAGAAGCAGTACACCACGGGGTTCAGCACGCCCTGCAGGTAGGTGAGGCTGCCGGTCACGTCGGCGGCGTGGACCATGGAGCTCAGGACCCCGCAGCTGAGCGCCCCTCGGAAGATGGCCAGTAGGATGCGGGCCAGGAAGCTGGGCAGAAAGCACAGCGTGAACAGCACCCCAACCATGGCCACCAGCGCCTGGGCCCTCTGCAGCTTGGGCTGCTTGTGTGGGTCTCGGAGCCGCTTCTGGAGAGTCCTGATGAGGCCGGCACTGCAGAACAGGATGAGGCCGAAGGCAAGGATAAACTGGAGGAAGGAGAGGGCTTCCTGCCAGATAAGGCTGAAGGAGGACTCCGTCCTGGGCTCAGAACTGGGGCACTCGGCCTCAGAGAGGAACACGCTTTGGTGAGTGAGGGCTGCCGTCATGAGCCAGACCAGGACCGAGATCCCCCAGGCCGCCTGCGCGGACAGAAGGTTGACTTTGAGCTGCGAGTGGACCACCCGGAGGTAGCGGTCCAGGGCCACGGCGGTGAGGAAGGCGACACCCGCCCCACGGCACAGGGACCGCAGGAAGAGCATCCCTTGGCAAGACGCACGTCCCAAGCCCCAGGTCTTCTGCCGCAGGTAGAAGGCGGCGTGAAAGGGCAGGCAGGCAGCCAGCAGGAGGTCTGCTAGGACCAGGTTGAACAAGTAGACGGCGTAGGGCTTCCACACCTTCAGACGGAAGAAGAAGGTCCAGAGCGCCACGGCGTTGCCCAGCGTGCCCAGGCTACACTCCAGCAGCAGCAGCGAGGCCGTGCTCACCTCCGCCGCGTAGCTGTGCGCCACCGAGCAGTTGGGTGGCAACATGTGGCCGAGTCCCCGCCGCGGCCGAGCCTGACGCAGCGGAGCACAGGGACGCAGGCTTGAGTTCGTTCTCTTTCCCACAGAAGGACAGAAGGCACACTGACCGGCATCGAATAAGGTCAAAGGCAAACTAAAACTTGTCTGTGGAAAGAGGATCGGGGCAGAGGGAAAAAACCTCTTACAGTTTTGTTTTGCCCTGAAAGCAGGGAAATTGTGTTTCACTTCCCACATCTGGCATTAAACTGAAGCCCTAGTGTCCTGAGAGTGTCCACGTGAGCACGGCTCTCCATCCACAGCTGTCACTGAAGGGGCTTGAGAAGTTTGGGAAGACTTGCTGTCTATAAAGTTAAAATAATGATGGAAACAAATAGACGGTTCTCTAAGTCTGCATTGTTTTCCGGTAGATCTGGTCCCGCATTCCCCTCGAAGAGGGTATGGGGTGGGGGGGACCTGGCCATTTTGTAGTTGCCCATTTTCACCTGTCCTTTCATTTTGTTAGATTTGATTTTCTGCTGAGGAGGCTTCCCTGACCAGGGATGGAGCCCGTGCGCCCTGCAGTGGAAGCTCTGAGTCCTAACCGCTGGACTCCCGGGGAAGTCCCTGCTCAGCCTGTTTCGGGCTTTGGAATCAAACGGACTCTGGTTCTGTCTGGTCTCTCCACTTAGCAGCAATGTGGGGTGAATATGACAATAGCTACCTGCGGGGTCCTTGTAGTTGAGGTACTCTTACAGGTACAGCACTGTGTACTGTATCTGGGGCATCTCGGCTGCCAGATACATTTGCTGCAGTAATTACTAACTTCTGTCTGATGCTTAGACTTTTAACAAAACGATGCTTAGACTTTTTTTTCTTTTTTTGCGATACACAGGCCTCTCACTGTTGTGGCCTCTCCCGCTGTGGAGCACAGGCTCCGGACGCGCAGGCTCAGCGGCCGTGGCTCACGGGCCCAGCCGCTCCGCGGCGTGTGGGATCCTCCCGGACCGGGGCACGAACCCGCGTCCCCTGCATCGGCAGGCGGACTCTCAACCACTGCGCCACCAGGGAAGCCCGATGCTTAGACTTTTAACGAAACTTTTTTTTTTTTCCCAATGTAGTAATACAATTTCGCACCCAACTGCAGTTCCACGGTGCGTCGATGCCTTCGTTTCTGAGACCTAACTTGGAAGCTTTAAGGGGTCTCAACAGTAAGAATTACTATTTCGCTGCATGTTTTCCACGTGTCATGTGCTCTCCTGTGTTATTGCAATGAACTGAGCAACATGAGGTGCAGTAGGTACAATTTTAAGCTCTATTTTTTTAAAAATAAATGTATTTATTTATTTTTGGCTGCGTTGGGAAAGCCCTATTTTATGGATGAAGGCGTGGCAGCTCAGAGAGGTTAGGTCACTCGCTCCAGGTCACAGGGCAGTCAGCGGCAGGAGCAAGGTCCCCCCAGCCCAGCTTGCACCAGAGCCCAGGGTCTTGACCACGCTGCCCACCGCTTCCCTGCTGGCAGCAGCCTCACTCCTGTGTGCATGAAAAGTCCATGTCTCAGGAAGCCCACCACGACTATTGATTTACATGACATTTTGGGTCATTTGACTTGCAGTCCTTTTTGCTTTAATTTTATCAGGGTTTTCCTTTCCAACTGGGCCACCAGCCCACACGTCCCCCCATCTCTGCGTCACGCAGGTTCACCTGCCTCGTGTTTCCTAAGAAGGTGCGCTTGGAGAGTCTTCCAAGCGTCCAGAGCTGCAGAAACATCCCGACTGGTACCTGTAGTGACACCTCCCATGAACTGCATGCCTGTTATAAAGGGTTCCTTGGGGGCACACAAGGATGCGTTTGCTCCAGGTGAGGGCTGGCTGGGGACCACGTGTCTCACCTCCAGGGATGCCGTGGCACACGCACGGTAACACCAGAAAAGCTGGCACTCACTCATCTTTTCAGGGACGGGAGTTACACAAATGCAGGGAAGAAACGGATGAAATCCTTTCTCTCAACATAAGGATAACTTGAGAGACGTTAAAAGCTACCCCTTAAGTGCAGATTTCTGTCCACAGTCCACCAAAGACTTTCTAAATTATAAATATTCTAGCTCAATAGGTAACATAAACATTAATAATTACACATTTTCCTTTTTAAAGATAGAAAATCAAAGTTACAGAATTTTTGAAAATTCTGCTTGTCTTTATCAACACCCTGGTGTATTTCCCTTACTTCTGAAAGACTGAATTGTCCTTTACTTCCTCTCTTTTAAAGTTATAATATTCGAGCTTTTCCCTTAGGGATCTTGTTAAATCTTTTTATCCTTAGAAACTCCATTTTCAAAAACCATTCTATTTCTTCAATACTCTTCCTATTAAGGAAACTTCTCTGTTTTCACTCCAGTTGGTTTTGCTTTTTGTTCGATGTCAATAAATGAAGAATACTTGGTCAGTAAACTGTGATTCTCTTTCAGAGTTTCCCTACCCTTCAAGCCCTGTGGGAATCTACCACCCACTCGCCCACGAGGGGGCTGCCCGTCCAGTGTCACAGCTTGGGCAGCGGCCGTCTCTTCGTAACCACAAGCCTGAGAAACAGGAAAAGGAGGGCCTGTCCCTGAAACTCACACTTTGGCGGGCCGAGTACAAGTTCTCAGAGCTGAAGAGACCTGGGGCGAGCCCAGCGAAACCAGGCTGGAGGGGTATGTCTCAGGTCACTGACAGAACGACAGGGCTGCAGCTCTGCCGGGACGTGACACGGTCCCAGGAGTGCAAGTCTGGGTCAGGGGGTAGGGCCTGGTGTCCGTGGACGCAGGGTCCCGTCCTTGGAGAATCCACTCTCAGTGCCTCCTCGGCAGGTCCCCTCAAATTATTTTTCTTCCCCGGATTCCTGGCCTAATAGATCTAGAAAGAACACCAAAGGGACGTAAGATCTTCTTTGTCAACTTTACACCTATTTACTAGAAACAAACAACAAAAATTAAAATCAAACACACACAAAGCCCTCCTATACCTCGGACACAAGTTCCATGTCTTAGAATCTTTCATGAAGTGATAGCTAGTGACATAAACAAAGACTTAGCGACAGGAGATCCCTGTAATATGTCTATGATACCGATGTTCTAAATATTTCAAAACACAATGACATGAGAAGTTGTTTAAGATTACAGATTAAATGGATAAAAAAATCCACAATGTCAACTGTGTAGAGCAGCGCCTAATCTTGCTTGTTTATAGAAAGTACTGGGAGGAAATTTACCAAATTTTTAGCAAGTAGCTATCTCCAAGTAATGGGATTATAAACGACTTTTTTTTTTTTTTTTACTTTAGAGCTTCCTATATATTCTATAACAGAATAGATCACTTTAATAATCAGGAAATAACTGTAACTTTTAAAATTAAGTTTTTAAACTGTGAGTTTACACATGAGAGGGAACCATTTTCTTTGGAAGCGTCAGTCCGAGACTAAGGCTGGCAGTGTACGCTGTGTGGTTAATTATGTCCAGGTGGGCATCACACCCTCTGGGTGAGAGAGAGACACACACAGAGACAGAGAGAGGGAGAGAGAGGGAGAGAGAGAGAATACGTGTGATTAAGATGTTGTGACTGAGCTCATGAAAACAAGGGTTTAAAGTCCACTAAATGCCTTTCCGACAGCTCTCACAGCCAGAGACATGATGTTGGCCCATCTCCATGTCTGGGGAAAGAAGAGCTGAGAAAGAGAGGAAGAGAGAAGAAACTGCAGGCAGTGCTGACCAGGGGAGGCTGAGGAGGGGGCGGGCAGGGGGCAGTCCCACCACCCGCCAGGGAACCCGCCCTGCAGCATCGTGTCTTCTGATCCGGGAAAATGATCAGATAAGCCACAAAAAATAGTTGCTGTGTGACACAGTTTATGCTTAAAAATATATGTGTAGGGCTTCCCTGGTGGCGCAGTGGTTGAGAGTCCGCCTGCCGATGCAGGGGATACGGGTTCGTGCCCCGGTCCGGGAAGATCCCACATGCCACGGAGCGGCTGGGCCCGTGAGCCATGGCTGCTGAGCCTGCGCGTCGGAGCCTGTGCTCTGCAACGGGAGAGGCCACAGCAGTGAGAGGCCCGCGTACCGCCAAAAAAAAAAAAAAAAAAAGTATTTTATTGAAGTATTGAAGTAAATCAACTGATTTACAATGTTGTGTTATTTTCCGCTCTACAGCAAAGGGATTCAGTCATACATAGATGCATTCTTTCTCATATTCTTTTCCATTGCGGTGTATCACAGGATATTGCCCTGTACTGTACAGTAAGACCTTGTTTATCCATTCTATGTATACTAGCTTGCATCTGCTGACCCCACACTCCCAATCCATCCTCCTGCCCCACTTGGCAACCATAAGTCTGTTCTCTACATCTGTGAGTCTGTTTCTGTTTCACGGATAAGTTCATTTGGATCGTGTTTTAGAGCCCACACATAAGTCATATCGCGAGGTACTTGTCCTTCTCGGTCTGGTGGACTTCACTTAGTGTGAGCATCTCCAGGTCCACGACGTTGCTGCATAAATAAGGACTAAGATTTCACTGCTTCCCAAACGTGGTCAAGGCAGGAGGCTACTGGCCACCTCATAAACCGTTAGCAGCTATGCCCTGCTTGCCCGTCTTCCAGGTTTCGAGCTCCCGCGTGTATCCTCCGTCTGAAGGGACAAAGGGGGCCCGCGTCCTGGGGTTACTCATGCCTGTTTCCCTGGTGAAGACACTTTCGGTGAGTTTCCCCCGAGACGTGAGGTCTCCTCCAGCAAGTGCAGAGCCCTGGAGGTGACGTCCCTTCTCCCTGCCTTTCCTCGACGTGGCACGGCTTCCAGTGACCTTCGTCTCATTTACGGCATGGAAATTTCAACAGCGGCATGAAGGTCATTGCTGAAACCTGCCTCCTGCAGGGTTCCTGGCCGGGACAGCGGGTGGCACACAGCTGACCACACCCCATGCCGACCCCGCCCGCTGGGAGCCTGTCCCCTACGGACCGTCTCTACTCACTGGTGCTAGCTCCACAGAAGGGCGTCTGTGATTTCCTATGATGTGACAGAAGGAAAAATTTTAAATAAAAGTACAAAATATTCAAAAGCAAATTTATCACATTCTACATATTTGACTTTATTTCTTTACTATTTATTCCCTTCCACTGAACTTTCAACTTTCTACTTCTGCATCAAGATGAGATTGTTTTAATTTTCGTAACTTGAGACTACGTGGTAGTATCTAATTTAGAAAATGCTCTTGGATACTTTTACTTATTCTTGCAAGAGAAAGTCACAGAAACTCCTTCAACCTCGAGGCACCGTCGTGCCTGTCTCCGCGCCACACGCAGACGCTCCTGCGCTCACTTCCCTTCAAGAACTCGCTTCAACTGTCACTTTTCAAGAGGGCCTTCGGGGACCAGCCTTCGAAAATAGCACTGCCGTCATCACTGCTCACTCACCACCACTGGGTGACCCAGGTGTGTCACCTGGATCAGACGCAGCTCCACCCCTAGGGGCAGAGAGGGACTGTGTGTGTGGCAGTGATCCACCGATTTCTTTTTTGTTAATTAATTAATTTTTGGCTGTGTTGGGTCTTCGTTGCTGCTCGCGGGCTTTCTCTAGTTGCGGCGAGCGGGGGCTACTCTTTGCTGCGGCGCGCGGGCTTCTCATTGCGGTGGCTTCTCTTGTTGCAGAGCACGGGCTCTAGGCGCGCGGGCTCAGTAGTTGTGGCATGTGGGCTCAGCAGTTGTGGCACACGGGCTCTAGAGTGCAGGCTCAGTAGTTGTGGCGCAGGGGTTTAGCTGCTCCACGGCATGTGGGATCTTCCCGGACCAGGGCTCGAACCCGTGTCCCCTGCATTGGCAGGCAGATTCTCAACCACTGCACCACCAGGGAAGCCCCCACTGATTTCTTGAATAAACAACTGAATGAATAAATAATTACAAATTCTCAGTTTCACAAAAAATATAAGGAATGCCATATTTTGATATAAGTTGATTTCTCCAGGAGCAATGAAACTAAAAAGAACACCTTTGAAAACAAGTCCTGTGCTGTCACCTTAACTTCTGTCCTCATCTTCCTCTTGTGTATCCACTCAGGAAGGTCTATGTAGGGGATTTTCATCATTTTGAGTTTGAAACTCAGTTCATTTACACCTGTCCTGAAAAAAAAAAATGAAGAAAAACCTTAAAGGGCTTTTTTAAACTAGGAAGTGCGTTTGCACACCGTGTGGCAGTTTAAGTGCAATTACTCAACTTCTGCTGCAATTTTACTTTTGTAAGATTAAAAATGTTTCCGCAACAGTAAATGATGCTCAAGGTGATTTCTTAGGCATGAAACACGTGCTATTCACATCCTAGGGACATTCTGAGGGTGCCAAATTTCCTTGACATGAACCATAAACTCAGACTGGTGCCCGGGACCCTCGCACACTGCCCCAGGCGGGGACTTCCAGCCTCTGAGACTGCTTCCAGCGTCTTCCTCTGAAATGACCTCTTTTCCTGGAAATGACATAGCTCCTTTCTATAAGGTCCCCCTCCCAGGCCGGAGGTGAAACTCAGATGAGAGAGTGAAGAGTCAGCAAGTCTCCTGGAGAGTCAGCCCACGTGGGATAGAGCAGAGGCCCCTCGGAAAGGGGAAGGGCAGGACTCTGGCCCGGGCCGTTGCCTGGCTCCGGGGACTTCTGAGAATCTGTGGGGAAGTCGCTAACCGAGGCTGAGAGAGGTGGGCGGCCCTCCCAGCATGGGACTGGTGGGCGGTCCACAGCTGTGCCTGAGCTGCGGTTCCACATCCCCGGCTGCCCTTTCCAGGCGCTGGGCCTCTCCCTGCGCCTGGCCGCCTCGGGATGTTTCTCCTTCTTCCCTGACCCCGCTGCCACTCAAGTACACATTGTATTGCATTATATATCATGTCGCTCTTTACAGATGCGTGTCCTCATTGGTCTTCCTCACTGGTATATAAATTGCTCAAAGCTGGGAAGTATTAGAAGAATTATAAGTATTTGTAGTCTCAGCACAGAATGAGCAACACAATACCTTCTGGATTTTTCTGAATAAAAAAGAATTTAATTTTGCCCAAAAGATGTCTGCCCCACGGCTCTCAAAGCCCACTTACCTGCCCTTTGTTCCTTCCCACCGGCAGGATTCTGCCCCCTCCTCTGGGCCCACGCCACCTCAGACTTGCTTTGTGGAGCACGTTACAGCCATTTGTGTCCCTGGAGACCCTCTTGGTCAGTCTTATGGCCCTGGCGTCACTCTGCCTGGAGTGATGGAGACCCTCGGCTCTGCAACGTTTGGATTGCATTCAGTCAGATGTCTCCCAGCAGCTACGGGGTGCACCAGAGTTAAATTTTTTCCCTTTGGTAAGGTTTGTCACGGACATTGTTTACCCTATTTACCCTGTGTGGTGACCACCCAGCACACAGTAGGCCTCTGCCTGTTTTCTGGATTGGCAGTGGGTGGGAGTAGGAAACTCAGCTGCAGAGCTGGAGGGGCAGGTGGGACAGCGAGGGGGCTGAGGAGACAGCAGCAGAGGGGAGGGGCTGGGGGCAAAGACCTTCAAACGGTGGCACTGGGGTTCCTCACGTCCTTGGAACCTCCCACAGACCTACATTAAATGTAAACCCTCCCAAACCTGGTTTTCTTTAAGGACGTTTCCCTCGCCTCAGAATTTCATCGATGGAATGCGTGTTTCCCTGTGTGTGTCCACCAGTGAATCCTTGTGGATCTCATGGCCACAGGTTAAAATCTCCACTCGGGTCCCTGATCACATTCCAGGGTGGTAGGTGGAGGGAAACAGAAACCCCGCAGAACTGGAGATTGGAAGGAAAGAACTAGTCTCTAATTAAGGGCTGCTCCATACAGTATGAAAACATCCTGAGGGCAGACATGGACGGAGCCTCATAGGAGAATGACCTGCTTCTGAATTCCTAGATAAGAGGCTTTCCCTCCCAAAGCAGCCTGGTGGGGAGGCTTGTGGTTTTTTGTTTTATTTTTGTAGGGAACTGGGGGAGAAGAGGTGAAGGAGCATTGCGCTGAGGGTCGGACTGATGTTCTAACAGAAATAACAAGCGGGCCACTGAACCAGAGGAAGGTGGGCCAGGAGCATCACCTGTGGCTGGAGCATGGCCCGGGGAACTCAGGTGAATGACCGGCCCAGGACCGCCCGCCCGCGCGCTCTGTTCCGCCCGCCCCACCCGCCAGGGGGCGCCGTGCACCCGTCGTGCCCGCTCCCGCAGCCCGGGTGATGCGGCACAGCCCGCGCGGTCCCCACGGCCCCGGACACGCACTCCTCTCCCACCTGCTGCCCCTCCAGGGTGCTGAGCCCTGGCGGGAGGAAAGGACAAACTAACCGACTGCTGCTCCAGACCCAGGTTCCTCCAGCTGTGGGATCTGCCCACGTTCCCACCCTTACGCTGGGAGGGGACAGAGAAGGGGACAGATTGTTATCCCGGGAGGAGCCTCAAGGGCCGGCGAGGAAGAAAGGGCAGAACCCTCTGGGGAAGCCATGGAAGGGCACCTGAGCCAGCCAGGCTGCTGCCTGGGGGAGGTTAGGGCAGTTTTAAAAGACTTCCCCTAAGGAAACACATCTAAGGGGAATTTTGAGCACTAACGTAGGCCAGGAGTGGAGGAAGAAAGGAACTTTAATAAAGCCAGCAATACCCGCCGAGATGCAGAGATGATTATCTTTGTAAGTAATACACACATAAACTTGTATTGGGGGAAGTGTATATTATATCTCGGGGAGAAAAGGGATGGTGGGGGAAAGGACGAGAGAGGACCGAATCCTGGAGGGTCCTGTAAACCAGGCTAAGCCGCTGGATTTCACCCTGAAAGAAAAGGACCACGGCTGGTGGCTTGTGGGCAGGGAAGCAGCACGTGACCCCGGCAGTTTGGAAGGTTGTTGTCGGCTTGTGAAGCACCAGAGACCAAGGAGAGAGGGGCTGGAAGCTTTCGCAGAAGCAAAACCCACAGGGGCTGACGACCGAGGGAGGTGATGCTGGAAGCAGAGGAGTGTCTGGGGCCTGGCGGGAGAGAGCCGAGAGCCGAGGCCCAGCCCCCCCGGAACTCACGAGTATTGTCTGCCCGTGGCTGAGTTGGGGGGCAGAGATCTGCAGGGGAGGCCTGGCCCCCGGAGTGGGTGGCTTGGAGGCCGGGGGGAGCAAACTGCTGCAGTAGCAGAGAAATGACACGATTTTAAACCCGGGGGAGCCTCACACCGGCTACACTTTCAAATACTTGGGGAGCTTTTAAAAATGCTGATGCCTGGGCTCCACGCCAGGCTGGACCCCTGGGTCAGAGGTCGGGAGAGACAAACCCAAACGGCCCCCAACCATTAGGATGAAATGAGCTAACACACGCAGAAGGCTCATGGCTGGTCAAGGGCTCAGCAAGGTGGTGGTGACGGCCCTGTGGGGGGCAACCGCGTCGCCTGGGCTGGGGGCGCCCCTGCAGCTCACGAGACGCCCCCCGCCACAGGCTGCTTTACCCAGACGCTTAGCTGAGCATCTGGAGGCCAGCAGACGAAGCACCACTGTGAATGTGTCCCAGCTGGTCTTGCCTGCAGAGCCTCACCTCCCCATGGCACGTGAGGGGGGAGACTTGCCCTTGAGCAGAGACGAAGCCCTGGAGACATACCAGGAAGCTTGGGCCCCGTGAGCCAGAGCGGAGGTAATTTGATGGAGCAGTTGGAAGCACGTGGGGAGGTGGGAAATGGGAGATGAACACAGGTGATGGGCAGGAGGGAGGCCTAGAGAGGGCCGTGGGCTTGGGGGAGGGGGAGGTTCTGAGACCAGGTCTGGAGGGGGCTGGAGGGGGCTCAGGGATGCAGAGGAAAGCTGCGACCCCGGCCTGGAAAGGGACTCGGGAAGAAACACCATCCTCGTTTTTGATCTGAACGTGAAACTGGAAAGGATTGACAAACACCTTAGTCCTTTTTAACCCTCACGTTCTATGTGATTTATTTTGTCTTCATCTCTGACTAGTAAACTGGCTTGTATACTTTACTCCCTGACTATGTAAACCCTGTTGGAGCGGTGCTAGTGCGTTCTGCATGGGGCTGAGGGTGTGGGTCACCTAAGGCCCAAAGCCTGGCCTTGAGTAGAACTTTCCAGGCTCCTGGAGGGCTCAGTGGGAAGTGACTGACCTTATTCACCGAAAGCCGCCCTTCTGGCCCTGCAGCACTCCTGGCCCTACCTGTCCACGGAATCACCGTCCGGCAGAAGTCCCTGAGCTACTGTCAATGGTCACCAGGACCAACCAGCCAGAACATAGCCAGCATCCATGGGCTTGTCCACATTCCTCACCTGCGACCCACATGAATACTCCTTTACATCTTAGGACCTCGGAAACTATTCTCTCAGGACCTAGGAAGTTATTCTCTTTTGAAACGCTGGCAAGCCTCCTTGTATCAGATAATGATTGTTAGGCCATCTGTGCTCTTTTTTATCGCCTGGGCTGCCAGTAAACTCAGCACTCGTTTTAGACGATGACCGTGAGTCCGGGAGCATAAGCCTAGATGACTGCCATGCTCACTTTCTCCTTATTATTATATGCTTTGAACTTTGCTATTTCTACATTTAACATTTTATTTTGGATATACCATTAATTTTTAGGAAATTTTTAACAACATATTGTGATATGCTTTCATACATTATATTTTTAAAAACCTTGCCCTCATTAATTACTCTGAGCAAGTAGTAAGATTATACCTTTGTTCTTGAGCCCTGGGAGGTGGGTCAAGAGATTTACGATTGTTGGATCCAATCCAGTCGAGGCTTGTAATAACTCCACCGGCGTTCAGAGATAGACAAAACCGTTGCATTTTAACGTTGGTCTGGGGTGTTCATTCTCTTCACTCCACTGTGTGCAGCCCTTCACAGTGTTTTATAATAACACACTGTCTTTTTAAAAAAAATTCGAAGCATTTTATTTTTTTACATATACATATTCCCTCTCTCTCTCTCTCTCTCTACTCTTTTTCAGATTCTTTTCCCTTATAGCTTATTATAAAATATTGAGTATATTTCCCTGTGTTCTACAATAGGTCCTTGTTGTTTATTTTATATATAGTAGTCTATGTTAATCCCAAACTCCTAATTTATCTCCCCTGCCCCTTTCCCCTTTTAATAACACGCTGTCTTACTTTTTTTTTTTTTTTGCGGTACGCGGGCCTCTCACTGTTGCGGCCTCTCCCGTTGCGGGGCACAGGCTCCGGACGCGCAGGCTCAGCGGCCATGGCTCACGGGCCCAGCCGCTCCGCGGCATGTGGGATCTTCCCAGACCGGGGCACGAACCCGTGTCCCCTGCATCGGCAGGCGGACTCTCAACCACTGCGCCACCAGGGAAGCCCGCACACTGTCTTAATGATTCCTTATGAAGCAGGAAGAGTCCCATTTTGCAAATGGAACAGTAAGAGCAAGATTAAATCACTTGCTTTCTGCCACCATTCAGCCTTCCCAGAGCAACGCTGACATGACGCAGGGGCCCCACTGCTCATCTTCCCCACCCGCTCCTGCCCAGGTGGAGACAAGAGCCCCGAGGACTCTGCCTCTCGGCCCCGTCGTTCCAGGGCACCTGGGCACACGCCCAAGTTCAAAGGATGAAGAGGAAAGAAACGGCCCGAATGCCGTAGGCAGCCCTCTAGGAGGGCCAGAGTGCCGGCCCCGCAGCCGGTTGGCAGGTGGAAAAGTGTTATCCAGCTGGGAAGCTTCGGCAGCCCTGGCGGCGGCCCTCCAGACGCCCAGGCCTGCGTCCAGCTGGACCTGACGCCCTCCCGTCGCCGGAGGGGCTTGGGCTCCTGGCACAGTTTTCTTTGGGCAGCAGCAGCAGCAAACAGAACAAGGTGCTCAGCCATCTGTTCAGAGCCTGGTGACGCCTCGGCCTCGAGTGCGCTCTTCAGGCAGTGGGATCTGCCTCAGGGCCACGCCGAGATGCCCTCCGCTTGGCTTCTCTGCCTGGAACTGGGAGACGGGGCAGCCTTGGGCCGCACATTCAAGTCCGGGCCTCTCTGCCCACATCCCCCTCATTTCTGGGTGTCTGCTGGATCTCTGCAGGCAGAGTGCCCCCAGCACCAGCACCCAGGCTCAGGAGGACTGAGCACTCCCAGCAAGGGTACTGAGCGTCTCGCGGCTGCCTTCTAAGCCAGGTCAGCCCATCCTCGGGGCGCAGGCAGCTGCTCAACAGCACACGGCCCTGCGTCAGGTCACACCAGTGCTGTCAGTCGCCGAGGGCGCCTCCCCGGCTTCCGAAAAATTAAAAGAAATCAAGGAAACCCAGGACTGCCTGGGGGGCCCCTGTCTCCGGGCTCTGATGCTGGGACACTGTTGGACAGCGTGCATCCCTGCAGGACCCTCAGCCTAGGGCATACTCCTGGCGCCACTGTGTCTCGGGGCCAAGGTCTGAGGGATTCCTGAGCAAGGCAGGGCACCTCAGGTTCAGATGCTCTGAGCTGAGGGAGCACCCAAAGCCCAGCTCCGAATCAGGCCGTGGTCAGCCTGATGTGCAGGCAGGGCCCACGTGGCTTATGTACAGAGTCTCAGCGCTGCAGGTCGGCGGGTGGTCCGTGCTACCCAGCCCTCGTCGAGCGCCTTCTGCAGAGATGCTCAATGAGCTTTGACTCGCTGTGAAATTACTTGAGCTCCGCATTGGGGGAATGCAAAGGGGTCAGGCCTCCTGCAAACAGACACAGCGCAAGGTGGCCAGCAAGACTGGCAGAAAAGGGGAAGCGGTGCTATGAGATTTCGAGAACGTAAAGCGTCAGTGGTGTTAAGAAGACCATAGTCGCGGTCCGTTCAGACCGTGAACTTGAACTTGAGAGCCCTCAGAAGGAGCTGGGCTGTGGGATGGACGGGGTCGGTCCTGGGCGGAGGGGAGGGTCTGGCGCCGGCAGGAAGGACTGGAAGTTGGGAGCCGTGAAAGGCAGGCAGGACGTGATGGGGAGCGGCTGTGTGTGTGTGTGGCCTGGAGGAGACCGGCCGGAGGACGGAGGGGAAGCACAGCACCTGAGCTGTCTGACGGACGGGTGGGGCAAGAGGGTGCCACACGGACAGGACGGCCCAGCCTGGACGGCGGGGTTTGCAGAGCGCAGCCAGTCCCGGAGCTGGGGGTCCTGGGTGAATCCCAGCGGGGGCAGGTGGCATCTGAGAGGCCTCATGTGTCTACTCACAGCAGCCGAAATGTTTATTTGATTAACACCTGTCTTCTCTCTTGGCTGAAGCTGAAAGCTGCAGGAAGGAAGGACAGCGTGTGTATTGGCTCAGCTTTGCATCTGGGGCATCTGGGGCTCGGTTGGTACTGAGTGAGTGAGTGAACCAACGACTGAGGAAGGGCCAGGCTTCGGCTGGAAGCTCGTGGACAGGCCAAGGATGGGTTCATCCTTCTTTGAATTATTGCTACATTTTCTTCACTCAACAAACCTCCATTAGGCACCCACTAGTATTACATAGTGGACACTGGGAGGCTTGAGGTCCAGCAGGGGGAGATGCTCATACAAAAGACCGAGGTCAGAAAGTGTGTGTTCATGGGCCACGAGCATGGCCCAGACAAGCTCGATGGATAGGGGCTGAGGGCAGGAGAGTGTTCAAGGTCGACGAGGCAGGTGAGCAAAGCCCTAGAGGCAAGAGTGCCCCTGAGAGCGGCCAGGTGGCCTCCTGGAGGGCGCTGGGCTGGGCTGAAGGACGCACCTCGGAAACACTGGCCACAGGGGGGTGGTGTTTAAACAGCCATCTAACTGACAGGTCCATGAAAGGAGAAAAGAGGAAACACGGGGAACACTGTCTGAGAGGTGCCAGAGGGTTGGGATGCCTCAGAAAGAAAGCGGGGCTCAAAGAAGGGCCGTGACCGCGTTACCAGGTGTTCCCGAGCCGTCAAAGATGGTGAGGAAGGAGCAAGACAGAGGGACGTAGGTACTGCTGGTGAGTGGGCAGAAGGCATGTGACTGGCATGCCCCACCTCCAGGCTCATCGTGTTATCAGCCTCACATGTCGTATCCTTTTGGAGATTACTTCTATACATTCTTTTTTAAAAAAAATTTATTTTAGCCAGGACATGGAAGCAACCTAAGTGTCCATCAACCGATAAATGGATAAAGAAGATGTGGCACATATATACAATGGAATATTACTCAGCCATAAAAAGAAACGAAACTGAGTTATTTGTAGTCAGGTGGATGGACCTAGAGTCTGTCATACAGAGTGAAGTAAGTCAGAAAGAGAAAAACAAATACCATACGCTAACACATATATATAGAATCTAAGGAAAAAAAAAAAAAGTCATGAAGAACCTAGGGGTAAGACGGGAATAAAGACACAGACCTACTAGAGCATGGACTTGAGGATATGGGGAGGGGGAAGGGTAAGCTGGGACAAAGTGAGAGAGTGGCACGGACATATATACACTACCAAACGTAAGGTAGATAGCTAGTGGGAAGCAGCCACATAGCACAGGGAGATGAACTCGGTGCTTTGTGACCACCTAGAGGGGTGGGATAGGGAGGGTGGGAGGGAGGGAGACGCAAGAGGGAAGAGATATGGGGACATATGTATATGTATAACTGATTCACTTTGTTATAAAGCAGAAACTAACACACCATTGTAAAGCAAGTATACTCCAATAAAGATGTTAAAAAATTTATTTATCTATCATTTATTTTTACTTGCATTGGGTCTTTGTTGCTGTGTGCAGGCTTTCTCTAGCTGTGGCGAGTGCGGGCTACTCTTCGTTGCGGTGCGCGGGCTTCTCATTGCGGTGGCTTCTCTTGTTGCGGAGCATGGGCTCTGGACACGCGAACTTCAGTAGTTATGGCACGCAGGCTCAGTAGTGGTGGCTCGTGGGCTCTAGAGCGCAGGCTCAGTAGTTGTGGCACATGGGCTTAGTTGCTCCGCAGCATGTGAGATCTTCTCAGACCAGGGCTCGAACCCATGCCCCTTGCATTGGCAGGCGGATTCTTAACCACTGCGCCACCAGGGAAGCCCTGGAAATTACTTTTGTCTGTTGTCTCCAATGGTCTACAACAGGGTAATGTGATGACTTGTGTGTGTGTGTGTGTGTGTCCAAAGTATGTGGACAAGAGTCAAGTCCATAATGTAATTGCATTTATTTAGAAACTCATACTCTATAAGTTTTAAGAGACATAAACCCTAGTCTGGCTTTGTCACTTACTGACTCTCAGAGGTAGTCACTGACTTGCCTGGACCTCAGTTTACCTGTTTGTAAAATGATGGTGTTGGGCTGCAATTTTTTTTTTTTTTTGGTGGTACGCGGGCCTCTCACTGCTGTGGCCTCTCCCGTCGCGGAGCACAGGCTCCAGACGCGCAGGCTCGGTGGCCATGGCTCACGGGCCCAGCCGCTCCGCGGCATGTGGGATCTTCCCAGACCGGGGCACGAACCCGCGTCCCCCGCATCAGCAGGCGGACTCTCAACCACTGCGCCGGCAGCGAAGCCCTGGGCTGCGTTTTTTAAGCAGCCTTCCAATTCTTAACAACAGCAACAAAAACAAGCATCAGCTGTTACCCATGATTCTAGGCAAGTTCTGAGTGGCTGATTGTACCCTGAGTTTGTATCTTTCACGTATACTCTGGATCTCTATGGATGAGAGGGTGGACTGAAAAATTTGATAAAATAGAAAAAAAGATTCATGTAAAAAATGAAATGTTGAAGTAGTCATAAAGAATCAGCTATAAACTCTGAGGCATCTTCAGGTAAAACTCTCCCGCTGATACGCTCTGGGTTCATCCACCATGGGGTTTGTTGCTTCACGTTTTTGTCTGTGTTACTCCTTCCTCAGCTGGTTTTGTCTGCTCTTCGGTGAGCTGCCTGGCCACCTTCTTGGACCCCAGATACTCGACAGTTCCATATGCCGCCATGGCCAGACTCAGGACGCCCAGGAGGACGTAGAGTTTGACGCTGACACACAGAAACATGCTGTATCCGAACGCGATGACGAAGCCCAGGGCTTCCCACAGGCGGTAACTGGCAAAGGCGGCCTCCTTGTTCTTCTCAAACAGGACCCCGAAAAGAGCTGCAGGGGGGAGACGGGTGAAAATGTGGCTGTAAAACCGCAAACGACCTTTCTGATCATTACCGAAAATATGCAACTTCCCCACGGCCCAGTTTTCCCAATAAAACCAGGACCTTCCTTTGTAAAAACTGGAATTATTTCACGCTGTGGATGATAGCAAGTCAGGTGATGTTCTCTAGCAGTGAAGAGCCATCATATATACAAGAAACAGAACGGATGAAAGTTAGCACTGTAGGGGACGTGGCCCAAGCCCGAGCTTCGCAGGTAAGAAAAGCAAGGCCGAGAGGTGGGACCCGTGTAGGTGAAGGCGAGAAGGGGGAAGGCCATTCATTCCTGCACTTAGGGGAAGTGCACAGTACATAAGTTATCCAACCGTGGGGTTTTTGGTGCCTGCCGCAGGGCAAGGGGATTACCACTGTGTGGGCCTTTCCTTCCCCTCCTGGAGACTTTAGGGGTAAGAGCGTTCAGCCAGGTGAAGCCTCCAAGCGAGACTGCCCCACACCGAGGTCTTGATGAAGGGACTCAAACCCCCTTGGGTGGCTTTTTTTTTTTAACATCTTTATTGGAGTATACTTGCTTTACAATCGTGTGTTAGTTTCTGCTTTATAACAAGGTGAATCAGTTATACATATACATGTGTTCCCATATCTCTTCCCTCTTGAGTCTCCCTCCCACCCTCCCTATCCCACCCCTCTAGGTGGTCACAAAGCACCGAGCTGATCTCCCTGTGCTATGCGGCTGCTTCCCACTAGCTCTCTATTTTATGTTCGGTAGTGTATATATGTCCATGCCACTCTCTTTGCCACAGCTTACCCTTCCCCCTCCCCATATCCTCAAGTCCGTTCTCTAGTAGGTCTGTGTCTTTATTCCTGTCTTACCCCTAGGTACTTCGTGACATTTTTTTTTTTTTCTTAGATTCCATATATATATGTGTTAGCATACGATATTTGTCTTTCTCTTTCTGCCCTTGGGTGGTTGTCTGAAGGTTTGGGAGAGAAATGACCTGAGTCTGTGATAGGGGCTGAACTGTGTCCCTCAAATCCACATGTGCTAGTTCTGGCCCCCAGGACCTCAGAGTGTGACTGTATTTGGAGTTGGGCCTGTAGAGAGGTGATCAAGTTAAAGGAGATCATCAGGGTGGGTCCTAATCCCGTGTGACTATATAAGTCCATATAAGAAGAGGAGGTCAGGACACAGACATGCACAGAGGGACGGCCACATGAGGACACGGGGAGAAGATGGCCGAGTACACGCCCAGGAGAGAGGCCTCGGGGAACAGCCCTGCCACACCTGGATCTCAGACCTCAAGTCTCCATTTGTGCTGTATTTTGTCATGGCAGCCTTAGCAAACTAGTATAGTCTGATAATGCTTCTAGGTGAAGGTAAATGATTTTCTGTTCCTGTTTGCAGTGTGGTAAAGTTTCGCCGAACGGGAATCAACCCCACCCCCAGGACGTGAGCGAGGCAGCAGTGTGTCTGGAAGGGGGACACTGAGGAAGGGAAAGTTTTCAACAGGGGGACCTGCCTGAGCATCCCGGCCGATGTCCTGCTGCACTGCCCGGAGCTGCCTGGTCACCACGCCTACCATTTTGGCTGATGGACTTGCCCTGCGTCCCCCTGTCCTCTGCTAGGCCGTGGGTTCCCTGAGGCAGGAGCCCATCTTATCTGGAATGATAATTCCAGCGCAACCCAGCGTCAGCGAAAATCCTTATTGAATGACTGAGTGGACGCATGGCTGGATGGTGACTCATGAAGTGGCAAAACACTGAACCCGGTCCTGCAGTGTCAGCACACCCCTGTGGGTCAGCACACCCCTGCGGGTCAGCACGTCCTGCGGGTCAGCACACCCCTGTGGGTCAGCACACCTCTCAAAGGACAAACAGTAACCCAAGTAAACGGTGGGCAGTCCTGGGGGGAGAGCTGCTCCTTCCTTTTCTCCCCTTCCCCTTACAACCCAAAAGCCCACGCTGGTGAGGCAGTCCAGGTAACAAAGGATACGTGACCACACACAGCACGGCACGGGCCAAGGCACCCCCTTTGCATGTGGGTCAGATAATGTATGAACCAAAATGTCAAGCGTGGACTCCAGAGCGGGGGGGGGGATGGGCAGACAGCCCCGAGCCCAGCGGGACCAGACAGAATCTACACCCGGAGTCCTTCATTCCCAGAGGCAGCGCAGTCCGCAGGGCGGCGGGCATGTCCTCAGAACTGTCCCGCCTACAGGGCGGGCAGCTGTGGTGGGGAGAGCTGATGGCAGAACTTTCATGCACATATTCATTTTTCAGCTTTCATTCTGTTCCTTTAACTTTGCCCCTTTCCTTCTACCCCTCCCCTTCTCCCCCGCGTTTAGAACAGGAGAGGGGAGGCTTGTAGGGGGGAAAGGTCTGAGGGCAGCAGCAAGGTCTCCTGCAGCCCTGCCTGGAAATGTCAGCGCCCAGGAGACGCCCCTTGGCATTTGGTTACTCAGATATCCATCTGCACAGGAACCGCTCAGGGTGGGGGTCCATCGGGCAGATATAAGACATGACATAAGATACACATTTTAAACAACACATGCCTATTTGGGAAAACTGGAGGCTGTCTGGAACATTCAGAAGGAGGTGTGCTTCTTGTGTGGAGTCTGCAAAGAGCCCTCTCTGATGGAGGTGAACGCACCAAGAGAACCTAATAACCACACCCTGGCACTTAACTTCTGAGATTACTTAAAGGTCTCTTGTCTTTCTTCTGAGGGTGACTCTAAAATAGGACCTAAAAACAAGATGCTAGAGAAGAAAATCCAAGGTGAGACACTATGGCTACAAGTGGTGGATTATGTCCTGTTCTCCAGCAAAAAGGTCCAGCTGCTTCCTTAGCGGGTTGTGGTAGCTGACAAATGCGCCCTGATGTTTTGAAAATCCAATAACACAGCCAACTCTAGCTTTAAGTCAACGTTTTTGGTCTATAGGTTGGGGTCTTTAAGCGAGTTCAAGGTTAAGTTTAGGTCGTGACAATTATAGACCACTGTGCTCCAGGATAAGGGGACCCACTGCCCACTGTCTCCTGGGCAAGTTCTGTTTCAAGTCCAGTTCAGCCTTTTAAGTGGCTATGGGATCCTCAGCTTCCTGAGGTTTTCCCATAAACTTAAACTTTCTGGGCCCCCAGAGCCTTAAATGCCAAATGAAGAACTCGCCATTCTGTGAGTCTGATTCTGAACTGTGACCCTGGTGAGGGGATCCACCCGCAGCGAAGAGAGGTCGAGTGGCTGTGAGCTCACAGCCTCGCGTGCAGAACAGCTCAGCAGTTTGGGAGGCAGGAGGGGCCCTCACCGGGATGACCTGGAACCCAGAAGTCTGTGGGAAGCTGGCTGTGCCTCTGGATGAACGACAGAGACGGAAGAAGACGTGTGACAGCTGGACAAGAGGGAAGGACCCCTCCCTTGCCCCCTCCTCAGATGGCTGTGTCCAGGAGAGGCTGGATCACGGCTGGCAGAAGGCTGATGTCAGCAGCCGGAATTGCCGTCTAAGAAAACGCAGAGAAAGGGAGTCTGGGGGACTCCATTTGCCCCCACTTGGGAATATGGCCCAGCCTGAGGAGGAGAGGGCAGAGCCAGTCATAACTAAAGTCAGGCTTTTGGGGAAATTACTCATGATCTGTTTCCTATTTTAATCCAAACGTAAAGAAGACAGCACATTAATTGTGTCAAATTCCAACCGTTAAGGACACGGAGGGCAGAAGGGAAAGACGTGAAAAAGAGAAGTATTCTCAAAGCAATAGTTCAACAATTCTGAAATTACATGTGAGCTAGGATTGAACAAATAAGCAATGTGGTATACAGAGTGGAAACTGGGTTTCTCACGGTCAAAGAAAGAAGTTACAGATCAGCAGTGGGATAGCGGGTGAGAAGGGGGTGCTAGAATGAGCCTGTGTGCTGGGACGTCAGTGTGAGTTCAGCCTTATTTTATAGATAGATATAGATAGATAGATACGCAGATACAGAAGTAAATAGGTGTGTGTGTATATATATGGGCCAGTAAGCATATGCCCATCTCCTCACTCTGTCCACTGAGAGTGCCTAGAAACGGTGTCATCTCAGTAGCAATGAGTACACCCAGCACCCAGATCTTACTGCCTAATACCATTCTCCAATAAAACACACCCAGGCTTCTTGGAGAAATGGCTAATCTAGGGCTGGCACAGGAGTTACCAGATGAGCCTAGACTATTCTGGAATGCCTAACAGTGAGGAAGTACTAAAAAAAACCCAAAATAGGTAGTGGTGGGGAGGGGGGGGGGCGAGTCGAAAGGACACAGGTGCCAACGGGAAAGACCCCAGTCGCCAAAGTTGGAACAATTAGAGCAAAGGAGTAAGTAACGTAGCATTGGATTGTAACCCAAAGGATACCATAAATACATGAGCCCATACTGATGTAGACAAACTTTTGAGTAAATAGCTAAATAAACTGGGGAGGAGGGACAAATGTTCGTCCTAGAAGAACTATACCTAATGCAAGTACACTCCTCTTCCAGGAGGTGAGGGGTAATTACTTCCCCATGAATTGTAGCCTTGGTGACTGGCTTCCAAAGAACTGACAGTGGAAGGGAAGAGTAGCCCTCTGTGTGGGAGGAGCCAGACCCTGGCTTGACCAGCGATCAAGGTCCACAGCATCAATGACCAGTTACGTGCTGTTCTGTACCCAATCAATGTGATGAGAAAGGCACTTCACTCTGGGGTCTTCCTCCCCAAAACCCTTAGCTCTAGCCTAATCATGAGAAAACATCAGATGAACCTAAATTAAGGGACAGTCTACAAAACACCTGATCAGTATTCTCCAAAAGTCAAGGTCATCAAAAACAAAGAAAAATGAGAAACTGGCACAGACCAGACAAAGGAGATGGGATGGCTACCTGTAATGTGGTGCCTGCCTGGGATCCGGGAGCACACAGAGGATGGTGCGGGGGAAACCTGGAGAAATTTGAGGAAAGTCTGAAGCTTCGTTATGTACCGATATTAACTTCTTGGTTTTGACAAATGTACTGCAGTTTTGTAAGATGTTCCGGTTAAGGGAAACAGAGTGAACAGTATATGGGAACTCTGTACTGTCTTGGCAACTTTTCTGTTGATCTAAGATTATTCCAAAAGAAAAAGGAAGAGAAAAGCCTGCTGGCAGCCTGACCTGGGAAAGGCACCAGGTGGAAGTGACCGGATGCTGACCCCTGTGGTCGGATGGCAGGATGTGAATGAGTCTTGTTTGTTTGGAAAAGACAGGATACATGAACTGGACATGTAAGAGAAGACAGGTTTTTTGAGTTTATCAACATGAAAACAGCCCCATTGGTGGCTGACAGGGCAAAAGAGTATTTTTAGGCCAGACATTCTGAATCTCAAGTGCAGGCATTGGCTCACAAGGGTTGCCATGGCAACGATACCCCCTTTCGTGAACTGTCAGGGCAGATAAACAGAAAGCCGCCCAGATCACGGGCTCCAACGGCCGGAGGGATCCCCGGAGCCCAGTGGGAACATGGGCAGCGAGAAGCACGGTTCTGCCCCAGGACGGGGGGGCCTGGATGCTTCCCGCCCCTGATTTGCCTCTAAACTGGAGAACTGAAACAATCAGCTTGTAAACTGAGAGGTGATGACTGAAAAGGAGGGTTAAATTGTACTGACTTGTATCCAGTCTCATTAACTAGGAAAGTATGTGACTCACAGATCTTCTTAGAAGAGAGACACGTTCAGGGAGAATAGGATTAGTAATCCAACTTGCTATTGAAAAAGCAAAAATGAGAGAGAGCTGATCTTGGGAGGTGGCAAAAGCTACACAAAATGTCCAGTTTTTGAAAATACAGAGACGGTATGGATGGACCACGCTGCAGGGTGGTGAGCCCGAGAGAACCTGGTGGAGCCAGCCTGCAGGGAACTCAGTCATTAAAGCATCCCTCCTAGGGCTTCCCTGGTGGCGCAGTGGTTGAGAGTCCGCCTGCCGATGCAGGGGACACGGGTTTGTGCCCCGGTCCGGGAGGATCCCACATGCCGCGGAGTGGCTGGGCCTGTGAGCTATGGCCGCTGAGTCTGGAGCCTGTGCTCCGCAACGGAAGAGGCCACAACAGTGAGAGTCCTGTGTACCGCAAAAAAAAAAAAAAAAAAAAAAAAAAAGTTCCTCCTAGCCAAGATGATCGCCAGTACAGACACCAGAAGAAATTCTCAAATCGTACACGAAAACAACAATCTTCCCCGGCAACTGATTTTTCCTTGAGACAAATTACTTTTGATCTGAACAAAAAGACAGAAATAATTCATTTTAAATTAGCATTCCTTATTCAAGGAGGTCTTTATCCAAGTTATTCACTGGACCTCATGTAACTCTGCACAATTTTGACAGGCTCTGCCTGAGGGTCTCTCATGTCCGTGGAAAGAAAAGGAGAGTTAAAGCAATTACTCCTATATCTCAGGGAGAAAGAAATCCAAACATTTTATTTGCAATCATTTGAAACACCTAAGGAATTATTGTATGGACTATTGCATGGCTGCTGACTTCTAATATGTAAATACGGTAAAAAATTCGAGTGAACTCAGAGATGTCAGCTAATTAGAAAGCAAGACGGCAGAAGCATTTGGACTGTTCAGTAAAATAGTGGGGGTCTTTCACACCTCCTCTGGGATGTTGAAAGCAATTCTTTCCTGACGCTCCCTGGGGAAAATGCCTAAGAGTCCCACGGGGGAAGTTGTGACCTGCACTCCTTTAGAAGTCTGCACTGCCAAGAAAAGCTAGCGTGGTGTCTGTGTACCTTTCCCCTACCGATTAAGTATTTCTTCTGTTGAGCGACATTGCAGCCCAGCCTGAGACTAGTTTGTCATTGCTTCCACCAACTGACCTTTGTCCAAACACACCAGATTATGGCACTGAGCCTCACACACCTTTGTCACCTGGTTCAGAAGTTCAGGAGAGCCTCCTGCCAAGATTGTGAAACCCAAACCCCTTGGTTCCAACAGCACGGGGTTTGTTCAGTGATGTTTTCAGCTGTTTCATAAGCCAGCAACAGATAAGATAGTAAGGAGAGGCCGTCCTGGAGTACTGAGTCCACCATGGGTGAGGTCACGTGTACCTGTTCTCTTTGGGTGTAGGGACAGCGGCCAGGCCTCCTGTCCCTGGAAACGCTGGCCTGTGGCTTGTTTGTGGATTGGCCTGACCCAGTTTCCAGTCCCGGGTGTTTCCCTGATAAGGGCTGAATGGTGGGTGGTGTTTCCAAAGGAAGAGGCTCTCTTCTGAGCCAAATTCACCTCTGGGGCCCTGGGCTCACGCATCTGCAGGATGCCGGCTGTGTAGACGGCTCACGTCCTGGGGCCTCCGACATCCCCCCGCCCGGGGCCAGGGTTGTAGGTGGTTCGGGAAACTCAGGGCCAAGGGTTCCCGCCCTCAGCCCTCGTCCCATTAGGTCACACAGAACTCAAGCCGCCCTCCGTGTCCTCCATGGGCCACCCGCCAGCCCCCTTCTCCCCTCTCTCCCGTGGTCTCCGCCCCAGACCCAGTCAGCTACGGCTCATCCCCTGGCAGGACACACCGCCAACCCACCAACCCAGGGCGCCTCTTGACACGCGGGGAGCCTGCGTCCACAGGAGGCCTCCCTGGGCCTCGGCTGGACGTCTCCTCCTGGGCTGCGGCCACTCCCTTCCCACCCGCCGTGGGCGGCCCGTACTCCCACCCACTGCATCCCAGGGAAGAGCTCCCTGCACCACAGTCTGAACCCTGGGCCTCCAGCCTAGGCCTGGCTCCGGCCGTCCAGCTCCCCACGCACTCGGGGCTGCCGGGACCTCTTGCCCTGATGCCCCCCGCCTGCCTCTCCCGTGTCCCTCACGTCCACAGCCTGGCCTCCGAGGTCTTTGTCGAACGTCTGGTGGCCGCCGTGTCGGGGTGCAGGGCCCTGCAGGGTGCCGGACAGCACCGGCCACGCACACCGCTCTCAGCGGCCTGAGGGCAGCTCTCCAGTTCCCCTGCGCTGGCAGGGGCCCCCCTGCCCTCAGCGGCTCTGCCTGCCTTGCCCCTCACCCGCCCTCTTTGTAACATCAGCCGAGGCTGTGGCTGGACCTCCGGCCGGGGTCCCGCTCTGCCCCAGGCCCAGGCCGGTGGCCGCGCTTCTGCAGGAGGCGGCGCGCTGAGGCCGATGCCGCCTGGCTGGCCTACATCAGCGAACGAACCCTCGCAGGACTGACGGCCAGCTCGTGGTGAAGACCGTCTGTTAGGTCGTCGCTAGCTGTGGCTCCTCTGGGAAGCCATGTGTCTCAGGCGTGAATTAACTCCTTTCCTCGTGGTGACAAAGGGGCCGTATCCTTCCTTCTGACTGCCTTCCTCTGTGTTCCAAAGAAAGGGCACCCCTCCCCTCCCGGCCAGGGGCCTCCCTCCCCCACCTTCTCGGCCTCCTTTTCTGGCCCCTCCCCTCACAGCCCTTCAGTCTGAATCTAAAATCCTACGAGAGGGACTTCCCTGGCGGTCCAGTAGCAAGGACTCAGCACTCTCACTACGGCGGCCCAGGTTCAATCCCTGGCCAGGGAGCGAAGATCCCGCGTGCCGTGCGGCGCAGCCTGAAATAATCGTAAGTGATACGCGCCCCAAACAGCCCCTTTTCAGTGCTGGGTCCCCCCGCCGGAGTCCTCTCTGTGTCGCGTTCAAGCTCAAGCCGAGCCCCTCAGCTGACGCGTCCAGGTCTGTGGGCTCTCTGCCACCTTCAGCCCGGGGATCCCGATGCCCAGCCTGGCCCAGGGACCACTGAGTCCCTGCGTCCAGAAGCTCCGCCCCTCGGCCTCCTTCCCAGCCTCCGCCCCTGCCCTCCGCCTCCCGGTGGGTCCGCGCGGTCCCCTGAGTCACGGCAGCAGTGACCCTGCCAGCCCCCGCCCCAAACGCTTGCTGCTGCTTCCACCAGGGCTGAGGGAAAGTGGACCCTTCAGCGGTACGTTGGCCCTACATCGGGCCAGCCAGCCTCTCCTCTCAGTGTCTGAAACCCCAAGGCGACGGCCTCTGGGAGGGGCGAGGTCGTGGGGTGTGGCCCTCAGGGAGGGGTCAGTGCCCTTGCGAAGGGGCCCCAGATTGGCCCCTCGCCCCTGCCTCTACATGAGGACACGGCAAGAGAGAGCCTCTGTGAACCAGCCCTCCAGACGCCGAATCTGCGATGCCTTCACCCCGGACGTCCAGCCCCAGAGCTCTGAGCAGTAAATGTCTGCTGTTTACAAGCCCCCCAGTCTGTGGAGTCCTGTTGCGGCACTAAAGCGACAAAGACGGCTCCCTCCCGGCCTCCCCACCTCCCTGACTCCCCCAGGCTCCCCGCTGCTTGGAGGATTATCCGACAGGAGCCCACTTGGGCGTGGCCCCCACGACGAAGCCTCTGCTGACCCTCCCGCCCTTAACTCCGTTCTCCCGAAAACTGACACCCTCCCCCCCACCAGCCCTAGAGCCACTGCAGGGACGTTGTCACGGTAACCTGTAAGCGCTTCCGCCTGTCCCCAACCTCAGCTGAGAGTGGCTGTTCTGTTCAGACCAGCTTTTCCAGGGGAAGCCACGAAGGAACCATCATTTCAGGAAAGAAAGTTGCACACTTCATGGACATCATGGATCTGAGGAGACGCTCAGAGAAAGCACTGCAAATCCCCAGTGTGGAACTGGAGCCCTCCCACCTGTGTGGTCCCCGCTCCACTGCCCTTATTGCACATGTCACCACACCCCCCTGGGGGGCCCTCCACCCACCACGTGTCCCCCCACGACTGGCCAAGGCGGGGCCACCTGAGCAGGAATGGCTCTGTGCCTGGCACTCACCATTGTTCTGTGTCTGCCAGACGGCGTCAGCCGCGCCCCAGAGGCCCGGAAATACGAAGAACAAAGGCAGCTGGCGGGGGTGAGGCTTCCACAGCAGGAGGCCGATGATGCAAGACAGGTGGATCGTGGCACCTGTGAGCGGGGAAAGGACTTCTCTCAGATACTCTGTGCTACAGGACAAGTCTTCTGATCATTTGCTTCCAGGCGGGAATGATGTTTCCTAAAATAATTCAGACTGATTTCTTCAGGTGGGTTTTGACGTGGCCCACGGAGACTGCAGGTGAAATGCAGGGCACGCCTGGCAGGTGTGCGATTCCATCCACCTCTGGCCTCCACATCATCGGGTGGGGAGCCTGGGGGTGACACACCTCTGTGTCTTAGAGGAAAGTGTCGCCTTGCTGGGCAGAGGGGTCCCCAGGTTATGGGGGTTCAGAGTGGGAGAGAGAAGGGCTTCTTCATTAGGAGCGAGTGGTGGGACCCCTGCTTCTCACTGAGCAGGGGGCATGAGGAGGGGACGGGAAGGGGTGCCCCCAGCGGGGGAGCTGGGGCTTCCAAACAGGACAAGGAGGGAGAGGTGGGGGAGAACTTCCTCCTTCCTCCTGACTTTATCACAATGAATCCTAAGCCCTGGCCTGGTGATTCTGCAGACACTGTGATGTCCCTCGAATGTGGGAACAGAGCAGCTTATGATCCTCAGGGACTGCCAAGGAGCAGAAACAGCAGGTGCATCCTGGGTTCTCCGAGGCTGTGTGACCTTAGGCAAGTTACTATGCTTCTCTGTTCTCTCCTCAATATAAAGCAAATTACTTGGCCCCCAGTGAGCACTGACCAATGGTTAATGTGTTCCCTCCCTCTTGCTGCATCACCACAGACCCTTTGGGCCTTGACTGGGCCACCAGGTAGCTGTCTCCTTAACGCCCTCATTTCTCCTTATTCACGCTGTCTCCGATCTTTCTTCCTCCCTCAAGAAAAATAGAAGGTGATGCCCGTTTAGAAGACCAGCTTCATCCCCCACGTGAACACAGATCTCCTCCTTCTGGAAGGCTCCCTGTCTCCTGCCTTGGAGACATGGCCCCCACTGTGGGTGTGGGCCCCGTTTCTGTGCCTCCACCAAACCCCATCCTTACCCCAACCCTGGCCCTCATCACACACGCTCTAATCGCCCGCAGTGGAGCCAGACCTGCCCCAGGAGCGCGTCCACGGTGCGTCCACGGTCCACCTACCTAGCGCGAAGAGAGCGGTCCTGCCCGTGTACTGGGCCAGCTTCCCATACAGCACGGAGCACAGCGCGTTGACGGCGGAGAAGCAGATCATCACGTAGCCCACGAACTGGATCCCCAGGGCGCAGGTGATGTAGGACTGGAGGAGAAGCACAGACCAGTCACCTGCACTGCCTCAGGTCTGCTACAGGGCTGGGCTCTGAAGTTGCAGTTTGGGGGTTCACTTTGATCCGGGAATACAGCCCATGCTGAAACGCTTTCTGCCCTGTGACCGCTGGCCCGCTAAGCTGGCCCGCGAAGCTGGCCTCCAGCTCCCAGGGTGGAGAACACCTGTGCTTGTAAGGAAAACCCTCCTCTGGGTGAGAACTAACAGGGAACGCTCTGGATGGCTGCCTGGCAAACTTCTCCCCGCGTATCTGTACCATATGTTATTTATACAGGGGCGAATTTGAACTCTTCTTGCTGGTGTGGGTCATTTCCCATCCTGCTTATAAGACAGCTGGGTGAGGACAGAGCCAGGGAATGAACAGGCAGAACTCAGGGGATTTTTAGGGCCTTGAAACTCCTCTGAACGATACCATAATGATGGTTTCATGTCATTATGCATCTGTCCAAACCCTGAGAATGTAGAGCACCAAGAACGAGTCCTCAGGTAGGCTGTGGACTCGGGGTGATGACGATGTATCCATGTAGGTTCCTCAGTTGTAACAAACGGACCCTCTGGAGGCAGGCAGCGGGCGAGGATGTGCCCATGTGGGGGCAGAGGGTGTGAGGGAACTCTGTCCTTTCCGCTCAGTTTTGCTGTGAACCTAAAACTGCTCTAAGAAAATAAAGTCTTAATAAAAAAGAAGAAGATGGAAGGAACAGGAAGGGAATCTCCATAGAGATGAGAAGAAGTGCTCCTGCCACGACTCGGGGGCAGGGTTGGGGACAGACAGGAGACTGGCTAGGAGGCCCCTTGCATCTGGATAGCGGGAGGACTGTTTGTCATTCTGTCTTCATTCTTTGAAACTCCAAGACCCCAACAGGACTGTCCTAAGAGTAGGGCTGCCAGAGAAACTCTTGGGTGTCCAAATACTCAGGACCATACTTACACTGAGAGATATTTGTGGTTTATCTGAAATTCAGATTTTTACCCTGCCTTTTATCTGGCCCATTTGGCAAGCCTTCCCGGGAGGGAGCTGGGGTGGGGATGGAACATGGAAGCAACCTGCTGATGTCCACCAACAGAGGAATGGATAAAGAAGATGTGGTGCATATATACAATGGAATATTACCCAGCCATTAAAAAGAATGAAATAATGCCATTTGCAGCAACATGGATGGACCTAGAGACTATCTTACTAAGTGAAGTAAGTCAGACAGAGAAAGACAAATATCATATGATATTGCTTATATGTGGAATTAAAAAAAAAATGATACCTCTGAACTTATTTACCAAACGAACTCAAAGACTTAGAAAAAAAACTTATGGTTACCAAAGGGAAAAGGTGGGGGGATAAACTAGGAGTCTGGGATCGACATGTACACACGGCTATATTTAAAATAGAAAACCCGGGCTTCCCTGGTGGAATTTGAAAAAGAATAGATATGTGTATATGTATAACTGAATCACTTTGCTGTACACCTGAAACTAACACATCATTGTAAATCAACTATATTCCAATATAAAATAAAAAATTTTTAAAAACTAGGTAATAAGGAATTTCAGTGTTATTTGTGGATTTCATGGTTTTCCCTATTTTTCACTCTAAAATGAGGACACAGAGGACAATGAGGACACAGGCAAGTAAGTGTCCCTGCGATGACTCCGGAGCAGCTTTGGTCCTTTCCCTGAAAACACATCTCAAGTGAGGGGTGTTCCCAGGTGGGCTGATGTCCTAACCACACGGCGGCTCTCCTGGGGCCGGGAAGGACCCAGCGCAGCCCCGGACCCCGTGCCGGCCCCGCCGGCCTCGTGTCCTACCCGCGTGTAGTCGCCGGCCAGGAAGGCTTGCTGGAACCCGCTGTACAGCGGCAGCAGGACCAGGAGGCAGAGGCGCTTGTCTCTGAACAGCTTGACCGTCGACAGCAAAGTGGACCAGAACGGTGACGCTTGCTTCTCTCCCTCACTTTTCTGCTGAGCGTCTTTTACGGGCTCCAGAAACACGGCGGTGAGCAGGATCGCCAGGAAGCCGCTCCCTGAAAGGACAGGGGAGGGGGGGACAGGGCTAGAGCGGCACTGGGCACGCACGGACTCATCTCCTCACTTCCTCCTCCTCTCGAAACGGAGGGTCGGTTTCAGATCCACATTTCAGGTGACGGAGGCAGGCTGAGCCCCTGACCCCTGTTGTGGACTCGGAGGCCACACACGTTGCCTCGATCCTCGTGTGCTGGTTCTGTGACTGTCGGGCTGTCTCACCCACAGAGCAGGTGATGGGAAACACAGACACCTGGGGAGAGACCCCCGAGGTCCTCAGGGCCCTTAACTATGCACCATTTCTCATCAGAATCCTCAAAGTAATTTCTACCAACAGCTAGGCTCCCTTCTCAGGGTTATGGGTCCCGCCAGGAAAGTTACCATTGGCTTCTCTTCACATTCATCCCAAATCTCTTCATCCAAACGTCCTGTGGTAGGAGCTGCATGTATTAGGGTATCTCCCAACCCCAGTGGGATGACGCGTTTGGAGAAAGGAAAGGAGCTCTTTGCATACTGAGATGGGAAGTTTCCCCCCAAGACAAATGGCTGAAAGGAAAAGCCAGGTGCAGAGCTGGGAGTCTACTGTGCTCCCATTTGATTTGGCTAAGGAGGGGCATAAAGACATATTTGTTTAGACGTGCGGTCGGTGTGTCTAAGAATTAAAGACTATGTGGGTTGTCTACGGCTGCGGGAAAGCTGGGTGGCGGTGAGAGGGGGATTTTCCCTTTTACAATATTTGTATTTGGGACCATGTGAACAGGGGATCTATCAAAAAAATGACTCAAGACAACTATTCCTTTCACCCTTGAGGGGATATCCTGTACTTTCATGATTCCAGAAGGTAATGACGAGATCTCTTTCTCTGTCATGAACCCACCTTCCTGTCTCTCGAGGGAGAACAAATGTCTGTTTAATCTTCCTGTTCTTTACGTGGACACCTTTTCGCTCCCTCACTGAGGCTGAGGGCCCTTTGTCATTTCTTACGTCTCTACTGTTCCTCCATCTACAAGGATGATGATACACATGGTTTGGGATCCACAGGTGAATTCAGGACCGGTGGTGGTCTTTCCTCTTCCTGGTGGGATCGGGGACACTTCAGAACAGTTTTTATCGCTTATTGCTGGCTTTGACCCATCACCCTTTAAAGAGGATTTGAGCCACTTTGTGTCTTTACTGGCCCCCAACCTTGTCTGCTATTCTTCCATCTCTTGTAGCCACAGATGCCCAAGGCAGCAGGCTCGCCCCTCACTGTGGTGTAGCTGCCTGAGCCGTACCGAAACGGTGAGGCTTACCAAGTCAGCCCTCCTCCAAATTGCCTGAGAAATGGTAAAACCAGTCCCCCCATGCATCCCAGAGAAGTCCGTAGTTAATAAATACATTTCCATGCTGAGGAGTTCCACTTTACATCTAAGCTTTATCTCTGTAATTCAGCTACTTTTCCTCTTGGCTAAGCACTGGTCCCCTCCCCCACTTCATGGTAACTCAACCTTGTGACCAAGTCTATTAGGCCGGACTCTTGTCCGCAGACATTTCGCAATGGCACCGACATCCTCTGGGGTCGTGATTCCCACTTAACTGTCAAAGCAAGTCAGCGCACGCAGGCGCTCCTCCAAACCGGCACATCAGCTGGCTGTGAACACCCGCCACCTGCCACAGCTCCTTCCCCGGCCTGAGCTCGGAGCAGCCCCAGGACACAGCTTCCCCGGGACGGGGGCTGAGACGCAGCGGCGGTGGCCGGGGGTAGGACTAGAAGCCACATGTTCACCAGGGCACAGACGCGTGTCCAGAGGGTCCCTTGGTCCAGGGCCATCTGCAGAGGCGTGGACTGGGCGATTGCTGGTGGCAGGGCTAATATGCTGCCTCGTGAGGACAGAGCTCAGGAGTCCTAGAAAATTACTCCAGGGAGATGGTGCTCTCTTTGCTTTGGTCTCTTTTTCTCCTTTCTTACTTTAGTTCTGTTTTTTATAATTTTCTTTTCTCTTTGTGGTAACATGGCCTTGCTTGAAGGAAGAAGGTTGTGAAGCCCTGCGAACCAGGATCCAGATACTAAGAGAGTTTCCCCGTATGACGCCTGCAAGGTCCCTGCTTTACATAAACGTCTGGACTTAGGTGGCTGGATTCTCTGTGCACCAGGACCTCTGTGGAAGGTCCCTAACCGCCCAGGGGACTCACTGTTCTGCCCTCACATCAGGCTGAACGTTTCCCAAACAGAGTGTCGGCCCATCCGCTCCCATATCCCGTGTCCAGTCTTGCTAGTTGTTGCTCTCTCTTGAGCCGCCCCTCTCTCGCTCTGCACACCGTCCTCACTCCCCTTCGTCTTCTGGGTCACTGTATCGCCCCTGCATTGGTTTCTGTGTCCGCAGTTTTTCTCACGCCCACACTAAACTAACACGAGAATCTGTCTACAAGACAAATAAGTGCGCGTCCAGACTCAAGGCCACCGCTGGTCACGCCCGTCTCTGGCTCCTCTGCCCCCTCCAGGCCCCTGTCCTCCAGCCACTCTGGCTCCCTCTGGGGCTTCTCCGCCTTCAGTGTTGTTCACGTCCCCTTCTCTGCCTGGTAAACTCCTACTCACCCTTCAACACCTGGCTTGGGTACCACCACCATCAAAGCTGCCCTAGAACGCAACTTCCCCAGAAGATGTAACTACATGTCAACTGGGAACTTTGTTCAAAACATGTGTCCTATCAAATATTGGTTAGTTGAAGGCACATCTGGACTCTAAGGTCACTGAAAGTCAGGGTCTTGTCTGGCTGGTTTCTGGGCCACAGAAGTTCTAGCACGTTGCTCGGCGTCTGCCAGCGCTCACTCTGCCTTGCAGCATAAAGGGCTCACTTGGCACCCCTGACTTGGAAGCAACCTTGAAAGAGACCGGCGTGTGGGTGGCAGCTTATCTCACAGGCGAGACAAACTGACCATGCACATGGCCTCTGGACCTTTGATTCCCAGTGGAGTCCTGCACTCAGTCCCACCAAATCCGATACCTAGCAGACGCTTGATCTTTAAGAAGGACACAGTCCAAGACCTTTACAGATTCTAGAATTCAAGAATGACAGGGCTTCCCTGGTGGCGCAGTGGTTGAGAGTCCGCCTGCCGATGCAGGGGACACGGGTTCGTGCCCCAATCCGGGAAGATCCCACATGCTGCGGAGCGGCTGGGCCCGTGAGCCACGGCCGCTGAGCCTGCGTGTCCGGAGCCTGTGCTCCGCGACGGGAGAGGCTGCAACAGGGAGAGGCCCGCGTACCGCAAAAAAAAAAAAAAAAAGAATGACAGAGAATACCCTTAAATTTTCTTCAAATGGTGACAACAACAAAACTAGTCTAAGGGTCAAAGTGGTGACACATCCGTAAGAGCAAAGTCATCTAGAAAGCTATTAACATAAACATTTTCCATTCAAATGAGCGTCTAAGGATAAGAACCATAGGGGTTCACTCCCTCGGGCAACCATCTTTCATGAACTTCCAATGTCCTGTGCCTTCCGCTGCCCTGTGACCAGCAGTGGGAGCCCCAAGGCGTCACCGATGCCCGGGGGTGGGTGCCGGGGAGACCCGTGCCCAAACCCAGCCTCTCAGCAGAAACCGTTCAAATGTACTCCTTGGGAAAAGGTGATAACACCGGGATTTGGGACTCCCTAAACCCACCTGGACGTACTTAGAACACAAGTAGCCAACCCACCAAGGCCGTGGTCCACTTGAAGGGGCCGCCATTGCCCGCGTGGCTGCCGTGAGCTCAGAACAGTGATTTTACTTTTCGTTAATTAGAATTTAAGCAAGTGCACGTAATGGCTACTGGCCTGGACGGTGCAGACGTGAAGTGCTTCTATCACCACCGAGGCCTCGGTCAGCAGGGCTGCTGCATTCGGTCTCATGTGGAAAAGGCTGAGTACAACCCAGCTGAACGCGTTTTGTGGGGCTTTTGCAGGTGAAGAGAGACTATTCATACTTTGAGCAGGTGGTCTTTTCAACCCAGGAAGGCGATGGGCTCGCTTAGCCTGGGTTCCTGGTGCCGAGCACGTACCCGTGTAGACGCCCAGTAGGGTGTAGATCAGCTCCTGGGAGGGACGGCTGGTGCTGTTGGTGGACGCCGTGGCCATGAGGCAGTCACTGGCCCCGCAGGGCAGGAGCTGCTCCTCCGGGATGGCTCCTGTGAAGGAGGAAGCAAAGAGGTGCTTTGAGGACACGGGTAACTTGACAGGAGACGGTACACAAGGAAGAAAACGCCCAGGGAAAAGGAGCCTGGACACGCAGAGGACAAGACATCACCATAGGTCAGAGTCACGAGACAAGGGCTCGTTTGACCCAGTGTCCCAGAATGCTTTTCCCATTGGGCACGTGTCTGGGTACTTGATTTTAAGACACTCTGGACCAATGTGCAATGAATGTCGGTGACTTGTTACATTCTTGACGTAATTGAACCTCGTCCCCTTTTCGGAATTAATTCAGAACTCGAGTACATTAGACTGGGTGTCAGGCCCACTGGGTTCTCTCTCAGATTCATCTGGAACCAGTCCCATGACCTCCGGCAGGTTATTGCATGCCTTCTCTGAATGTTACTTTCCCCTCCATTAAAAGAATAAAATTTGAACGATCAACGAATCTCGGGAGAGAGACGATGGATGTCATGGAGGAAAGAACACTCAGTGTTTCATTGTTTCCATCAAACAGATTTTATCACATAAAATGCTGCAAAATCCCCTTGGCCGGTGAGATGTGCAGCTCGGCGGATGAGAAGGCAGTGTGGAGGCTGGAAGCCTAGAGAGGTTGAGAAAACTTGCAGTGTTCTCTCAGTGCCTTCCGGCGCTCACATTCTGTGTCCTATGATTGGGCAGAGACTGAAGCTCGCTTGTCTGTATGTCTTTAAAAGTAAACCCGTTCGCTCCTTCACCACAGTCATGTCAGAGACTGAACCTTCACCCCAGCTTCTGTTGGCTGATTGCTGACGGTTCCTCCAATACTGAGTAACGATTGGTATCTGTCCACCGTAAAGGTTCCCTTCTGTGGATGCACTTAGCAAGTGATGACATCACATGGGCAAAAAGGGGAGACGGATTTTTTATTACTGCTTCCCAAACGTGGGAGTTTACATGGGTTAACGGGATCAGGGCTGAGGGAGAGAGACATGATCCCGATAAGAGCAGGAGAGTTAGAACATTTTTCCCCATTAGTACATTTCCTGTGAGAACTGAAGGTATTTATTTCCTCTGTCCTTTTGGTCTAAGTCCTCAGACATCAAAGGGTGCAGGCATAAGGCAGGTCCATACTTTGCAGCCCTGTCTGAGTGTGGTCAGGCAGACGGATGAATTAAAGCATCCGTCACCAAACGTTCAAATCTGTTAAGTGATAAGTGGTCCTTTGTGTAACAAGGAAAACGCTGGTGAATGGATCAATTCGGGGGCAAAATAAATCCATGGGACCCGTTCTTAGTCTAGAAGGATAGTAAAGGACTCCGTGAACCTGAGTTCCACAGTTGAGTGGTGGCCCTAAGTTTCCCCAGGGCACCTCAGGCTCCCCTGTGCTCAGGGGAGGCCAGGGTTGGAATCGCTGGGGCACCCGTGGACCAGACGGACCCTCAGACCCGACCAGACTGCCTGGGGAAGAGCCGGGGGCCAGGTGACCCTGAGGCACAGGGAGCCTGAGAGCCATGCCTTGCGGCCTCATGGGACCACCTGCTCAAGTCCTGAATGAGGACGTGTGTAGAGGGACCAGGGGCCCTCCACGGTCACCACTTCCTTCCTGTTACCTTGAGCGGGTGTCTGGCCAAACACCAGAGACGAGATCAGGTTGCCAAACACACCAGACGACTGGTATATGAGGAAGAAGATGCCAAAATACTGGCTGACCACGTCTCTGCCAACCTTTCCTCTCTTCTCTGCGTGCGTGTTTCCCATGATGGTGAGGTAGGTGCCCTGCGCGGACCACAGCGGGGCCGCTCCAAGTCCCAGCAGGATGGAAGTGGGGATCAGTGTGTACCTGAGAAATGAAACGCGGGCGTGGGTGCCTCAGGCTCTCCGCTCTTCCCTCCGTTCGGGGAGAAGGAAGCTCCTTGCCTGGCCCAGAGAAGCACTGCCGTCTGTCTGCTTGACACAGTCGCCCCTTAGCCTCAGATGAACGCAAAAATCTGTGTCTTTTCTCGTTCAGCATCATTTGTAAGAGTGAAATTCGGTGCCAGTGCAGTTTCTTTGTGTTTGGACGTAGCTACAATGAGCTGGGGTTACAAATGAGGCTGGGCGGGTTCTAGGTATTTCTAACGGCAGTACGTTAGAAACGATTTATTATCTATCAATCTATCTATCTATCTACTTATCTATCTATCTACCTATCCATCTAGCTGTCGCTCTCCTCCATGAGGATTCTGTATGAGAACTCTACGGTAACAAGAAAAAGAATAACATGAAGCCATCCTATCACTACATCCTGGATGGCAGTGGGGTGTCCCTCAAAGAGATGCTTGATAAGTGTATGCCTGGCAACAATGGCACGTGGCCCTTGCCCTCAGAGCTTGGTCCCCGAGGGTCCCTTTCCGTCAGGGCGCAGGTAGAGCTCAGGCCGGCCTGGGGCACTGGCTCCAGCCCTGTTGCGTCCACTCCCTGTGATGGGGTGAGGGTGTGGGGTTTGCTCCACAGGTCACATTCTGCTAAATCCCCCTGAAATTCACCCTCCACATCTTAGGCAGATTCTCCCCTCGTTGCTGGGCCATAAAAGTGCCCTGGCCCAGGAGGGAAGCTGGAGGCCTCAGGAGAGGCCAGGATGGGCAGTCGGGGGAGCATGGGCCCAGCAGAGGGGACAGAGACATCTTGGTGGGAAAACATGGGAAGAAGGCCACGCTACCGTCCTGTCCCAGAAGCCGAGAGGAGAAGCATCTGAACGTGGGCGTACCAGCTGGCGTAGAAGTTGCCCAGGGTGAAGGTCACGTAACAGCACATGGCGATGACGATGGTCCACTTGCAGCCGAGCTTCTTAATGAGGATGGGCGGCAGGAACATGGAGGACAGCAGCATCCCGCCATAGAGCGTGCTGAGCGCCGCCACCCCCAGGCCCTCCTCGCTGTACAGGCTGCTCTGTGGGGACAAGGTCAGCCCGGTCAGGGGCCCGGCTGCCAGGGCGAGGTGGTCTGGGTCATCCCCAGGTCCTGGAGACCCCCAGCAACAGGCTGCCTGGGCGGGCGGCCTGTCCTCCAGCTGAGGGATGGGAGGGGAGGAGACTGCGGTGAACTCTGGTCAAGGGGAATCAGCAAGTGGAGACGAGGGGGAAGCAGCCAGTGTGGCCCGCCCGGGGCAGAGGGGCCCTCACGCTCCCTGCTTCCCGCAGCCCCTGCCTCACCCCTGAGAAGGCGCGGTGCCAGGGCAGCCAGGGGCCGCGCGCGTCTCCAGGCTCCTCCTTGGAGACCAAGGTTCCCGCTAGGCCTGAGGCGGAGCCAGCAGCTCCAGCTTAACGCTGTGTAGACACAACGCACACTTTTCTTGTTTTTGTCATTCCTCACTTGGTGCCTAGCATAGCGTGGTGTGAAGCGAACAAAAGGTCAAATAGGTAACCAGAGCCAGCTCAGGCCAAGGCAATGGCAGCGGTGACTTCTGGCTTTTGCCGTGAAAGAAAAACCTATTAGCATAATTGCTTCCTCCATTTATTTCACTTGTAAAGGGAAAGGGGGGGAGGAGAAGGGGGGAGGAGGGAGAGAGG
>NW_020173202.1:1264210-1392660 GCF_003031525.2 Neophocaena asiaeorientalis asiaeorientalis
GGAAGGGGAGGGGAGGAGAGGAGGGGTAGAGGACGGGGCGGGGAAGAAGACTAGCGCTTCCCTTCTCAGCCAGACCTTCTTTCACAAGGGTCCGTCAGTGTGTTTCCTTCGCTTCCGCATCCAGCTCAGCCCGACCCTGTGGTCACCGTGCAGGGGGTCCCCGCTGTGCCCCACACAACTGACCAGACACCAGAGAAGAAAACTTTGCACACAGGGTCTCTTCCCTTGCAGACGCCAGAGCCCCAAACTCAGCAAACCAGCACCTTAGAGCGTCGGCAAAGTGCGAACACCGGAATGAGAGCTGTCGTGCTCCTCCTTTGTGGCTGAGACAGGCGTTACTACCTCCACGGGGGAAAGAAACACGCGGCGTGGGATCATACACTCAGCTAATTAGTCCAGATGACCCCAAAGCCAGGACTGTAACGCCTGGACTATTACCATTCCTTCCTGCCTGGTCCCCCAGCAAGACGACAGAAGATCCCACCCATCAGCCGGGAGCCTCTCTGAAGCCCTCCCCGCCCATCCTTTTCCTGTTCTCCTGGAGACTCCAAGCCCCATAGGCTGTGTTCTCACCCCAGGATTTCCTCTCCCTTTCCACCCCTCAACACACTCTGACCGCCTTCATCCTCTTTCCAGATGGTGCCCTTTCTTCAAGAGCATGCCAAGGGTCTCCAAGGGTCTCGAGCGCACGGAACGTTCTGCTTTTTCTGAATCTCTCCCAGTGCCTTGCCCCAAACAGGTACTTAGTCATGTTTGCTGATTAATTGAAACAGAACAAGAACATCTGGTCCCATGAAAATTCTAAAGTCTGGTTGGAAGACAAAAGTTGAACAGTCTTCCTGAAGTGGGGTTATCTGGAACTCTGCTCCTAACTCCAGTTGCTAGGAGTGTGGAATGTGGGAACTGCTTCAGCCGGGGCCCTTTGTTTTCTTAATACTAACGTATTAAGGTCTCATGTATTAGTGACCTTGCCTCTCTGTGTGCTAATGAGAGGCTGGCAGCACTGCTCTGCTCTGGAATTTCCTTTCCACCCACAGCCCTGCTGCCAGCCGGCGGCGAGGTACATTTGTTACTTATTCGGCGAGGTACATTTGTTACTTATAATGGAGTTCCGCTGCTGCCCACCGCTGGAAAGGAAGGCCGATTTCAATCTCCAAAGTGGGAACCAAATTTTGAAACCAAATGTCTTTTTTTTTTTACAGGAGAGACAAATACCTGTCTCTCCATGTGTTAGGAGAGCCAGCCTGCAAAATCCGTGCGCGAGGAGAAGCCCGTGGGAGGGACCTGTATGTAAACAAACAACGAGGACGGTCGCTCAACCTGTATGTAAACAACGAGGACGGTCGCTTAGCTCACTCAGCAAGTCAATCGACTGTAAGCACTGGCCGACAGAGGCTTATGTGTGGCTCCTGGGATACAAAAGGGAAAGACACCAGCCACCAGCCACCACGCAGGAGCGGGTGATGTTCAGGACTGCCAGGGCCAGTGATGCCTCCAACAGGCCACTTGCAGTGGGACAGTGAGTCCTGCAGGGGGAAGCTCAGGGGCCGAGCTCCTGGGGGGGCATGAAGTCCAGTCCAGAGGCGTCAGAAGACTTTCTGGAAGGAGTTAAGGCCTCGCGAGACCTGCAGGGTGCGGAGGTGACCAGGGAAAGGTCGGGAGGTGTGGGTAAGGAGGGACGTTTAGGGGACGTGTTTACAGAGGCCCCATCCTGAGAGGAAAGGCCCCAAGGAGGTCTTTGGGGTCTTTGGCCACAGCTGTTGAGCTCTTCTGGTGAGGTGAGGCTGGACAGCCAGCCAGACTAGACCAACAGGAGCCCCAGACGCCATACTGGGGAATGGATTGGATCCACTGGATCCAGTGCTGAGCGCTGCCTGAGGCAGGGGATACAGTGATGGACGGGGTGGCGAGGGCCTGGCCTCATGGAGCTCACAGGCACCGTGTGGTGTGTGCCAGAGGACCTGGCGTGCACACAGGGGTGCCTCACCCAGATGTGGGACCCAGGGCACAGGGAAGGGGGAGAAGGAAGTGTGATTTGTACACTGAGATCTGAATAACAACTAAGAGATCGTCTGCCGTGGGGAAGGCGGGGTAGATGCGTGTCTGCGTCCTGGGCAAGTGCACAACCGAATCCAGACCAGGGCTGGCACTCTGGGGATGCCTATGACCACCTTTGCTGCCTCGCTGGGGCCTGAGAAAGAAGCCAAGCAGATGAAAGCAGAAGGAAGTGATGGAGACCGGCAAGTCCCTTCAACGTGGCTGGGATCCAGCCATCCCTAGGGCCACATCCATCCCTGTCCTTACCTGCTGTTCCCGAAGCCAGTCCTGACTGACAGTTAAACCATGTTTACATGTCCTGGAGCAGTGGGCAAGGAAATAGGGCCAGATAAGGGCGGGGACAGAGCAGTGGTGAGTGGCGGGTGGCGGGTGGGATAGTTCCCCCGGCAGGGTGGGAGGGCTGGTTCTCTAACATCTCCGGTCTTCTGGAGAGGAAGAGGCCACACCAGTGACAGCAGTGCCCAGTGACAGCAGTGCCCAGCCCAGGAGCCCTGCGGAATGTGGAGGCCAGTGTGGCTCCCCCTCAGCTGCGCTGCTCTCTCCACACAGACGCCACTCCGAGAGTTTCCTGAGTGAGGCTTCCACGTGTGTGTGGCCTCAGCGTCCCACAGCCATAGCCTGAGAGAAGGAACTTCTGGCAGTTCCTAGGGTCCCCCCACTCCCTCCCCTGGCTTCCAAGGGGGCCAGTTTGCCGTCATTCAGCGGCAGCTGTCAGATCACAACTGCTTCCTGAGAATTCGGACCCTATCAGTCACGCCCGAACCCAGGGGAGCTGCCCCACCTGCTGACAGCAGGACTTCCTCCCGTGGGGCAAGCTTCTGTAGGGACAGCGTCACTGATGGGTCCATGGTCTCGATACGTTCTCCTTCCAGAAAGCACACACTACATTCGACGTGAGCTCAAGGCAGCAGGACACAACAGGTGTTCCACACACATTAGCATTTTACAACATCACAACGTTCTGAGCAATGTCTACAAAGTCATGGAGTATCCTGGCAAGAAAGAGGGCTGTGCTTCCCCTTCAACTTGATTCTGGGAATCACCATGGGCTATAATTTCATTCTCTGTGACCCTAATCAGAAAAAAGACTGAATAGGGGTTCATGGAGGAAAACATGTACTTGGAATTCAGGGCTGAATCTGAGCTACCTCGCCAACCTACAAGTCCAAAGGGTTTGTACTGTAACAATGAAGACGGAAATTTTGAATCTCTCCTCTCTTGTCCTGCACCTCCAATTCTGAGCCCCCCGCACACGCTTTTCTTGTTCAGCTCTGTGCACACAGTAGGCGCTACTTCTTGTCGCTGACTGACAGACCTTCCAGGACCACACTAACTCGTCATCAGAAACCTTGCAGATGCTTCTCTGTGTGGCAGCCCCCAGGCCACAGAGCGCGAAGCTGGTGAAGAAAGCACAAGGGCCTGATGACAGGCTGCTTCCTGACCAGCCCTGGGGCTTCCTTGCGGTTTCATTCACAGTTAAAGATCAGACTTAAAATGGAACTACCCGGGGGAAGATCTAGCAGGAATCTATGTGGTATCAGGACCTCTGATGAATTCTCATTACTGCCCCTGACCACAAATTCACAGTGATTCGTCTTGTGTCTCCTTTTACCCACGCAAAGGCAAAGTGGATTTTATCACTAACCCAAGATCAGCTCTCCTTGTCTGAGGGTCAAACACCCCCAGTCGTGCCATCCTGCTGAACTGGGAGTTGGGGCTGCACATAAAAACCGCTGTGTGTTTTAGAGGATTTTGGAGGGTGAAACCCCACGTTCCTTGCTGTCTGTGCCACGGGAATTCTTGGAGTCCCAGAGACATTCAAAAGGTAAGATCACATGGCGACTGTACACACCTACCTGCAAAGTCTGCAGACCCCCGTAGGCAGTAAAGAGAAGCAGAAATCCAAAGGAAAGCACCAGAATGTTCTTCAGGCCTCGTTCCATCGTGCTGCCCGAAAGCTGCAAGCACCAGGAGATTTGCAGTCCCCTAAAGGAAACCAATCAGGGCCCAGGAAAAGCAGTCAGTACCTAGAAGTCACACGTTCTGTCTTGGAGTCCGAGTTAGACGTTTATCAGTCACTAAGGCTGCTGAGCCGTAATGAACTTGACAGTCACTGAAGCACCCGGGGCTGTTACTCATTCACCTTCTCTGGAACCCGCAGTAATCACTTTCTAACTGGGCAAAAATTAGGACTCTTATCAGCTCATATGGACTGGAACATTTTTCTACTAATTTCTGATAGATATGGTCCTTATAGGAAAGTGGTGATTTTCATATTATATATATTATATAATCGCATATATTATATAATTATATATATTACATAGTATTACGTGTATACACATACACACACACACATACATACGTATAAATGGTACCTTCCTCATTAAGAGAAATTGCCAATGGTGCAGAACTTGGAATGTACTTCAGTCTTAAAGAACAAAGAATAAATGTCAGCTTCAAGAGCTATAGTTCAACTTCTGAAAAAGAGTTAACATGATTGGAAGATCCAAGGACCAAAGTATTAGTACGTCAAAGACTATGATTTTACAACACTGCAATAATTAAAAATAATTATGTAACACTTTATAAGTTGCAAAGCACTTTTACCTGCTGTCCTCTGACAGTGCTGTGATACTTATCATTAGAATTTAGACCCATTACCAGACAGGAAGCAGCTTCAGAAGACTTTGGAGGTTTTGGATTGCAGGTTTAGAGCAGTGCTGTCCAAGAGAACTTTCTGCACTACCCAGTACAGTAGCCACTAGTTACACATGGCTTTTGAGCGCTTGAAACGTGGCTAATGCAACTGAGAAACTGGATGCATAATTGCATTTAATTTTAATTGATTTAAATTTAAATAGCTACCTGTGGCCAGTGGCTATCGTATTGGACAGGACCAGTCTAGAGTTTAAACATACCCCACATCTCACAGCCAATAAGCAAGCGAAATCATTTGTCTTTCCAATTGTTAGTTCAGTTGCTTTATTCCATTGTTGGTAAAATTTGGAGTTTGGGGATTGTTTCCAAAGTTCTGTGAAATGAGTTATTTTCATCTAGTTGGGATCAATAAGGCAAACCTTACAGTGTAGGTAAATGTCACACTGGGTGGTGACACAGCTCAGGGAAGCAAACCTTTTACCATTTGAACAGCACGCCCTTGCAGCTTAACTTATTCCTATGAAAATCACATTTTGGGGAAAATAAGAGTTTTGGGGATTGACTAAACACGTACTTTCACACTTAACAGAGACATGTGAGCAGCACAGTCTAGGAAAAGGGCTGATAACCCTGGACACGAATGAGATCTGGAAGTTCTAACCCTAATCCTGTAACTTCTTATCTGGACCATCTCAGGTGGATCGCGTGACTTTCCAAACCTCGGTCTCCTCTTGAAAAAGGAGGGTTGCAGAATTTCAAGAAGATAACCATTGGGAACGCCCTTGGAACAGCCCTGGCACATAGAAATCACCAGTGAATGTAAATCAGCTAAGATGACGTTAACTCTCAGTGAAATTGTCAGTGGGGACAATATTTAAAGAAATGCTCGGGGGCTCAGGGAGGCCTCTCCACGTGGTGCTGTGCCAGCCTGGGGGGAGGGTAATGCGGTCAGCCTGTGGCCGCTTTCTTACCCGGCAACGCGATCTCTCTTGGTCCCTGGGGTCAGGGGCGCTGCAGGGTCAGCCCAGAGTTCTAGGGTTCTCTCAGAGCTGTCTTGTTCTCGAATGTGGTTAGTTGCCCTTCTTGTGAGGGGAGCGAAGTCGGGAACGACCTATGTCAAACCATCTTGGCGACGTCACTCTCCCAAAATACTTCTTAGAAGAAACGTCCGCCAGGACTGCTCCCGAATTGTTACTGGATGAGGACAGTAATGTGATACTTTCCTCATAATCAAAGGGACCCAGTGGGGACAAGGGTGTCCCCACTGACTCACACTCCTGCAAACACGTGGTTGGGATGGGAAGACCATGGGAATTTCCAGGACCCTGGAAGGTGTCTTGACCTTTCAGTCAATTTCTGCACCATCGGTGATGTGTCCCCAGAGCCGTGAACCCCAGGCCAGGGCACCCCTCAAGTGGCCAAAGAGATGAGGATGAATGACTCAAAAGACGCCAATAGTCATTTCACTCTCAATATTAACGTCAAAACCATATCACTTTGAGGACAAAAGATGATTTTGTAGACCTGCTTAAATTTTCATGATCGCTTATTGGATAGCAAAGTGATGGAATGTTCTAGAGAACAGGGGACAGCTGATGTGGGGCGTGATTCTACCAGCCACTAGGTGTCACTGTTCTGTTACCCGAGTTCACCAGAAGCCGCGTCGCATGGATTTGAGAGCTAAAGAATCACATTTAAAATCAGCAAACTTCCTGTTAAGAAGCTAAAGATTACTCCTAATTTAAGGGAGTTCCATCAACGGTTTGTTTGCTCTTTTAAAGAAATGACTTATGTAAGAAAATTAATATCACCTTTCCTGACATTTAAATGTGACATCTTTCTTAATAAAAGCAGTGCCAAATGAATTCGTATCTGTCCTATACATTAATTAAACTTTCACCTACATAAAGATGAAAAATGTATAGGTAGGGCATGGAACAGATTATTGCCTCAGTTAGGAATTCTTACACTTTGGAAATAAATGTACTCAGTGCTTTGTTTTTAAGGAAAAAAAAAAAAAAAAAAAGAAAAGCGATTTATGTTAGCATGACTCTGGCTTGAGAAAGCGTCTTCTCATAGCAAGTCTTCCAAAGCGGCTAAAGCCTCGGAGCGGCAGCCTCGCCTGCTGTCCTCTGCGTTGAGACGGGGCGGGGACAAAGACGCTGGAGCTGGGCGGGGGTTCTTCTGGGCCGAGCCCTCCCTCTGTCAGCACCCTTTAGTTCATTCCCATCACTTATCAGAGACAGCAGAGACCCTGAGGGAAACTCAGCTGAAGCAGGGCCACAAAAAGACATGAAACAGTCCAGCTATTATACTTCCACCCTCGCAACACTCACACGTGGTATCAGCCCCCCGCCCTCTCAAGATTCTGGGTCTTCTCTGCCCTTGGGGTCCTGAGCACCCATTTCCACCTGGGACATTTGAGAGGCTTAACTCTGCAGCCAGAACCTTCCAGGGGAAGCTGCAGAGCCCCCTGCCCTGCGGCATCTGGTGAGGTCACACGCCCTCTGCTGAACTGAGACAGGAGGGGAAGAGGAAGGGCACAACCTTAAAAGAATGACATAGCCATTGAGGACGACATAAACTGGTTAGAACTAAGTACGCCCAAGATGGCAGAAGATTCAACTTCCAGTGGACCTTGAGCCTCAGCAGACGCTCATGGTAACACATCAGCTAAATGACGCGCCCACTGGTGCCATCACAGTTCCCAGGCCGACCACAGGAGGCCAAAAAGTGGGCGGTGGCCCAGTTCCTGGAAAGCCCCGCCCCTCCCCCAAAGAGTTGGAGTAACCCTCCCACTCATTAGCCCATGAAATTGCTCAGCTCGTGGAAACTAAGCACCCCACGCCTCGGGGAGCGCTAGCCTTTTCAGAGGGACCACATCCCGTCTATGGAACGGGTGTCTCTCTCAGTAAACATGCTTTCACTTGACTATGGCTTGATCTTGAGTCCTTTCCTGCTTGAAGCCAAGGACCCTCACTTGACAGCCCGTCCCAGGGACTCCCCTGAGACCTGGGACGTGACCATCCTCTCGTGCCCCGTTTTCCTGCAGCATCTTTGCAAAGGAAGAGGAAGCAGGTGGTCTTCTCTCCCTCCCCACTTTTCCTTTGGTTACAAAAAGTAGCTCACTAAGTTCTCAGGGCACAGCCCTCTCACCTACCCGTTGATGTCCCTCGCAACCGTCCTGTATTAATAAACCGACTTCTTGCCTACCGCTTTGCCTCTCGCTGAGTTCTTTCTGTGCTGGGACATGAAGAACCTGAGCTTCATTTAGAGCCTGAGCTGAGTTGTGTGGTTTCGGTTAGAAGATTGTGGGTTCGAGTCCCAGCTGAGGTGCGACCGGGTTCAAGGCCCCTCCTACCTAAGGCAGAGACTGTGGGTTCGAGTCCATCTGAAGGAGTGCGGTTTCAGAACCCGGTGGAGGCGGCCAGCAGGCCACAGCGACCACGCCTTTCACTCGCCCCATCAGCCGTGCAAAGTGGAATGAGTCAGAGGGGGCGATCTTCACCGCCCCCCGCCCTGGGGTATTCAGAGGGATGATGGCGGCTCCTGGGGTAGAACGAACACACTCGTGCGTGCCCAGACGCACACACACGTGCTGTGCACACAGGTGCACACACGCATGCACACCTTTCTCCCTTTCCAATGGGCCCTCTGCTGCCTTAGACAGAGAACTGCTTCCACAGGCATTGCGCGCGGCCTGTTGGGTGCCCACCTGTGCCAGGTGCCCCTCCCGGTGCTGGGGCTCCACACGGAAGGGATGGCGAGGGCTCCTGTACTAGCGGACGAACACGAAATGGACAGCGAAGCAAAGAGAAGAATCAGACGAATTCAGGGGAGGTATGTGTCATCCCCCAAATAAAGCAGGTCATCTGATAGAAAGTCTGGGGAGGCGGTCCTATTCGGTTCCCAGCCCCACATCTCCACAAAGTGGCAGAATACCCTCAAGCCACTGATACAGCCGTTCAGCTCCCCAGATGAAAACCTAGACAGAGTTCTCTCCACGGCAACCGAAAGTTCTGCAGCTCACAGCCCGGCGCGGTGAGCCCAGCACATCGGAGCAGGCAGCTCCAGCGAGGCCCGGCCGAGCGCTGAGTAGCTAAGGAATCTGAGGCCATAATTTGAACAGCCGAGGGCCAAATGCACATGGGCCCACGACGCCCGATGGGGGCAAAAGTGGTGACTATGCTGTAGTTTTCGATCGATTGGATGTTCCGTACGGGCAAAGGCACAGCGATGTAGCATTACGTTGGTAAATTGCCAAAGACAATTTTGTGCCTTTGTGTCCACCACACACAAACATCTATAACATTTGAATTTTGTCCCCAAACCAAATAATGCCAAATAATTTGACCTAGTTCTGTGACCTCCTTAAGTCCCAGTCACCATCCTAGCGCGCGGCTTCTCAGTCTTGGAGAGCTTCCGAACGCTGAGATGTTTCCCTGGTTTGCTTTTGGTTGCGGGGAGATAACTCCTTTCGATAGGATGTTGGGGAATCACGTGGTCACACCTATTGTCGCTCCAGCAAGTGGCAGGAGCTGTTTGTAAATTACAGGTGCCCTGACAGCTGCTGACCTGGGAACTACTTTGGAAAAGTAGTTGGCAAGATGTAGAGAGAGAGAGACTGGAAGAGGACTTGGTGTGATTAAATGAGAACATTTTGTAAAGACCTCTATTGAAAACGATTGCGTGGGTTCTGAAGAAAAATGGTAGGAAATCATTTTAATGAAAAAGATCATCTACATCTGCGTGTATGCATGTAAGAATCTATACATATGGACACGCATCTATACAGGCACATGCATACCTACATGCAATGAGTCTGTAAGTAGATTCACATCAAACCCGTCTCTGGAGAACAGAATCTGTGGGGCTGGAGAAGCTCCAAGAGGTGTGGGAGGAGACAGAGCAGTAGCACCCTCTCTCTCTCCTTCCCTCGGCCACTCGTTTATTGATAGATTCAGCACAGGACACTTGGTTCTGGGAAGGGTACCGTTAGCCAGGCTGCCATCGGAGACACCGCCAGCAGTGGGCAACAGAAGCCAGACCGACCCCCGGAAATTCGGGAGTCCCTGTGCAGGTCTGGGTTTAGAAGTGGTTTTCAGACAATGGATGGGCATCACCTCATTTCAAAAGAGGGCTCATCCTTCATAGCTCTTCTCTCAAGTGAAGTAAATTCTTGCGATTTTTGATTGATTTTGCGACACTGGGCGTTTTGTGCTTTATTCAAAGATCAATTAGATACTGATTTCACAAGGAATTGGATTTACCTTTAGGTCAGTGAAGCTTCCAAACAAGACCCCCGCCCTGTTCCAGGATAGAATTCCCAACATTCCTAGTCCCAGATGTGCAGACCTGGGTCAGCATCCTGGCTTCAGAAGATAAGAACTGAAGTATGATTTTATTTTTTTTGGAATTTTATTTTATTTTATTTTTAAACAGCAGGTTCTTATTAGTTACCCATTTTATACATATTAGTGTATATATGAAGTACGATTTTTTTTAAAGTGAAAAAGAACACAGAATGGGAGAAAATACTTGTAAATGATGTACCTAATAAGGTTCTAGTATCAAGAATATATAAAGACTCTTACAACTCAACAATAAAAAGACAATAAAACTAAAAACTAGACATTTATTTAAAAAACACATTTATCCAAACGGTCAATAAGCATATAAAAAGATGGGCAAGGTCATTAGTCATTAGGGTAAATGCAAATCAAAACCACAGCGCTTAAGAAACAATGTGTATACTTTTTAGTACAGAGTGGTATCTATATATATATATTTCTTTCTCTATTAGATGAAGCTAGTTTAGTGCACTTCTCAAAATATCTATGTTTTTGATTATTTCTTGTCTTCTTGACCTGTTAGTAATTGAGAGAAATAATACTGAATCTCACACTATGATGGTGAATTTACCTGTTACTCCCTTGGTGAGCCATCAGTTTTGCTTTAAATATTCTAAAGCCTATTTTATTTCTTTTTTCCCTTTTTTTTTCAAAACGGTTTGTACGTTTTGACTGCTTTCATTTAATTCCCCCTTCCTCCCATCCTTTGCCCCTGGTAACAACAAATCTGATCTCTTTTTCTATGATTTTGTTTGTTTGTTTGTGTTTTGAAGTATACTTGACCTACAACCCTATGTTAATTCCTGGTGCACAACATAGTAATTCGATATTTCTATATATTACAAAATAATCACCATCATAAGTCTAGTTGCCATCTGTCATCAATCAAAGATATTACATAATCATTGACTATACTCCCCACACTGTACATTTCATACATGATTCATTTATTTTAATACCTGGAAGTTTTGTCCTTCTTAATCTCTCTCACCTATTATTATTATTTTATTATTATTATTATTGGCCGTACCATGGCTTGCAGGATCTTAGTTCCCTGACCAGGTATTGAACCCGAGCTCCCTGCAGTGGAAGTGCTGAGTCCTAACCACTGGACCGCCAGGGAACTCCCTCTCTCGCCTATTTTTTTCCCTCCCCCAATCTCTCTGCCCTGTTTGTTCTCTGTATCTATGACTGTTTCTGTTATGTTTATTTGTTTTGTTTTTTAGATTCCACGTATAAGTAAAATCATGTGGTATTTGTCTTTCTCTGCCTGACTTCTTTTACTTAATAAAGCCTATTTCTTTATAAGTTTAGATTTGTTATAACTTATTTTACTTAATAAAGCCTATTTCTTTATAAGTTTAGATTTGTTATAACTTATTTTACTTAATAAAGCCTATTTCTTTATAAGTTTAGATTTGTTATAACTTATTTTACTTAATAAAGCCTATTTCTTTATAAGTTTAGATTTGTTATATCTTCTTATTGAGTTGACTCTTTTTTAAAAAGATTTTTTATTTTTGGCTGCATTGGATCTTCGTTGCTGTGCGCAGGCTTTCTCTAGTTGCCGCGAGTGGGGGCTACTCTTCCTTGTGGTGTGCGGGCTTCTCATTGCGGTGGCTTTCTCTTACTGCGGAGCACAGGCTCTAGGCATGCAGGCTTCAGTAGTTGCGGCATGCAGGCTCAACAGTTGTGGCTCGTGGGCTCTAGAGTGCAGGCTCAGTAGTTGTGGCTTAGTTGTTCCACGGCGTGTGAGATCTTCCCGGACCAGGGCTCGAACCAGTGTCCCCTGCACTGGCAGGCAGATTCTTAACTACTGTGCCACCAGGGAAGTCCCTGAGTTGAATCTTTATAATTATTTAGTAACCCTATTTATTCAATAATGCTCTTACTTGTCTTAAAGAATTTTTGATACAGATATAATAATGATAAATTTCTAAAGATTGCTATTTGCTTAACATATACTTTTCCATACTTTTATTTGCAACTTTTTCATATTCTTATAATTTAGGTGTGTCTCAAGATGTAGCTGAATTTTTAAAGAATCTAATCTGAAAAATTCACCTATTCACTTGAAATTTAGTTCAATAATATTGTGACTATTGAAATATTTAAACTTATCTTTGTCAATATTATTTGTGTTTTTTCTTTGTCCTAATTTTTTACTCTTTTTGTTCTCCTATACAGTTTCTTTTTATTCGGTTGACTTTATACTTGTTTTCGTGCTCCATTTTCTCTCTATTTTAGAGATTAAGTACTCTTTTCCTACTCCTTGACTTTTAACTACACATATGTAACTAACCTCAAGTTAATTAATGTCTTAACCCTTCCATTTGAATAACAAGAATTTAAGAGCATCCTTCCCAATTTATATGTTGCTGTCTTGTAGTATATTAGCTATTTTAAATTTAATCTCCCAAATTAAACTTCAATTTCTATGGGCAATGTTAATTTACATTTATTTGTATGCTCAACCATGTCTTAACTCATTATTCCTTCTTATGTGTCAGACCGTTCTACTGGATAACTTTCCCTTTTTTGAAGTTTATTATATAGAATTTCCTTTAGTGAGTTCTTCTTGGGTGGTAAAACCTCCCAGTTTTTTGTTTGTTTGTTTTAATCTTAAACTGTAATTGTGGCACTGTTATTTTAAAAGCTGGGCATATAATTCTAGGTCAGCCCTTTGAACTGTGAAGATCTTCTAGATGCCTGTGTTTCAGAAGTTCACATCAGTCTAGTGCCATTCATTCGTGGGTGATCTGAGTTTTCTCTCTGGCTGCTTTTAAGAGCTTCTTTTGGTCTCCTCTCTTCTGTCTTGCATTAAGCCAGGATTTCTAAGCAGTGTAACGCAGCTCCAGATGTGGAATACCTCTAGATGGCTCTGATAGCAAATGCAAATCCTATCATCTCTCATCTAGTTTCCTAGAGGCCCATTATTTTTTCAAAATGTCACTTGCTTTTCCATAAGTGCCCTTCCCTCCCTATAAAGTTGGGTGTGGAGACCTCAGGTTCCAACCATTGCTGTGAGTTACTCATCTCCAGGTGCTCCCACGTGTAAGTGCAATGCACACCTTAAACTTCTGTCATTTGTCTCTTGTTAATCTGCCTTTTGTGAGCCTAATTTACAGGGCCCCTGCAGACAACCTAAGAAGGTATTTTTCTTCTCTACGCTGCTCTCTTGTCCCCACTTTGCTCTCTGTAAAGCCCATACTCTGAACTAGCTGGCTGCCCTTCCTTTCTCTTTGTCTTTATTAAGCACGTGTCGTGCCTTCCTACCTGCCTTCCCTCCTACCCACCTCTCTCTGCCTGGCGAACTTTCTTTTAGAATTTAAGTCCTTGCAGAAAAATTACCTCGTCTCAAAGTCTTCTCCAATTCTTCCAGCCAGAGTAGGTACTGTGCGTTCTGTTCTCCCAGCATATTTGTTATAATGGTGTGTCTGTTATGCTATTCAGTGAGCTGTAATGGAGTTTTTCATTGAACATTGCCCTCTCCCTTCACTGAACACTTAGCACACGCCATCCTCTGTAATAAAAACTCTACATACGTGAATTCATTTAACACTCACAGTCTGTCACCACTCTCGTTTGTGCGGCACTTTATGTTTTGCCAAACACTTTACACTATTCATTTTGTACGAATGATACTGTGATGGACACAGGTAGTGCTGTGCCCTTAAATTTAAGGTAGAGGAACTGACTCTGCCCCTCACATCAAAGTCATGCCTTTCCCAGCACGTCACATAGTCTGTACAGTTTCTGAGTTTCTTTTATTGGCCTTCAGATACCGTTGGAGTTTCACCTTTCAAATCACAGACTGGCTTCTAATTAACTACACAAGTGCAATCTGGTGCAAAATTAGAATTTAGTTTTCTTTTGTTAAAAGAGCACAATTTTCTTAGACTATTGTTCTGCTCTTGATAAGAGAGTGTGAAAAGTTTTTCTTTACCTTTTGGGTGATCTGCCTGGAAAGCAAAGATTTTGTGTCCTACCAAAACTTCCTGTGCTTCGTGTCTTTATCAGGTCTTTGCTTGGGAGAACTGAGTCTTCTCAACATTAAAAGAGCTAAATTTTATTCACAATTATGGAAACTTCTGTATTTGCCTTTAAAATCTCCCATTGTCCTTTGTTTCAACAGAAAATTAAGCATTATTTCATAATGATCTGTGATCTTATTTGATCAAATGTTCAAATCTGTTGACTTTTTTGACAACTTCCCCAAATCAAAGTTTGAATGGAATCTTTTTGACCTCAAACTAACTTTGAGATTTCCCAGAGGGACCCTGCTAAAAGATACGTGAAGTTAAACAAAACTAAAAGACAATCTACAGGATGGGAGAAAATATTTGCAAACGACGCCACCAGCATGGATTAATCTCCAAAGTATACAAGCAGCTCATGCAGCTCGATATCAAAAACCAAACAACCCAGTCAAAATGGGCGGAAGATCTAAATAGACATTTCTCCAAAGAAGACATACAGATGGCCAACAAACACATGAAAGGATGCTCACCACCGCTAATTATTAGAGAAACGCAAATCAAAACTACAGTGAGGTACCACTTCATACCGGTCAGAATGGCCATCATCAAAAAGTCTACAAACAATAAATGCTGGAGAGGGTGTGGAGAAAAGGAAACCCTCCTACACTGTTGGTGGGAATGTAAATTGGTACAGCCCCTATGGAGAACAGTATGGAGGTTCCTTAAAAAACTAAAAATAAAACTCCCATACGACCCAGCAATCCCACTCCTGGACATATATCCAGAGAAAACCATAATTTGAAAAGATACATGCACCCCAATGTTCATTGCAGCACCATTTACAATAGCCAGGACATGGAAGCAACCTAAGTGTCCATAGACAGACGAATGGATAAAATATGGTATATATATACAGTGGAAAAGCCATAAAAAGAATGGAACAATGCCATTTGCAGGAACATGGAAGTACCCTGAAATGATCATACTAAGGGAAATAAGCCAGACAGAAAAGATAAATATCGTATGACATAGCTTATATATGGAATCTGAAAAATATTGGGTTGGCCAAAAAGTTCATTTGGGTTTTCCATATGTTACGGAAAAACCCGAATGAATTTTTTGGCCAGCACAATAGATACAAAGGAATTTATTTACAAAATAGAAATTGACTCACAGACATAGAAAACAAACTTATGGTTACAAAAGGGGATGGGGGAGGGATAAATTAGGAGTTTGGGGTTAACGTATACACACCACTATATATGAAATAGATAATCAACAAGGACCTACTGTAGAGCACAGGGAACTCTACTCAATGTCTTGTAACAGCCTATAATGGAAGAGAATGTAAAAAAAGAATGTATATATATATATATTTATAACTGAATCACTTTGCTATACATCTGAAACTAAGACAACATTGTAAATCAACTATATTTCAATAAAAAAAATTTTTAAAAAGATACATGAAGTTAATCTGGTATGTGAAATTATGTGGGAAGTATCAAATAGGAACTGATGATAAACCTTCTTAGTTTACATGTGTATAAATATTTCTCAGTAATATGGGTATCCAGAAACTGTTTGAACTTCATAGAAATTTGTCAATAACCCCATTGTCCAGTTATTATCTGAAACTGTTGTATGGCACAGAAATAACTAACTTTTCTTATCAAATGCACTCTCATCAAATCTCTAACCACGGTGATTTTTTTTTTTTTGTGGTACGCGGGCCTCTCACTGTTGTGGCCTCTCCCGTTGCGGAGCACAGGCTCCGGACGCGCAGGCTCAGCGGCCATGGCTCACGGGCCCAGCCGCTCCAGGGCATGTGGGATCCTCCCGGACCGGGTCACGAACCCGTGTCCCCTACATCGGCAGGCAGACTCTCAACCACTGCGCCACCAGGGAAGCCCCACAGAGAGGAATTTTAACAAGAACATCCTGGCCAGCCCACCTGTGAATGACTGCAGGGAAGAAGAAATGAACACATCCCCTCTGGAGGCTGCCCCGGAACCAGGAAGTGTTTGACTTTACTCCCTCCCCTTTTACTATAAAAAGAGCCTGAATTCTAACTCAGGCAAGATGGCTCTTTGGGGCACGAGCCCACCATCTTCTTTGTCTGCTGGCTTCCTGAATAAAGCCGCTATTCTTTGCCCCAACAAAAACCTGTAGACAGGTTCCTCCGTGTCTATACACCTTCATACTATAGTGAACTATGGAACTCTCTTCCAAGAACTGGCCCTTTAATCTAAATTCTTTAGGTAGCTAAAGGGGGAGGTAAAAAGAAAAACTTCTTGAGTCTTCTGTTTCTTAAAAATAAGGTGCTAGGACTTCCCTGGTTGCACAGTGGTTAAGAGTCTGCCTTCCAAGGCAGAGGACATGGGTTCAAGCCCTGGTCCGGGAAGATCCCACGTGCCACGGAGCAACTAAGCCCGTGTGCCCCGACTACTGAGCCTGCGCTCTAGAGCCCGCAAGCCATAAGTACCGAAGCCCGTGCGCGTGAAGCCCGTGCCCCGCAACAAAAGAAGCTACCGCAAGGAGAAGCCCGCGCACCTCAACGAAGAGTAGCCCCTGCTCGCTGCAACTAGAGAAAGCCCACACGTAGCAATGAAGACTGAACGCAGCCAAAAATAAAAAAATAAGGTGCCTAAAATAAATGTCACTGCACAGAGACACATTCTGGGGTGGTAAATTTTCCTCCCCTACACCCTGCAAATTCCAGCCTTGGCTCTAGAGTCCCGAGTCCACGTGGGCACAGGAAGGCCCTGCCAGGCCCATCCATCTGCTGCCCGGGAGCTGGGCCTGGGTGAGGGTCCAGGTCCCCTGGTCCTCAGCGCCCTGCGCTGTCCCTCTGGAGCCGGTGTGAGCCCAGCTGTGGGCTCCACAAGGGAGGTCGCTCAAGGCGTCCTAACTCAGCCTGCCTCAGGCTTTCTTTGAATCCCTTAAAGACTGGGATATCAATAATGTTTTTTAATTGTCATTTGAAACAGCAGTACCGAAAATGCCCCAAACTGCCCACATTCCTTCTTAAGCATGTCAACTGAAAAAAAGCACAACGTAAGAGTCGTGAGTTAAGTTTTATTTGGGGCAAAACACGGACTATGGCCCGGGAGACAGCATCTCAGATAGCTCTGAGAACCGCTGCAAAGAGGCCGGGGGAAGGTCAGCGTTGCGTACGATTTTAGAGAAGGGGGCACGTGCGTCAGGCACACGTGGTGGCAGAGGCCGGCTGCCGGTCACGAGGAGCAGACGTCACCGCCCATGATCTTACTGCTTTTCTAGATACCGGGAGATGCAAGAATTGGGCTCCTAAAATCTTCTCCTGAAAATATCTAACTGCCCGAAGGCTGTTCTGCCAGCTTTTCCCGGAGCACAGAGCGCCTCGTCCCTGCTCTCCACCCTGAGCTCCTTTCAGGTTGCTGTAGGTCAGTGGCCGTAGCAGTTTGCAACTTAGTCTTTATAGAGGCAGACGGCAAGTGCCAATTTTTAGCTGGCAAACACATGAAGCCCTTTGAAACAAAAACTCAGGAACAGGGTGCCTCCTGCCTTCTCTGAAGACAGAACTCGGGGTGCTGTTGCAATGAAGCTAGTGTAGGGAGCAGAAGGGGTCACCCTGAAATATACCTCTTTGGAGTATTAATTATTTTAAGGTGATTATTTATAAGAAACAGCAGACATGGAAAAAACTCTGAAACTGAGTAGGTTTGTAAGGGTGTCTCCCTTTCTATACCTGGAAGAGGAAGGTGACCATATCTCTAGAAACTCTTTATCAGTGGAGAAGGCAAGACTTAAATCTGCGTCACAATCGTCTTTATTTACTGCACTTTTCCTGGTGACTTCCCATAACTGACTCTCCCCATCTCAACATCCTCTTTTATCTTTATGGTATTTAAGGTGAGGGTTTTGGCCATTGTGAAAAGTTTCTCAGTTTTCCTGGGGGGTCTCCCATGTATACATGTTATTAACGTTTTGTTTGATTTTCTCCTGTTAATCCGTCTCATGTCAGTTTAATTCTTAGACCAGCCAGAACCTAGAAGGGTAGAGGACAACATTTTCCCCCTCAATATTAGCTCTTCCCCTGTAAAGCGCTTTCTTTTCCCCAGAAGCAAGGGTGCACTTGTATCCCCCAGCCTCTACAGATCTCTGAAAGGGAACGCACCTGGGCTTATAGCAGCCCACGCAAGGTTAGGCTGGGTGATGAGTCTGCTACACGAGGCGGGGACGGGGTTCCTTTTGCTGATGGTAGGAGCTGGTCCTCTGCTTTTGAACATCTCATTTACATATGAGTGGGCAACTTGAAAGATGAGCTTGGGCTGTGAAACCTGATGCTGACAGCTATCAATAAAAGTCAGTGATGTGAGCTGACGGTGAGCTGGGGCTTCTGCGACTCATGGAAAGCAAATGTCTTCTTGAGCTCACAGTGGCATTTGCTTTCTTGGATTTCCTTGAGAACGTATTTTATTACACCGTCTCACGGTAAATTATGGATCGCCTGGCATTGTCGTCTAGGTATTTCATATAGTCTTATTTTCCCAGATAATTCAGATTCGAATTCAACTGGCGTCATGTAACTGAGCCAAACTTGGGTCCACTCGCCAGAGCAGTAAAGCCAATCCACTGACCCCGGGCTGTGGGGAAGGAAAGTGCAAGTGTTTACTGCAGGCGCCAAGCAAGGAATCCAGACAGCTTGTGCTCAAAACACCTGAACTCCTCCGTGGGTCTCAGGAAAGCATTTTCAAAGGCCAGCTGAGGGAGGAGGTGGTCCCAGGGTGTGTGATCAGCTCGTGCAGTTCTGATTGGTTGATGGTGAGGTCACAGGGCGGGGTCACAGGGGCTCACATGATCAATCCTTAGGTGCCAGTAGGGCTGGGGGCTATGTGCCCATGGTCGTCAAGTAGTTAATTTCTTCCATTTGGTGGTGGTTTTAGCATCTGTAAAACAACTCGGGAAAGGTGCATCAGATCCTATGATCTGGGTACTTCAGAGCGGAGCTGCTGAGGACCTGGGGGAGTGGCCTGTCCCAGGAAGGCCCCATTGGGTCCTGCCCGGTCACACTACTTTGAACCACAGAGCAGGGTGTTCCAAGCCCTTCACACACTGCACCCTCTTTCACTCTCCAAGGACAAGGGTCTGGCTGCTTTGCTGTCTGGCACCTTGCGGAGCACACAACTGGTGCTCACTAAATTCTTTGACCCCCGATTTTCCTGTGGTAGTGCCCCGCCTGAGGCAAACTATGCAAATATTTTCTGCAGAAGTGCTGTAAGTATTGGATCTTTCCTACGGTCATACTCGGAACAGAATCAAGGAGAAAGTATGCTTTCTGATTCCTGGAAGCCCAGAATCTAAAATGGTCACTCACATGTGACAGAATATTAACCATGGACCAAAACTCTAAACAGTATAATGCTGTCCACTGAAAAAAATGCACAACCTGAAAGTTGAGAATTACGTTTTATTTGCTGGACCTTCTGAGGACTTTAGTCTGGAAGACAGCTTCTCCGATGGCTCTGAGGGACTGCTCCCAAGAGGTTAGGGGGGAGCCAGGATATGTGCAACAGAAACCAGGTAGTCAGAACATCAAAAGAGTACTGCTAATTAAAGAAAATCAGATATCTCAAGTTAATGAATTTAGCTCTTTTCTGTGTATGGGAAGATGCAAGTGTCTGGGTCATTGAAGTCAGTCTTTTTTTTTTTTTTTACATCTTTATTGGAGTATAATTGCTTTACAATGGTGTGTTAGTTTCTGCTGTATAACATATACATATGTTCCCATATCTCTTCCCTCTTGCACCTTCCTCCCTCCCACCCTCCTTATCCCACCCCTCCAGGCGGTCACAAAGCATCGAGCTGATCTCCCTGTGCTATGCGGCTGCTTCCCACTAGCTATCTATTTTACATTGATATGCGCCTTAGCTACCTGGGGCCGGCATTCTGTTCTTTCCCATCCTGAGTACCCTCAGGGTGCACCTTTGGGGACGGCTGCAACATCCTTTGTTTACTGATATGGCAGCAACATTCTTCATTCACAATACATTCTGTGCATTGTGTCTGTATATTATGTCTGAAAGAAAATCTTCAGAGAAAGGTAAAATCACGATGTGTCGTGCAGAAAGAAATTTTTCTCTGTCCTTTTAGAGAAAAGTAACAGGGGTGTCCCCTCAGTGGAGGGGCCCTGAGGAACTCCCTCTCTCTCTTAAGATGTCCCCACGTGAGCTTGTAGGAAATGCTGAGTCATAATGTTAGTGGAACCACTGACAGAAACCACCCACCCTGGCCAGGCACCGTAGTAACCAGTTGCATGAGTCATCTTACAACAGGAGGTAAGGACCTTGGAACTAACAAGCTACCACCAACCGGAAGAATTTGGGAAAGGTCAAAAGGAGAGAGGAGACTTCAGTCCGTATGTCCTACCAGTCTCCCAGAATCCTCCTGGCTGGAATCCATCTTGACTGAGTGATGCACATGCCACCAAGGAGGATCCTGAGTCAGAATGATCAGCCAGAGACAACCTGGAAACGAATCCCATCACCATAAACCCTGAGACTGCTTACACTGCTGCTCTCCACCAGGGCGCCCCTTCCCAATAAAGTCTCCTGCTTTGTGAGCACGTGTGTCTCCGTGGACAATTCATTTCTGGGTGTTAGACAAGAGCCCACTCTCGGGCCCTGGAAGGGGTCCCCCTTCCTACAACAATAACATACTTAGCAGGTGAATTTATAAAAATCCAAACAAACCAGTGTATACAAAAGAATAATTACATTGTTTTCCAATTTTGCTGTATTGCTAAACCCAACATTTTTCAGAGTGCAACATCTACCTGAAAGGGGGATAAAGGTTGGGTCACAAAACCTCGAGCATTTCATCTCAAGAGTAATCGATAGAGAATGGCTGGCAAAAGTTTTTAAGTTTTTAGGAAAAAGCTTTTATCTTCCTGCAGTGGATACTATTCTTAAATTCTAATCTCAACGCGCCCGGGGCCCATCCTTGTTGCTTTTCCCCTAATTCCAGGGAATTCAGCTCAGATCCAAATCGAAGGAAAGACTCATTCTTGGGATACCAGAGCCTGTCCTTCGGGAGGAACAGGGCATCCGTTCCGAGTGGAACAGAAACAAAGGCAGAGAGATTGACTCAACGGCGATACGTCCCGTCTGGGCTCCGGGCTGTGGCAGAGGAGTGATTGAGGAGAAACCAGCCGGCCTGGGGGGCTTTGCCTGCTCAGGTGACTGACACAGGCTGGGACTCTGACCACATTTGTGCAGACGCACGGGAAAGTCATCTCCTCCAGGTGGTGAAGAGCCCGGCCCCAGAGCCCCTTGGCTGCACTGCCCCTTGGGGCTGGATTCTGGAGGGGCGGGGGGGTGTCATCCCAGATAAGCCGCTCTGGCACAGGGAAGATTTTGAGCTGAAAGCATTGAGAAAAAGTAAATACAAGAAAAACTCTCCCGCACCCCCATCAGTAAGGGCCAGACTATTCTTAATTATGAGATGACTCTAGACTCTTCTCAGCCCGGAGGTGGCACCGAGGAACCTGCGTGACAGCCTCTGCCCCTCCCTGAGACACCCTCACCTCCCGTCAGCGCCCCATGCATCTGCCGTCCCATCTTTCGCTGCGTCTGGAAGCTCGAGGTCCCTGTCCTCTGGCCTGTCCCTTCTCTCCAAGCCTGTTGTTCTTTTGCGGGGAGGCTGTGTGAGCTGTGGGTTCCCACCACCCTGAGTTCCGCGTCTCTGAGTTCTCGGTGTAGACACGCCACGCACGCCTTAGTAACTTCTGTTTCTTTTTCTCCTGTTCCTCTCTCTCAAGTCAGCCTAATTTGCAGCCTCTGCAGTGACCCTAAGATGGGTGAGACTTGAGGTGCCCTGGGAGGTGGCGAGTGGCCACCAGGTGTCAGGAAAGTCCACGTCTGGGGGCTCGTACTTGGAGACTGACCTGCATTCTCTGGGCAACCTTGAGAATCGCCTGGAGAATGGAGGGATGTGAAGAGGCCACACCCCATTAGACAGACAGACAGAAAGACAGACAGAAAGCCAGCAGAGCCCAATGTCCCTGAAGCAGCCAGCTGCCTCCACAGGGACCGAGGCTCCCCCGGGCCGGCAGCTGTCCCAGGTGGCCGGGTAACAGGCTGACGCGGCCTCACAGGGGGCCCCAGAGACGTCTCGCAGTGCTTCATCAGGATCGCCAGCAGTGCCGTGAGGAGTGAGGAGAGAGACCCCAAGTGCCTCCAAGGGCAGCGTCCTGAACAAGGCAAGCTGTGCCCAGGGCCTGCCCCAAGGACCCCTGTGTCACGCTTGCTGGGCCCTCTGTGGTTGAGAACTGGGGCCTGGCCTATCGTGGACAACGTGCTGGGATCATCGGCTGGGTCTGGGGGCAGCGTGTACGGGGGACTCACTTCTCTCTCCACTGAGAGATGCTTCCTCCAGGTGCTGAGGGAAGGGTCCTGACCAAGCAGTTTTCACTGACAGTACGAGCTTAGGGAGAGCGTGCGTCACAGACGTCTCATCGCGTCCTTACTGAGCACAGCAAGGCCCTCTGCTTGGCGGTTTTGCTGTTGGGTGTGAGGATGAGAAACAAAGCCCGAGGCTGGGGAGGTGCCCGAAGCGGGGTGGGAGGTAACGGGGCCTGGATCCCAGCCCTTCTCTAGATGGGTGCAGATCTGGTAAGACCATCATTTCAGGAAGTATCAACTGTCACCCAAGGAGATTTTACAAGACGTGACAGGAATCATCATCTCCCACGTAGACCTGTAGCTGACGTGTGACTGAGAAAGGAAGGGCCCCCGTGTGGGACGTGGGAACATGGGCAGCAGAAAGAAATCACCGCGCCTGCAGCCAAGGGGACCCGCTGTCGCCGCACACACGTGGTTGCTTTGGCTGGGAGGATGGAGGGCCAATGGCTCTGATCTGTTGAAATACAAAAGTAGACTGAGTAATGCCAAGATCCGATTGCTTATTCAGTGATTCGCGTATCTGGTAGCACCCCTTAGAGCAACGAGAAGGGAGCTCTGAGGAAGGACCCAAAAGACAGGGTTTTACAGGGGGCGGGGTGAGGGGGCAGGGAGATGTCACAAGAGGAGGAAAGGGACTGCTCCAGGCCAGGCCGCCTTCTTCTGGGGGAAGGAAGGCAGGGATCTAATCACACCAGTGACCTCATGGGTGCTGACCAGGCATTTCGGACGGTCTCCTTAAAGGTCCCGTTTCTGGGAGAGCTTGAAACTGCAACGAACAGAAATCAGCAGAAGTTGCTGTCCTGGGGGGGAGAAATGACTCCATTCTGGGCTTGTTATTTCTTTTTAATAGATCTTTCTATTAAAGATGGAAAGATGGTGGTGCCTGAGTCTGCGCCACCAAATCGAAGGAGGGTTTGCAAAGCGCACGTCTGAGTCTTTGAAACGTCAAGTCAGAAGAAATCTTGGTCCTGCCTCACACTCCAAAGGTTCTGGTTGCACGTGGGTCCTTGCAGTCGCCAGAACCTGGTGCAAGATCAGAGCCAAAGCCGCCCCAGCCAGCCTGGCAAGGAAGCATCTCCAGGTGTGGCCTCCTGCCTTCACACACCTGGACCAGGGAGGGCTGCTCTGTGGCTTGGCAGCCAAGGGTCTGATCACTGCTTTTTTCCTCACATGCCCGAAGAGGTCAGCCGTCACAGGTGACAATCCCTGACCCCTGAGGGCGGGAACTGCGGGAAGGAAGGGACACACACGTGCACACATGCACATGCCGACTGAACATCGGCACTTGCCATCTGCCTCTACAATGATCAAATCACAGGCTGCTGTGACCGCTGGCCTTCCACACCCCATGCAAGGAGTGACCAGCAGAAACCTGCAAGAATGTGCGCTTGATTGCCTGTACCCACCTTCACCAAAATCACACATACACTGACCTTCCCCGCTACCTCTTTGGAGCAGTTCCTCAGAGCTGTCTGAAGTGCTGTCTCCTGGGCTATAGTCCACATTTTGCCCCAAATAAACCCTAACTCACAACTCTCACGCTGTGTATTTTTTTCATCGACGTGTACACACACATGCGTGCACACACACGTGCACATACATGCGTGTACACACTCACACACACACACAGTTTCTCTTTGCAAACTGTGTAGCCGTCCTCAACCCCATCTCTGCGTGGGGGAAGCCCCGGACCGGCAACCTCCCTTCACTTTCTCTGCCAAACGCTGGTCCTGTCTCCCCCCTACCCCTTGCCCTTGGCTGCCTGCCCCCCTTGGAAACCTCCCAAGTCTGCCATTTCTGGGAAGCAAGTCACCGGTATTCTGGTCTGCAGCCCGCAAGACTCTCTTTCCCCTCATGTGAGAGATGAATCGTTAGTGGGGTTTCTAAGGCCTCCAGGGCATGGCTTTTGCCCCACGAGGTGAGGAAGCCCGTGGATCTGTCCGTCGTGGGGATGGATGGCCGGCAGACAGCCCTTCCCCTTGGCCATCCTGTCTGAGATTTCAGGGCTGATTAGGGCCACAGGCCAGCGGTTGGGTCTGGGGACTGTGTGTTTTGAAATCACATTGATCGGGGAGAAGAAGTGGGATTTTGTCCCGTGCCAGCTCCTCGGGTGAGTCATCACCTCTGATGGCAGATACGAGACAGCGGCAGACGTGACTCCGCTGAGATGGTGTCAGGCCACTGGCCTCGGGGCTCCCCCCGCCCCTGTGCACGGAGGTCAGAGGTGTGAGTGTAAGGGTGTCATGTGAAGCAGACAGCCAGTGCCTGGTTCGCTGCGGTGGCTTGTGGGAGAGCCTCGTGAGTGTGTGTGTGTGTGCACGCATGTGAGACACAGGTGGTGTGTAATGTACGAGCTGCATTTCCTATGGTCCATTTTGCCCCTGCTTCTGGGGACCCTAGTTGGGCCCGGTGGTGCCCTTGGTAAAGGAGCTTCCCGCCCAGGCCAAGCCCTTTAATCACCTTCTTCTGACTCAGAGCATCTCAGAGTCCATTTGAAAGGGGCGCTTGCAGCTCCTTCTTTGCTCTGATCTCTGAAACAGGCCCCAATTCCATCTGCTCTGCACTCCCCATGTGAGGAATATTATCCAGCCACGACAAAGAAAGAACTCCTGTCGTTTGCATGGATGGACCAGAGGGTGTCTGGTGAAATGAGCCAGACACAGAAAGGCAAACACTGCCTGTCTTACCTGTGTTGCATCAAAAGCAGTCCAGCTGCCGGGCCAGAGCAGGGCGGTTGTCACCAGCGGCTGGGGCAGGGAATGGGGAGATGTCGGTCGAAGGACGCAAACCTCCACTTAAAAGGTAAGGACGTCCTGGGATCAGGTGCCAGCATGGGGCCTGTAGTTAGTAATAGGTTTCTGTGTACTTGAAATTTGCTCAGAGGGTAGGTTTAAGTGTTCTCACCATCACCAGTGGCTATGTGGGGTGTGGATGTGTCAGTGAACTTGGTGTGCTAGACAGTTCCCACGTATTCCTACTCAAAACACCATGTGTACACCTTACATATGTAAGTTTCATTTGTCACTTATACCCCGATCAAGCTGGGCAAAAGAAATTAACGTTTTTAAAAAGGTGGGTCCTGCTCTGTGGGTGCCCCCAGGGCCGGGACTTAGGGATATGCTGGTGTCTGGCACCTAGAGACAGGCTGCGGGGCCGACCTCAGGACCAGGACTCTGCCGGCCCTGGCGGGGCCCCTGCTTCCTGCCTGGAGCCTGTGCTCTGTGCATTTCTGCCTGGGCGTGCAGCTGCCAGACACATAATTATGAGCTCCTAGGGAGTGATACCAGCCTGGTTCCTACTGGGAGCGACTCCGTCATCCTGACAATCGTGGGACCGGAGCCCTCTTGGGATTAGGTGTCGGTGTGATAGACAGACACGTTTGTCCCGGTGTCCTGATTTTGATCCCCTTGGTGTACCAGATGAAGCTGGCGGGGTGGAGGGAATGTTACTTGGCAAGAATGACAACGGCAGATGGCAGAAGACGGGGGCGTAGCCCGCTGCAGAGTCATGGCGCTGCCCTCACTGTATATCATGGGCAGTTGTGAGGACTTTTGTGCCACACAAATGAGCAAAGGGATGGAGACGTTTCAGAGAAAGGCAGCGAAGATAATCAGAGAGGCGAGAGCCTGTCTTAAAAGAGGCCAGACAGATGCTTGATAAATATTTGGTTTGTCAAATATTTGGGGGTGGTCAAGGCACACCCCCAAATTTCATGTCCTGTGATCTTGGCGTGAACACAGCAAGGCAGGCAGTGTTATTTCTCACTCTGTGTAGACAAGAAAACCAGGGCTTGGAGGTGGGGTAACAGGCCTGTGTTTCTCAGAATAGTCCTAGCTGACCCGACACATAAACCCCCGATTCTGTAGCTTAATCTCAGAAAGTTAATTTTCGCTTAGAAAACATCGGGTGGGTAAGTGACCTTTTCCGTGGTTGCGCTGGGTCCCTCCGTGTTCCCACCCTTCCGTCCCTGAAGTCCTCCCCATTCAGCCAGAGGAGGCGTAGGGAGAGAGGCCCCGCCTCGGTCAGAAGCATCCAGAGACAGGGCTCGTCTGCCCCCTCCCCACGGGCCAGAATCAGCCGCGTGGCCTTGCCTGCCAGGTGGGGAAGCTGGAAAGGTCCTGGGCTCAGAAAACCCCGTCAGGCCGTCAGGGCCGCCGCCAGCCTCGCTCAGCAGAGTCCAAGCCGGGCTTTCTCTCACACTTTTCCAAACCCCAGGGCCTCCCAACAAAGTGGGGAGAATTCAAGAATGAAAAAGAAGATGCCCATGGAAGGGAAGGAAGGCAGGTGGCTCCTCCATCCTTAATTCTTAGTTAGGGACCAGGAACCTCACCAGACATACCTGCCTCCTGTCTCTCCCCATCCGGTCCCTCCCACAGGAGCTGGCATCCCATCGCACACTGATCAGGCCCTTTGGTGAGGCGTCATCTAAAAACCACGGGGGCAGAACAGGAGGTGGCAGTAAATGACAAGATAGTTTTCCTAACTTAGCAGAAAAACTTGAAAGAGAAAAGAATGTAAAGCCGCTTTCTGAAAGAGAGCAACGCATAACTGCATCACGTCTTCAAAGCGGCAGCTTTCAAAACACACACAGTGGCCAGGAAGGCCTTCCTTTGATCTTGGGATTCCCAGGAGTGGCCAGGGTTCCCTTCACGCCACACACACAAGGGCTCAGACGCATTCAGCTCTCCAAGAGGACCCTGGAAAGCTGCAGTTGTAGGTTTGAAAATGTCTGTTTCTCTTCCTTCCTTCCTTCAATTCTCTTCCTTTGCTTTTCTTGAAAAGAAAAGGAAAGAATGGGAGCAATTGCTTGACTGACTAAAGCAAAGCGAGCCACTGCTCGGTGTTACTCTCCTGGTTAATTTGGAGGAAACAGGGTATTTGCCAGAGCCCCAGGGATTGTCTTTGTCTTCCGATTTTGTGGGCTGCAGAAGGAGGAGGCCATGCTTCCCTCCCTCTTTGCTGTGTCCCCGGGAAGCTGTGGGGATGGAGGGGGTGTGTGTGAGCAGCTTCGGGACCCCCCAGGTCAACTTCAGTGTCTCCCTGGGGCTTGAATCCAGCACTAGGCTCCGCAGGGTCGCGCCAGCATTGGGACATCAGTGGTGGGAAGTGAAGGAGAATCCCCGCAGGCCACATTCTAGCCTCTGAGTTCGCTCCCTTAGCAGCGTGGACCCAGAGAAAGGAGACTCCGAAGGCAGGGCCCCTACCGCTGGCTGTGGTCCAGGGACAGCCAGGAAGCCTCCGGCCTGAGGTTAGGGACACACAATTCCCTCCCCTGCCAAGGGCCTGAGCCTGGGGCGATTCCCTCAGGGCCTGATGGTCACGGCTTTAATCCCATGCCTGGATCAAAAATCATTATTTCAGACTTAGTAAGTCTGGGCTCAGCTTATTAACATGGCATTTTTGTTGTGAAAGGCAGAATCCAGTAGCCATCTGTGAGCTGTAATTTCAGGGGCACCAGAAAATTCCCCACTTATTCCTGAATCTTTCTTTGTCATGTCTTCTGAAATCTCCCCACTAGACACAGATTATCTTAAGACCTTTAAGCACTTCCGTCTTTAAGCGCCTTGATGAAAAATGCCCCCACCCCGGGAACCCCGAGAACCACTTTTCATGAACGCGGTTCTATTTGATCAGACAGCACGCCTCTCCCGCCGCAGCGAACATGTGTGATGCTTCTTTATGGTCTGCAAATTGAATTCACAGATAGCACAGCCTGTTTAAAAAGCGATATAAGGCCCTCGCCTTTATATGAAGGAGAAGAAAAAAGAAAGCAATTGTGAGGGTAAATTTTGTGTCACCTTGATTGGCACAGGGCGCCGGATGAGACAGCACTCTGGACGTGTGTGAGGGTGTTTCCGGGCGAGACGAGCATTTGAATCTGTGGACTCAGTAAAGCAGGTCGCCCTGCCCAGTGTGGGTGGGCAGCGTCCCGTCTGCTGAGACCCCAGTGGGACAAAAGGTGCAGGGAGGAGAATCCCCCTGTTTTTCCTGCTTCACTGATGCGCTGGACTGTCTCATTCATCTTCTCCTGTCCTCCGGCTGGGATTTACACCATCAGCTCTGCTGGTTCTCAAGCTTTCAGACCGAGACTGAATCACACCACCTGCTCTCCTGGTCTCAACTTGCAGACGGCATGTGTGGGGCTTCTCAGCCTCTGTAGCCTCGCGAACCAATTCCTTTCATAAATATGTGTATTTTATATATATATATATTATTGGTTCTGTTCCTCTGCAGGACCCTGACGAATACAGTAATTTAATAACGTAACATGTATTTTGGTGTCTGAGTGCTTGGGTGCCACAGCCAAGAAGATAACGATGGTGTCTGCTGCTGGCTAACCGCTCACTAATGTTAGGATCCCCATGGATGCAGTCAAGATGCAGACTGACACCGAGAAGCCTAGAGTGAATCGATTAACACAAGTTATTGAGAATTTCAAGCGAAGCCAACTGCGATCAGCCTGCACATCAGAGGGTTGTGCGTTCCAGGTAGATTCAGTGCTTGTTGAGACTTGGCCTGAGGACGGGTGTTAACGGTAAAGCAGGCTTAGACTGTGTTCCTGTGATGAGAAGTAGGTTTTCCCCCTGCAGGAAGGTCCCCTTCCTTTCAGGGTGTTTAGCACCCTGCTGCCAACCCCTGAGGGTCAGTTGTCTTGGTGATAACAGAGACAACACGATGACGTGTTGAGAATGTCCCCTAGGGGGCGATGTCACACAGGTTGAGAAGCACTGTGATGATAGGATGGTTATCGAGAGAAAAGAATGAGGGAGGAGCAGAGGTCAGCTGGGGAGGCTGGAGAGGGGAGACTGTGCTTCAGAGGAAGGTGGGCGGACGCCTCAGGGGGACGTGGGGTTAAGGGTCCCATGCGCCCTAGTTAAGCTCCTGACATCAAAGGGAGTGATTGCAGGGCGATACCCACTGCACACTGGAACCCGTGACTGAGATGGACCTGCACGTACGCCCTCCTCTCTCCATCTGCCCACACAGCATCCAAATTGCCAATCTGGCACCTGGAAAACTCCTGATGAGGGGAGTTTTCATGTCAAACAGTATTTTAAGGTTCAGGGAGAAACGGCAGGAGAGGTCTGTCCAGCCCTCTATTGGGAGATGTAAGGGACCTGGAATCATGGCCGGGGCAGGCCTGCGTTCAGACCCCTGAGGAGACCAATCCCTTTCCTTCAGTCTTCAGGATGAGGTTCGCTTTCAAACATCTGCAAGACCAAAAGCATTAATTAGCTTCATCTCTTCCAAAGACCCAAATAAAACGTTACAGCAGGCTATAGATGCCAGCTACTTTCAAATTCTAATTTCAAAATACGAAAACTGAGACCATAAAGAACAAAAGTAGGGAACTAGCAGTTTTAATAAAAATCTACCAAGCATCAGGTGTTTTCTATACACTTCTCTATCCCATTTAATCATCAAAATTTCCCTTCTGTAGGGACCAGGGAAGTTAAGTAACTTCTCCAGAGGTCACAGCTCAGGGAACTGTCCGCCGGTAGAAGAGCATATGCTAGACTGTTGACTTCTCAGTGCTGTTTACATTAGCTCCTATTTCCCGGAGTTAAAAGAGATATTTAACAAGAAATAAGAATGTATTTTCCGGCAGAGAATCTTACCTACTTTGCTATTGATATTTTGCCACAGAGTAGCAGTGAAGTTTGCTCTCCACTCATTACATTAAAACAAGTAAACTGTTGGCTTGTCTTCACTTAGTTTTGCAACAAGCATAGAGGCAGCTTGGCAGAGGTGAGGTCTTGCTGAGGGCTCCCCCTTCCTCATCCAGGGGAGGGGGACCGAGCAGCAAGCCCACTCCCTGAGGCTGCCCCACCGCCAGGGCTGACATGCTCAGAGAGGTCAGCAAGTAAGCTTCCCCAGGCTCAGTGTCCAGTGCAGAGACCCCTCCAATCACTACCACCTGTATGCTGATCTTTGAAGTGGGGTTTCAAGCTGTGTTCCAGAAAGCCAGATTTGACCTGAAAAAAAAAAAAAAGACTAATTCAGAAGCAGATTCTTAAAACCAACCTGGGAGTCTACTGGGGTCATTGTTAAGAGAACAAGCAGAAAAGTGTCTGGATGATAAATGTTGTCACTGTTTGAAACTTGGTAGCATCAGAAGTAACTTCAAATGCTTGAACTATGTTCTTGTTGAAAAGTAAAGTTGGATGGGAAAAGTGGGAGTCCCCTTTTTGGTAACAGAGCCTGTAGGGAAAGAGCTGCTTGGACCACACTGCCTTCTGGTGAAAGTGTATCTCTATTGCAGGCAAAATGTCCAGGTCATAAATAGTCCCTTGAGGGACAAACTTGTGAGTTTCTTGCTACACTAGAGAAAAATGACCATGCCGGTACTTTACTCAGACATAAACATGAAATATTACTCAGGGATATTACTCCAGTGTAAAAAATGAAATGTTGCCATTTGCAACAGCATGAGTGGATCTAGAGAGAATTATGCTCATTGAAATAAGTCAGAGAGAGAAAGACAGCTACCATATGGTCTCACTTATAGGTGGCATCTAAGAATCTAACAAGCGAAACAAAAACAGACTCAAAGTTCCGAGAACAAATGGGTGGCCACCAGCGGGGTGGGTGGGGGGTGAAGTAGGTGAAGGAGACTAAGAGGAACAAAACTCCAATAACATTGTAATAACTTTGTACGGGGACAGAAGTTTACTAGATCTATTGTGGTGGTCATTTCAAAATGTGTGTGAATGTCAAATCCCTATGAACTATACCTGAAACTAACGTAATATTGTATGCCAACTATAACTCAATAATAAAAAATAGCACTATATATCAGAACCCCAGAATATTAAAAAAAAGGCACACTTCTATCATTATTGCTATGAAGCTTTTTTAGATAAATGTAAGTATTTGATAGTTATTTAAAACTCCTCAATAATCATGCCCTCTTTGGATGACTCTTTGAAGTGGATTACAAACTTAAATTTGAGAAATATTAAGGAAGAGAATTATTAACAGAAAAAAAATCTTAACCTGATGGGTTTCATTATCTTCTAGTTAAAGGGTCTACTCCTGAAATTTTGGGCAAGATCTGAAGGAAGACACAGTGAGGAAGATGGGAATGTGGAAGGTGCTAAAAGTGCCCGGTGCTTGTGTGTATTGTACCAGCTCTGCCTGTTTACCCTAGTTCTGGCTCTCACTGTCCAATTCTGGAATTTCTAAAATAATCCAAAGTGAAGAAGATTCACAGATGTATTAAGTAATATGTACCTACCCAAGGGAAAGAAACATCTTAATTTCTGGCCAATTTTCAAGTAACTAAAGTATCAGAAACCTGCACGTATTAGTCGACACTCACTCTTTTCCACACCCTTGTGCTCACCCGCGGGGTCAGGGAAGATGGGACGAGGCACACCTCTCCCCTTTCTGTATCAGTCACCTGCTCCTGCGTGACAAATTACCCCAAATTTTGCAGCTTAAATAAATCAATGCTTACAGTCTCAGTGTTGGTGGGTGAGGAATTTGGAAGTGGCTTGGTGTGTGGCTCAGAGTCTCCACTGACGTTGCAGTCAAGGTGTCGGCCGGGGCCCCTTCACCCGAAGGTGCAACAGGGGCTGGAGGGTCCACTTCCAAGATGGTGCCTCACATGGCTTCCATTCCTCACACACGGGCCTCCCCATCGGGGCGCTTGGGTATCTTCATGACATGGCACTGGCCTGCCCCCGAGTGAGTGTTCCCAGAAAGAGCGAGGAGGAAGCCACGTGCCTTTGTGATCAGTCAGGGGACAGATATGCAGTCACCTCCGCCTATTCCACATGTGAAACGCAGACCACCAAGTGCAGCTCACACCAAGAGGCGCGAACATGCTTTAAAACCAACACCTTTCTTGAAAACTCTGCTATAGAATTTCTGTTTTTTTTTATTCTTAGTGTAATTACTTCTTAGAGAAAATGAATGAGACCTGGCTCTACCACAGGAATTTATGCACTTGGCTTCTTTCCATTTCATGAATAAGCCAGGTTAGGGGATTAGGAACTAGACCTTGAGGCTACAGGTCTCATGGCTAAGATTTCCCAGGCTTTGACATGCTGAGAATTGTTTTCAGGAAAGGAATATCCCTAGAGTCCTTGTTGATCAATCTGGGGTATTTTGGGGTCTTTGTCTCACAGCATCCTCAATACTTATGGAAAGATTGGTTTGGTTATTTTGGAATAGAGGCCGATTCATTTTCCAAATATTTACAGTCCCTAACTGTATCTGAATGTCCAGGCTCATGCAGCCCACGCCCATAAACTGTGGTTTACTTTAGGAAGTGGGCCAGAGTAGTAGTATAGCTTGATTTCTAACTCCCAACCTTAAAACAACTCTCATAACCATCAAAATGATATGATTAATTCTAGAAAGAGAAACAACTGGACCTGAGGTTTACCCACTGGAGCCTCTGCCATTTTGGGGGGGGGGAGTCATTCTTGGAGTCACGATCGATCTGAGTCTATAATCATGCCCTATAGATTAATCAATCATTTGGTAACGTACGTAATTGTACATAAAATGCCCTATCTGCTCCACTTACATTTACCACAATCCTATTCATATAGATAATGGCACACCTTCCAGCAAAAAGTAAAATTATACCTCAGCACATTTGCTAACCCACCAAAGACAACATACGACTCTCCTTAAAATGATGAGACCAGGGCATAGCCACATCTGAAAGGCAAACGTAGAAGCCAGTTGAGTTGGAATTTGAATAATTAAAGCTTTCTGGTTTCTTTAAACAACATAAAAATATAAGAAGCTAATTATTTCAAGTAATTAGCCCATCCGAAATCAAGTGCAAGGGCAGCTTGTACAGAACCCAGAAGAAACTGTGTGATCAAGGAACTGAGAAAATGCCGTCATGTTCTGCGTTGGTCCCGCTGACCCCACATAGGAAGTGACGCTGAGGCATCTCCTCGAGCACCACACCTGCTCACTACCTTTACCCGCAGTTCACTGCTTCCAAAGTAACCTGGTCCCAACGTGCTTTCGGATCTGTTTTCAGTTTTGAAAGTTGTATTTTTGGCTTCCTCTCTGAAGCTGGAAATTTACCTGGTGAATGGATGGGTCAGATCTTACTCACCAGCCAGAATGTATTTACACTTAAAGGCATGTTTAAGGTTGTTTACCATTAGCAGGACAACAGAAAATGTCCTTGACATGTATGAGGAATTCAGCCGGAGAGACACAGGATGGAACGGCAGGAGAGGAGGGGAGGGGAAGGGAGACCTGCAGGAGAGCTGTGGAATCACGCAGGCAGGGAGTGGGCACCCCATGTCCACAGTGTCCTCTGATCAGAGACGTGCGACCCTGTCTCTCAATCAAGAGCAAGGAGAACGCAGACAAAGGCGGAGTTCAGGGCCGGAAGCAGAGCATCAAATGGCAGAAACACCTTCCCCCCTTGGGCCTGGACACCAGGGTATCAGCACGGCCCTTGGGAGACAAACATGTCAATAACTTCCTGGAGGCTGCTGTGTTTCAAGGTTAATGTCTCTTGACAGATGCCTTGATCCTTTCCTAAAGGATTATAGCAAGAAGAAGAGCAATGTGGGTATTAAGGCACCAGCACCTCAAACACCTTTTGTTGGCTTCCAATTTGTACCTTTTAATGAAGGTGCACGTTGAAGGGTTTGGTTCTCTGTTTTTACTACCATCCTGCCCTGGGGATTTAGGTGGGTCTGTGGTATATGCAAACCCATATTTCTACCCTGCGGTTCATGGCCCTGTGACCCCCTCCTCTGAGATACCTAGCAGTTAAGTGACTCACAAGGTACATCAGGCAGGGTCCCGAGGGACCACAGATGGGAATAAGCCAGTGCTGTTGGCATGAGCTTTGTCAACCTGACTCGGTCTTCTAGAATCCATAAGCCTAGATAGGCTAGCCTGTTCGGTGTGAATGAAAGTGGCCCAGGTTACATAGCTGAAAGAGTGCAATAACCAGAGAGCACTGACCTAGGAGCCCAGAGGCCTGGTTGTCACGGGAATGATGACGTGAGCTTGAGCAAACCACTCGCCTCTGTGAGACTCAGTTTCCTCCTCTGTGAAATAGGGACAGTATCACTTTTCCAGGTGTGGGAGGTTGGATAATTAGTCCCCATTCTTCTGTCACCCATAAAAGAGCTTTAGACCTCATGACTTTGCAGGGCCTCCCAGGAGGGTCTGACTATGTGTCCCGGCCCACTGGTATTGGGCATGGCCATGGGGCTTGCCTGCCAGAGATGTGGGCAGAGGCGTCAGCGTGCCGGCTTTAGGAGGAGGCTTCAGGGGTCCCCATTGTCTCGAGCTCTAGCATGAAAGGAACACACCCCGGTCAGCTGCTGTCCTTCAGCTGCAGCCCCAGAATAGCATGTGGGACAGAAAGAAGTTAAACCCACAGCTTGGAGCCAAGCTACCCAGACAACCAGCTGAGCCCAGTGTAGACCAATTGAGCCACTGGTGACCTAGACCACTCATGAGAGTGAAAAGCAATGTTTGTTCTTGGAAACCACTGAATTTTGGGATGGCTTGTTACCCAGCATTACTATGACAATTGTTGACTAATATACCCACATATTTGTTGTTTCTCCTAAAGCAATGAATGTAAAAATGCTTTGTAATCTGCTTTAAAAAAAGATACGCATCTGGTATGAATCGTCTATAAAGGCAGAAACTTTTGTTACTATACCTAGAAGAGTTCCTGGTACAAAACAATAATTCAATAAATACAGTATTGATTGAGTTGAAGAATGGATGGATTGTTTGATAGAAAATATATGTGTATTAACATTGGCACTTCTACCATAGGCACTGTTTTCTTGGATTTAGGTAGTTCATTTCTGTTAATATAAATACCCCTGAGAAAGATAAATTGTTTTTCATAACACTTCAATTTGAGGGTGTTCAATGCTAGTTACCTGTAGTGATTATCGAAACTGTAGAAAACCAGAGGTGAAGAGCCAGGGTCTAAAAGTGGATATCCTACTTTGACCCATGGATAACTTGTTTACTTTGACAAAACTTTGGGAGTTTTGCTAAAACTAGCATTCTGCCCCCAAAACATGTCTTTCATAAAGTACAGGCACGTAGATACAGACCCAAACATGTACACTAATATTGTCCTGTATACATTTGTTGATACATAGGCTATATTTGTGAGTGTATGTCTATCCATTTGCCTGTCTATCCATCTGCCTGCCTATCCATCTGCCTATCTATCTGTCTATCCATCTGCCTATCTATCTATCTATCCACCTGCCTATCTATCTATCTATCTATCTATCTATCTATCTTCTATCTCTCTATGCAGAGATTTGTTGGAACCACCAGGGAACTCATGTGCTCTGGGAGGCTAGAAACAGAACTGTGAGGGGATTATTCCAATTGCTCTGAATCTAAGTGCAAAATGTATGTGTTTCAAGGAGACGGGACCCAGAAATATGGGCTAGAAGCTTTGCTTCTCTCATTGGTGGTGGGACCTTGGGCAAAGCATAAAATAAGGTAGTTTGGGTTAGATAAACCCCAGATTCTCTGAAATTTATTCTCTGTAGCTTTTAAAGGGAAAAGAAGGTATGTTTACCTGAATCACTTGGTGATCGCGCTGGGTTAGCGCACAGTTCCTGGAAAGAGTCGTCTGGAAATGTTTAATTTCCCAGTCTGCTGTCAGGATGGCTGTCACATCTACATCCCTCCCTCACCCCACTGCCCTGGTGCCTGGGGTAGTGGTAACACAGTTTATTCAAGCACATTTGCTGAGAAGCCTGCAGTTCTCAGACAGCACGTTGTTTAAGTGATTAAGAGAGATTTGCACTCAGCATAAGAACCTGAGTGACGCACATGCAGACACATTACATCGCTTCTGGCTCTGGGTGTCTGTTTTGTTTTCTTTTTCCTGCTATTTTTTATGATGGTCAAAAGTTTCTCTAAATCTGGATGTTCCTGGGGCCAAATGCTGCCATCTGGGTGCCTTTTGCAAACTCCCATTAACCTTTACTACATGACAAACGGGGTCTGCACTGACTCAGTCACTCTCCAAAGGCGGACAGGTGGAGGCCCAACTCCTCAGGGCTGTTTGCGACGATCCAGGGGCTGTTTGTTCCCTCTCTGGGCCAACAACGACTGTTTGGAGACCTCCCCAGTGGGGTTCCTGCCCTGACTCAATCCCACCCCACCCCTGAAAACTCATGTTTACGTACATTTCAGTGTGGAGCCCCGGGCCACTCATTCTAACTGTCCTCTCGTCGAGAATCCCTGTGTCACTGTTGTCAGTGGCAGATAGGACAACATGACCCAAGCGCAGGCCCAGGGTTTGTGATGAAGACTGGGCTGTAGGGTATCCTCTTGTACCAGAACTTGCCCCGAAACTGTGAGCTCCAGAGCCGTCCCTGCCCCGGCCTGTACTCTGGCCCTCACCTGGGCAGCTGAGCCCGCCACGCCAGCTGCACTTTCTGAATTCTGGGAGCAAATATTGTCTGTGTCATTGGCCAGACACTGTGTTTTGGGGGCACGAGAACTCATGGTTTGCATTCAAAAGCTCTGCTGAGGGCTTCCCTGGTGGCGCAGTGGTTGAGAGTCCGCCTGCTGATGCAGGGGACACGGGTTCGTGCCCCGGTACAGGAGGATCCCACGTGCCGCGGAGCGGCTGGGCCCGTGAGCCATGGCCGCTGAGCCTGTGCATCCGGAGCCTGTGCTCCACAACGGGAGAGGTCACAACAGTGAGAGGCCCACGTACCGCAAAAAAAAAAAAAGCTCTGCTGAAGTGTGGTCACAAGAGAGACATTTGTTGTTCAGGTCTTGTTCTCATTCTGTGGGTCTTCAAACAATCCCCAGGGCATCGCCTCTCTCTGCACATGGGGAAATGGTGGCCACGAGGTTATGTGACCGACAGGAGGAACATGTGGCATCAGCACAGACCTGGGATGGACTGAACTCTCCTCTTAGGCTCTGCTTCTGTGTCCCTGCTTCTAAGTAAAGACCTTTATTCTCTGAATATCGCTCAGAAGATCCTCGGCCCAGAGCTCTGTTTGGCCCTATTAGTCTTCCAAGTTGGTGGGAGGATTGCAGAAAAGAGATGGCATTTTTTTTCTAGGAAACATGGTCAGAGTTCCACCCAGTCCCGATTTCTACCAAACAGTCGTGGCTACGTGCGAGCTGCACTCAGGGTGTCGCCATGAACATGAATAGGATGGCCCATCACCCCATTTCGGTCTGAGGAGAGTTCCCAGGGATGTCTCTGGGCACTGTCATTGGCCTCACAAGACAGCTGTGGCCACGACCTTGTGCCCAGTGACACTTGGCACGGGGCCTGTCACCCACTCTCTCTGCAGAGAGTCTCGCCCGGTGGGAAGAGAGGCTGGCCCGAGCAGCCCCGACCCAAGGCCACGTGGGTGACGTGTGAGAAAAGGCCACAGTGGCCCGGCACCCGCGGTCCAGAACCAGAGTCCCGAGGGCCAGAAGCGTCTTTCCTGTGTCCTGCGTGAGGCTCTCAGCGCAGAGAGCCTGAGCCGCGGCCGAGCCCACATTCCCTTACCTCCCGGGCAGTTTGCTGGGACGGCTGCTTGCAGGGGGACCGCTGAGTCTTCGCCAGCCTGGATCCCTCCCCTTCCCCACTGCCCAGGGCTCCGGGAGTGGGGAGCTGGGGGAAGTGGCAGTGGGCTGGGAAGGAAGTGCTCCGGGAAGATGGACAGAGCCGGGCTCACGTGGGGCTGCGACTGCTTCTAAGCCCTCCCTCCCCGGCTTCCCCCAAGTGCACACAGCAGGCCCAGGAGTGGCGCCCCTGACACACGGGAGCCGTTTCTTGTCTTGTTTTTCCGTTTAAAATGTCAAGCTTGTCATCATCCAGCTGCATCTCCCGCTCTCCGCCCCTTCCTGGCCGCTCACGGAAGAGCAAAGTGAATTCTGAGTCTCTCTGCATCACAGTTAGAAAGAGCAAGTGACCTCATTATCTCCCAGGGACCTTGGGGAGGGCGGCCACCCAGGGGGAGGGTGCTAAAGTGGGGCGGGGGGGGCGCCCGCCCGGGCTTCACACCCAGCTAGAGTTTGATGAATGTTTATGGAATGGGATAGAGACAGGGAAGCGCATAAGGCTGTGCCCGGTCCATCGTTTCTGGTCTAACAGTGCCACGCAAGGCCCCTGCCTCTGGGGCCCTGATGGCTACCCGGGCTCTCTTCTGTGGCTGCAGCCGGGGGCCGAGAGTGCGGGCCGGACACAGACCTTGGGCTCTGGGCTGGCTCAGGGCCCCCGCTAGACAGGGGTTTTCCCCAGGAAACTCCCTGCTGTGTCTCAGCTACGGAGCCCCTGTGCCGCTGTGAGCAGGTGATGGTAATAGCGTCTGCCCACGTGTTTGGAGGACGAAAGGGGTTAAAACACATGAGGGTGTTAGAACTGCCTGAGTCGTAGAGTTGCCAACCTCTCCAGCCCCGCATGGTCCTCATGTGGTGCTGCCTCTGTCTCTCTCCCTCTGGTCCCTCTGGTCCCAGCAAATGCCCCACAGACAAGGCTCTCCTTGCCACTCCCCCTGCCATGCCTGCCCCAGCCCGGCCACCGGCCCATCAGACCTGAGCCCGGCCAGGCCTGTCTTAGCCCTACAAGTGGCCCTGAACTGCAGGAGTGGCATAGGGGTGGCCAGACAGCCGTCACCGCAACAGCGAGACCGTCATGTCCCTGGCGTGCAGGCCCTCACACAAGCGATGTTATTTATCTCCCAGGAGTGCCCTGCGTGGTATCATCACACCCATTTAGAGGTGAAAACTAGGACCCAGAGAGGCTGCACAGCAGGGCGGGATTTGAAGCCAGGCTCTCCTAGCCCCAAGGCCTGTGTTAGGCCCTGGCACCGTGACTGTGGCCCCCACGAGGGGCAGGCGTCCAGAGGGCTCCTGGGGACGGGACTCCATTCCCTGGCCCGACGCTCTTCGTGACTCTAAAACCTTTCCCTTCCGTCCAGGTCCACGCTGGCCCCCGGGCCCCAGGAGTGACGCGCGTGCCCTCCCGGTCCACGCCGGCCCCCGGGCCCCAGGAGTGACGCGCGTGCCCTCCAGGTCCACGCCGGCCCCCGGGGCCCAGGAGTGACACGTGTGCCCTACTGCGCGCAGGTGTTTGCTGCACCGGCAGGAGAGGGTGAGGGCATATTTGGTGCCCAGATGTGCCCAAAGCAAATTTCTCCCCACTTTTCTTCTGGCTGGCTCATCAAAGCCTTTTTTTAAAAAAAAATATTTGTGTATTTATTTGGCTACGTCAGGTCTTAGTTGCGGCACTTGGGATCTTTTAGTTGCGGTGTGCGGGATCTAGTTCCCTGACCAGGATCCGAACCTGGGCCCCCTGCATTGGGAGCACGCAGTCTTAGCCACTGGACCACCAGGGAAGTCCCCAAAGCTTTCTTTTACACTCAGATTTTCTCCCGTCAGGAAGAAACCGAAAATCTGCACTCTGAGGGGTCTTCTAGAAGGCGCAACGCTCTTGGAGCCAGGCTCCTGTGTCTGCAGGGAGACGTCCCGCCGGACGGAGTCTTGTAGGGAGGGCATCGGGTGCAGGCGGACCACGCCCGACAAACAGCAGAGGGCGGTGCGGTCCCTACACTTGACGCGCGTGACAAGCTGGGGAGTTGCTGTCCGCCCCTCCGCGGACCAGGTGAGATCTCTTCCACGGGGCGGTATTCAGGGCTGGTGCCCGGAAAAGCAGTGCTTTGCACACCTGCCCCGTCCCTCCCTCGTCACCGATGGACACGCAGCAGCCCCCGTGGACGCTTTCGCACACTCAGGTGGGAGGAAGGCAGAGCTGTCAGAGGACAGCCGGGAGGGACCTGTGTGCGGTGACTCCTGCATCGCACGGTGGACGCTGAACTTGTTCGCGTACAGGTGACCCGCAGGCTGACAGGGGAGCTCGCGTCCACGGCACTTAGCGAGCTTGTGTCTGTACGGCACCTGCACCAGACACTCTTCTTCTTCTGCCTCTGCCCTGTGAGATGGAGCCCCAGGTACCAACGGGGCCTGGGCACCAGGAGTGACCGCCCAGCCCCATCAGGCCCGGCCCGGCCGGGAGTCGCCCAGCAGCACGTTTGGAGCCTCTGACCACGGGAGTCCCCAGCTTCACTGGGGATCTGTTCACTGCCCGGCCCGCAGCTTGGACATCTGCACTGGCCCAGAGCACATCCGCATGATCCCCTGCAGGCCGTAGTCTTCCAGACGCCGAGGGACTCACCCTGCGGCCGCCGACAAGGCTGTGCCCTGAGTGGCATCTCAGCCCCGCACCAGGCGTGTTCAGGGTGGAGGAGCTCGGGCCGGGTGGCGCTCAGGTGGCTGCCTGGTTAGTATAATCTGAGATAACTTAGAAAGCGCTCCTCCTTTAGAAATCCACCCTGATAGTCCTGCTTCCGTGCCCCTCTCTGTTCAGATCTGAGTGTTAACTCTCCAGGGGACAGTTTGAGCCTTAGGCAGGGAGACCCCCTGCTGCCTCGCGCACGTGGATTTATCAGCCCACCGGGCGTGACACAGAGCAGAACCGGGGGCAGACGGATGTGGGCTTGCCGGCGAGGGGCCTGGGGAGCCCCAGCAGTGTGTATTTAAAGCAGAGATTGGGGTGAAAATAAAATTTGCCTACTTTATAATTTTCCCACGGAGTGCAAAAGTCTGAATGGAGAGTTTCATGCGTCAACTCACAGAAAGTTGTAGGATTTATCTCTGCTCCTCTGCAAAAGAATCAGTTGGATTTCACTACCATTATGGCTGTGTGGTGTGTGTGTACGTGTATGGATGTGTGACGTGAGGGGTGTGTGTGTGCATGCACGCCTGTGAGTGTGTGGCATGTATGGTGTACATGAAGAACATGTAGCAGGGGATCTACATACTTGTATTCACACACTTTGAAAAGAGCACGGCACTGTGTTGTTAAGAACACAGCCAGCAGGTCTCTAGGACTTACCCTGCATGGCTGCAGCATCTCCCCCCAACCCCTCCCTCTCTGCTTCCGTGAGTCCCCTCCGAAGGAGAAGGAAGCAGAGGTGCATGTAGCATCCTAGGTGATGGGGACTCTGGTACCCTGGGGGGCCGGGAAGAGTGCTGTGAAAGGGAAGGATGAAGGGCAGTGGCCGCACGTGGTCCCCAGGCAGCTGGAATAGCTCCAGTGGGAGGAGTTAAATGCGTCGCTGTCTCCCAGGTGCATTTTCTGCATGTGCTGGCGCTGAGTCAGCCTGGGCCTGAGATGGCCACAGTCCTCTCCGTGCACGGTTCCTTCGTCTGAAAAGTTGCACCATCAGGACAGCACGTCGCATCCGTTAGGTTACAAAAATGCGCCATCGACGACATGTGCTGAACGGTGCTGTATCAGCGGAGAAATTTCATGAATCGTTTCTATGTCTTGGTTCCAAATCTTAAATCAACAAGGGTAAAGGTTAAAAGGCCGAGCTACCTTGCTGATGCAGTTTTCCTTGCATCCATTTATAAGCTATTGATACCATAGTTGTGCCCTGAATTCCATTAAACATCTAGCCTCACGCGTTTTAAAATAGTGAGAACATCACAGAGGCTGTTGTTAATCGGGATGGTCAAAGTGTTCTCAATGAAGTAACCACAGCTAGTAATGCCTGGCTCATGACAAGAACTCAGAAATGTCAGCGTCAATGATTTATTATTAATATTGAAGTTGCTTTACTGAATCTTTTTTACTCTTTATTCCTTTCCCACTCTTTAGTTTGGGTGTGGCATGGGAGGCTGGCTTGGCAAGCGCCCTCCCTCTCTCCATCTCTCTGCCACATGACCTGCAGTCTGAGAGTGGGGGGTGCTCCTCCATCTCCCCATGCTTGGCTTGCTTCTGCCGATGGGCTGCGAGGCATAGGACTCGTTTGGCCTTTGAGCCAAGTACACACCACGCAAACCCACGCCCCAGAGAACTACTGTCCCTTCCAAGAGACCTCAGCCTGCCTGGGATCCAGAGCCCAGCTGGCCAGCAGCCAGGGCACTCAGTGTGAGAAAGAAAGTGCTACTGTCGTCAGCCACTAAGGTCTGGGGCTCCTTGTTACACAGTCAAATGACTGACCGGTGTATGTTGTAATGCATGGACTTTGTTCAAAATTTGAAAGTACCAAATTATTTATAGTGACAAATCTCCAAACCCCTCCCTCACCTTCCCAGTTCCACTGTCCCAAGACAACTAGCATTATTATTATAACAATTCTTAATTGTTCTAGAACTGTATAGAATTACAAGGAAAGGAGTTAGAAGAATAATGACACTAGTGTAGTCTCTACAGAGTGTTTTAAAATAATACGGTAAGAGATCAACTGTGGATCAAAACTCAGTATGTATTGTCTGAAAACTCCCTCTGCCCCACACCAGGCCAACCTGTCTTTGCCAGGAAGAAAAAGGAAGGAAGGAAGGAAAGGAGGAGCGCCCACCTCCTGCACACCCCATGGGGGATGTCCGTGGACCGCACCAGGAGAGCCCACGAGGCCACCTAAACAGCACACTCTCACTTCTCAGATCTCCTCTCTAGGATCACGCTGGCTCCCGGTGTGACCCAGAGACTGGGCTCGGGGCCGTGGGGAGCGTCTCAGGACCCTCTAGCATCTACCACCTCCAGCCCCCTCCAGCTCCCCTGCCCAACCTCCTGGCATACAGGATCCATCTACTCTTAGGTGGGTGGGCATGGGCATGGGGGATCAGGAAAACTGAGGTCTATTCAGCGTCCTAAATATTTCATCTTTGCCTAGGATCACGGTTTCTTCCAACTCAAGAGCCGATAATTGTCCTATTTTGTTGTCCGCCTTTTGCAGCATTCTCTCCCTCCTGAAGCATAATCGACCGGGACGAGGGGCAGGCACTTTGGGAACAGGAAATCTGGGGACACATATCAGCTAACGTTCTCAGGTATCTTCCTGCTCGACCTGTATTTGACCTGTCATGGACGCGAGGTAGACTGATGGTCCCAGAGCCCCACGGCTGGCCCATTGTGCTGGACCCCAGGCCTGCCCAGTCCTGGCCCCGTCCTCTTTCCCAGAACCTCATACAGTTTAGGGGTTCAGGGGAGCTTTGGACACATGAGAAGCAGTGGGAAAATTTGCTTGGGCAGAAGGTCAGTTCACCCTAGAGGATTCCCTGCACCGGGGACCAGTCAGTTCTGGAAAGCAGGCTGCCTCTTCTTAGCTTCGCTTGAGGCAGATTGGGTTTAACTTTACAGGTGAAGGCAGCGTCCAGCTGAGTCTGGTCTCCTTGAGCCAAGGAGGGACCAGTGGGCCCACTGACTGGACTTCTGACGGTCGCGTAACCTGGCTCTGCATTCCCAGGAGGGCCAGAAACGCCAAGCGGGTCACCTCTGGGTTTGTTGTCTTTTGTCCTCTTGTGGAAAGTTCTAGATACGCCTATGTCTGAAATCGGCACCCTCTGTCACAGGCTATTGTATCCCCCAAATTCATATGTTGGAGCCCTAGCCCCAGTACCTCAGAATGTGACTCTATTTGGGAAGAGGGCCTTTAAAGAGGTGATTATGAGGTCGTGTGGGTGGGCCCCAACCCAGTGTGACTGGTGGTCTTATAAGGAGAGGAGGTTGGGGCACAGACATGCAGAGCGGATGTCCAGGTGAGGATAGGGGGAGACGACCTCAGGGAACCAGCCTTGGTCTTGGACTTCCAGGACTGTGAGAAAATAAAATATCTGTTGTTTAAGTGGCCTGGTCTGTGGTACTTTGTTGTGACAGCCCCAAGCAAACTCATACAACCACATATAGACTCAACTAATATTTATGGCACCCCTGGTATATGTGAAGCATTGCACTAGGTGTTTTCAGAGTCCTTAACTTGCTAAACCAAAGGATCCTGCAATAATGTGACCAGACAGGGACGGTGGGGGGAGAAAAGAGCTCTTTCCCACTTTCCTGACCCTTGGGCTGCTCTAGAACCTACGAGAGAGAATCCAGAGATTCACTTTCAAGCCATGGGGTCTTTAAACAATGCAGCAAGCTTCTGTCCTGGGGCTGGGAGGCGAGGAGAGGGAACCAGGACCTTGGTTACAGAAAGTAGAGGCATTCCAGTTGCAAGAAGACGGCGAGCCCCGTCAGGGAATGGAGCCATCTGAAGTGGAAATGAGGGAAAGTGAAAACTGGGTTTTGAGGTAAACCATCTTTAGAAGAGACCCATCCAAGCAATGAGAGGATAAAACGATGCTGATTCGCTCGAGGTCCTTCCAGAGTCCAAGTAAGAAACTGGAGTGCATGCTTGGGAGTATCTTACAACTTGATCGAGGAAAGCAGGCTCCAGTCTCCGATGTTATCACCCGACTGTCTGAGGAAACAGTGTTGGTGGCGGCCTGACCGGCTTTAAAAGACTCGGCGCAAACACCAGGGAAACCCCGGGAGGCGGAGCCCTGGGGGCTGGTGGGCTGCAGTGCCGCTGAGAGGGCAGAGGAGACCCTGGGTGCGAAAGAAGGAGCTCCAGGGCCTTCAATCTCCTCTCGTGGTTCCAAACAACCCCCTCTTTAGAATCTGATTTCCAAGAACCCTGATCTTGGGAATGATGCATCCTGGGTGAGGGAAACAAACATCACCATTATGGCAGAGTTAAAAATCACCATTCTGATTTGTGTCTCCATCCTACGTCTTCATGAAATGAGCCATTTCTGCAGAGCCTGGACACCTACAGTTCAAAAGCAAAATCACTTCGCAGGTATAGGTAGCCCCACAAAGAAATCGGCTCCTCGAGTGGCCCTGCTGGCGGCCAGAAATGTCTCAGAAACCCGAAAATGTGGAGGACCTCTAAATTTAGGGCCTGGAAACTGAGGGCTTTTACACAACAGCAAAAACAGCGTGAAGATCAACCTTGGCATTGCGGCCCTTGCAACGATAAAGGACTTTCTTCTTTAATCTCCCTTCTGGGCCTAGTTTACAAAAATCCAGGAAGGTAAACTAAGACTCTTGGGAAATGTCTGCGGGGAAGCGGGGAGACGCCCGTGGACGGAGATGTGAGGAGGGTAGCGGCTCACAGCCAACAGTGAACTGCTTCGCGCACATCTGGAAACTGTGTGACGACAAGGTGGCGAGCAGCTGGGGAGACGTGCTTCAGATCTGAGACGAGACGAGGGATTTAGCCTTTCAGGCAGTGAGCCGCACTGCGTGTCTACCTGCCAGGGGAGCGGACAGCTGAGCGTGGAAGAACGGAGCTGCCAGCCCCGTTAGCACCATCCGGGATCGGTACGAATCCCTTTCGACACGTGATGACAACTTTCTGACGTGTGATTGGAAACGACCAGCGATCTGAGGCTCAGAACCTGTTTTCAGAATGTGTGGCATTTGGATTTCCTGCTCGCAAAGATGACTGATCAGAAACTCAAATTGTTTCTGGTCCAGTTCTTTGCAGCCTTGAAAGCTGTAAGACTGAAAATGTCACAGGAACGGCTTTCCTCTGGAGCTTACAGCTGGCAGGGCCGAGAGCGCTGTGGTCTCTTTTCAGCAAAGAAAAATTCTCTTGTTAGGGAAAAAAAATAATTCGAAAGCGTTCCCTCGTTCGACATCGACAGAATATTTTACCTTAAAGAGGTTGTGATTTGTCACAGATTTTCCCTGCATCTCCATGCCTGCTACCCTTCTCCGTGTACATCCCATATTTAAAAAAAATATAGAGCTGCAAGAGTGGTTTGTTAAAGTTTCAGGATTTGGACAAACCTGTTGTTCAACATGACCATTATTAAAAATGAAGTTACATAAACTTTCAAATATATAAGTTATATTTTTAAAAGGTAATAAATACTCAAAGCTCATCACTTGTTACCAGTTTTTCTACACTCTACACTTTCTCTGCTTTTGAGTTTACTCATCCCCTGTATCCGGGTGGTGGAGAAACTTTGTTATGATGAGCTACCATGGTGATAGTCTGTGTACGCTCGGTTCGAAACAAGCCATCATGGAAGGGCTGACACCCCAGGAACTGGCAAACACTACAAATCGGGGCTTGATTTATTATTTTGTTGATTGTCTAGACTGAAGAGAGTAAAGGAGAAAATGTTACCAATGCGGATACCATGTGCTGTGTCTACTGCTGAAGCTCAAAGATGTTTCCGCTTAATGCATAGAATATATATTATGTATTATTCTTACTATACTTTAGATGTGGGTGAAAATAGTTTGAGTAGATCACAAATCAGATTAACAATAAATGTATAGGGCGAAGAGTTAACAGACGTATGTAATTTTATTTCTCAAATCATAGTCTAAAAAAAATCGATAAGATCATCCTGGAGAATCAGTTGGCCACACGGAACTGATGGTAGAATAGTACCGGATAAGTTATTATTACGTGTGCTACACACCTCTACATCAGTGAAACTCATAATAAACTTACATCTGGGGGCGGGGAAGCTACTATTAACTGTAGTCCATCACTATATACATAACTACATAGACTGAAAATGCATATATAACTCAAACTCCTCGAACCCCAGACACAAATGCCCGTGAAGACGTAGCACAGAAGACACAGAGAGGGTGGGACACTGCTGACCTTGGGCCCACTCTCCTGAGATCTTTCAGGTCTGTGACTCAGGGTGCACCCGGAGATTCTGATTCAGTACATCTGGGGGCCTTGGAGTCCCAGTGCTTAGGGATCACCAGGTATTCTGATGAGCGTCTAGTTTGGGAAACGCTGGTCCCAGCAGAGACATTACAAGACGCTTTCCTTTGCTAGTTCATGTGGAGGGAGGTCCTCCTTAGCAGAGGGCGTGCTGTAATCTCTGTCCTCGGTAGGAATGGTGGCTTCATCCCACCGTCTGAGGGTATCTAAGTGGAACAAAGCATTCCCCATCACAGGCTATCCTTAGAGTGAGCACGTTAGTCAGGGTTCTCCAGAGAAACAGAGCCAGCAGGAGATTACATACCTGAAAGAATTATTACAGGGACGAGCTTCTGCGATTGCGGTGGCAGAGAAGCCCCACGATCTGCCGTCTGCAGGCTGAGACCCAGCCTGAGACCAGAGGCCTGAGGACCAGGGGAGCCTGAGGGCAGGAGAGGAATGAGATGGTCCGCCTATCACTGAGGCACGAAACGGGAGGAATCCCCCTCCCTGCGCCTTTTGTCCTACTGGGGCCTCGGCAGACAGGACGCTGCCCACCCACACTGGGCAGGGGGACCTGCTTCCCTGAGTCCACAGATTCAAACACTCATCTCTTCCGGAAACACCCTCACACACAGCCAGAGTGCTATCTATCTAATCCGGCTCCTGGCGGCCAGTCACGTTGACCTGAAATTAACCACCGTGGGGAGTAATTGCAACAGTCAGGTTAAGCCATTAAGGTTTTCCAAGACGGAAAATAACATTTAGAAGGCGTGCAAACTAAGCCTTTGCCCGTGGCCAAGTTTCCACTTACATTAATGTAAAGCAAGTGATTGAACTCCAATTTGATGAACTTTCCCTTCTCCCAGTGATTAATTTTTTCTCCATCGTTTCTCTGCATCCCAGTCCAGGGCTGGAACAGGAAGTGAGGCCTTGCATTAAGCAGGTCTCAGAGCACCGGGCTATACCTCCCCCCGGGGGGCTGAGCCCACAGCTGGTCCCCAAAAGATCTCCCGGTTAGCACAAGTCCCCACATCAAAATGCCCGAGTCCTGAGACTTTGGGTTTCCCAAGCCAAAAGCACTTTAATAGAATTGTATTTCAAAACTCACATTCTCTCTAAAGAACATCAAACTAAAAGTCAAAAATTAAAATATTTAAAAAAATCGGCTAAGAGAGAGGCAGGGTGTGTGAACAAAAGCAAAATGCAATGAAAAGTAAAGTGGACACAGTCCCCGCAGTCTGCCCTCCCTCCTCTCCCTGCCTCTCTTCCTGTGTCCTGGGCTCTCAGGGGCTTGGTGACGGTGACAGTGACAGCTGGCTCCTGGGGGACGGGGTGCGCGGTGCTGGCTGAACCAGCGAGGCCGCCAGGGGTGCAGGGAACAAGCTGGATGTCATGGGGGTGGCATATTCTGATCCAAACTTCCATCTTCTCCTCCTCCGTTTTGAGGGGAGCTTGTCCTTCTGAGACCTCAGAGAGGTGTGCCAGACCATGGGGACAGCATAGCACATGAAATTCCTTTTGGGAGAAGCATCCCGGTCATTTTGTGTAGAGAAGGGGGTGGCATGGGCATCTCCTTCTGCACACCCCGCCCCACTGCTGTCCTGTCCTGACAGGAGGCTGAGGGGGGATCCAGAAAGCCCAAGGGAGCGTGTACCCGCCACGAGAGAGGCCAGGTCCTGCTTCCGGCTCCAGGCCTATGCCTGGGACCCCAGGCACTCAGAGCGAGGGGCAAAAGCGTCATCGAGGGACGGCTACCAACACAGCACTCAAATCGTCCAGGCCACTGGGAAAGTCTTAATGTTCCCTTTGCTTTTCTCTTTCTGAGACACCAGCTAGCTGCTCAGAGACACTGTCGGGACTTTTTCCCGAGGCCTCCTCTGCTGAATCCATGATCAGGAACGACCGAGGAGCAGCCTCGGGCCCGGAATCCTCTAAACCGGGGCCTCCATACAATTCCAGGAGCGAAGGAATTTGGAGGAACTTGGAAGAACTCCCCACGGGCAACGAGGGCTCGGGTACTGCCGGGGTGAATGAACTCGGACCAGACCAGCCTGAGGTTGGCTGGCCTCAGCTTCACACGGCGGCTCGATGCAGCCTAAACCTCACTCTCAATTGGGTTTAGAAAGCGTATTCCCTCCGTGCGTCCTATCCTTGCAGGTTCTAGGCTGTGGAATCCAAACAGATTTTATTTCATCACCTGCTACCTGAGCCCGTGCAGTGACTCTGTGGAATGTCCGTGCTTGACTCGTCCTGTGCCCAGAGCGCTCGGCCCACGTGATCAGTGGCTGCATCTTTCATGTCTGAGACCCACGGCAAAGCGCAGGACCCTGTCTGAACCTTCCTAGTTATCAGAATTGCTTCGGCAGCACGAGCGGCCTTACAGTGTGTCGCTAAAGACGCCCTCCCAGTGGCAGGAACGCCAGCTCCAGGATGGTGACGCTAGGGAAGTTCCAGCTTTGTGTGAGCACAAGGGTACCCCTCGTCAGAGGGAGACCGACAGCCGCACGGGTCCCAGGGGGCAATGACCGTGCCAGCATCGGGCATAGCAGGGCCTGGGAGGGGCCCCACCAACTCTCACAGCAAGAATAAGGAGCCGGATGGTCTGGAGGGTGAGGCCAGTGGGTCGCCCATGAACTCAGAAGTCTCATCAGTAGTGGGTTCTTCGAGGGCGGTTATCTGCACATACTCACTTTCTCCATGGTTCCTTTCAGATTCCGAGTCCCCACCTCAGCCCTGGTGGTCTCCGCGGACGTGTGCAGCCAGCAGCTCCGGGGCCAGTGAGTGCAAAGGCTGGACCATCCCATCACGCCGTCTGCGTGTGGATGCAATCCGGGTTCCAGATGACAAAGTTTCTCCTTATCCCTTTACTATTCTCTGTCTTTAGGACTGAACTCACTATTAACTTGCCTCGCATTCTCATGGGCGTTAGGGAAGAAAGTCACTTTTGGGCATTCTTTTGGAGCCAGCTCATAGCTAGGTGGCGTCCTATGTAAGTGGACTTCGTAAACCACGGGAGGGAGATGTCCCATAGCCTCTCTGCCGAGGAGTCCTTCCAAGGAGTTTGGACGACTCACTCGTGCCTTTGGAGCTAAGTCACATCGTCTTCTCAGTGTGACCTGGCTCTTCTCGCCTGCCCAGGGGGACCTGAGGCACTGCCGCTGGGACCTGATGGATGCAGTGCAGGAAGCAAACTCACAATGCATCTCTCACAAAGGCCAGAGTATTTGTCGGTTTCCTCTGCTTGCCCCGTCTGAAGTTCTGCTAATGTAAATGTAATGTGTGCCACGACTGACCCTGGCAACTGTGGAGTAAGAATGGAAGCATTCTGAGGGACAGGCAGATGGGAAATGTGAGTTAGAGAGAGAAGAGAAATTCCACTCCTTTGTGGACTGCGATGCTTCTTGGGGAGCCCGGGACAGGAAAGGTCCCTTCCAGCTACATACTCAGTTTTTACAAGCAGATTCCATTCTAGAAAGGGGGACAGGAAGAGAAAATCAGATGTTAAGATGATCAGAGGATCACTGTGGAAAATGATGGGGATGGACGCTCTTAATCTTTCTTGAAAGAAGGCAACAGAATATTTTAAAGTTTCATAGTCTTCAATCATAACAAGTAACACGACATGGAAAATGTTCATTTTAGAGGTGTTCATAAGAAAGAAAGAATTGGAGACTGCCTAAATACTAGAAAAGGGAGGTGGCTGTCTAATTTAGGGTTCTTAGTGCATGTTCAGCTGCTATCGACCGCCTTACGCTCCTGGTGCTTCAGGGTGGGAACCGTTTTGAGGTAAGAAGTGCTAAGATGTTGTGTATGTGGCCAATTATGATGTGAGGCTGTGTGGCCAGACGGCGTGGATGGGTTTTGGGAGCCCACACCTGGTCGGCACCCAGTGGGTCGTGAGTGGTGTGTGCCCGGTAGGGAGGGCGGAGGTGGGTTTTCCTTGAAGAAACGAATTTTTCCATCTGTCAGGCATCGTAGGAATTGGCCAACTCTGATGCTTACTGTTGAGAAGATGAAAAGGCCAGGAATGCGTATTCTTGATCAAACAGAAGAATTATTTCACGTGGGCAGGAAGGGGTGGTGACGGGAGTTCCCGTCACTCCCGACTGCGCCGTTCCTTCCAGAGCACCTGGCTTGTGCTGGGCGGCGTGTGGCCTTCCCAGGCCGCTGAGAAGGGGCCCACGGGGAGCAGGGACCCTTCACACCTTGAACTTCTTCCCTCTGGTCCTGGAGCAGGAGGGTTGGGGGTGGGGAGGGCCGTACCCACACGGGGAGGTCGGGGGGCACGTGGGGTGGAATCACGGCCCATCCTGCGCAGTGGTGCAGGTACAGCGAGCCGGGGGCGGGGCGCGGGAGGCGTGGTGATGGGGGATATTTGCAAAGGACCGAGCGGCTCCCTGCTTTAACCTGGAGCGACCTCGGCAGGCTCCGGCGGTCCACCCGGTGTCCCCGCGGTTGAGGGCAGCAGTGCGGCCCCCTGGAGCTCCTTCACGGAGGCAAAGCTGAGCATTGTTGGGACACATTTCAACTTTTCTAAGACTGACAAGAGTCAGGGTTGCCGGTCAGACCTATGAAGTCGTGCTGCGGGCGAGCAGATAGAGGGGCTTTGCTGGGGTGCTGGGGTCCCGGAGGCAGAACACGGGGGCTCGTCCTCACAGGAAGGAGGGCGGCCCCTCTGCGCTGCGGAAAGTCCTCGGTGGAAACTATAGGAATTTTTTAAAGGTACTTAGCCTCCCTTTTTTGAACACAAACAATCCCTCTCTGCACTGTAACTTCCCCTTTTCTGTTTAAAATAAAGTAAATGAAAGATAAAAATAAACACATCCTTGTAAAAAAGACTAAGAATTATAAGATAAAATATAACAAAAGGTCAAGTAAACTACAATAAAAGGCCAAGTAGGTAAGCATAATAAAATTATTTTGTTTGTTAAAAATAAAACAAAATAAAAACTTGGGGAGTAACATTTGTCTAAACCTAAATGGCTTAAAACAGTTGGTAAATGTTCTAAAGCAGCGATGTCCAGTATAAGAGAATATCCAGTGAAACTTAATGCAAGCCACATACATAACTGTGTACTTTCTAAGAGTCACATTAAAAAAGTGAAAAGAAACAGCTGAAATTAATTTTAATGGCATATTTTATACAATTCAATATATCCAAAGTCATCATTTCAATACGTAACCACTATGAAACTTATGATGAGGGCTTCCCTGGTGGTGCAGTGGTTAAGGATCCGCCTGCCAAAGCAGGGGACACGGGTTCGAGCCCTGGTCCGGGAAGATCCCACATGCCACAGAGCAATTAAGCCCGTGCGCCACAACTACTGAGCCTGCGCTCTAGAGCCCGCGAGCCACAACTACTGAAGCCCATGCTCCACAACAAGAGAAGCTACTGCAGTGAGAAGCCCGCGCACCGCAATGAAGAGTAGTCCCAGCTCGCCTCAACTAGAGAAAAGCCCGCGCACAGCAACGAAGACCCAACGCAGCCAAAAATAAATAAATTATAAATAATAAATAAATAAAAGAAACTTGTGATGAGATGGTTTCCTTTTCTCGTTGTATCTTTCTACCCCAGTGTGTATTTTACGCTTACGACTTGTCACAGTTTGGACGAACCGCTTTCAAGCGCCCTGAACCCTGTGTGGCTGATGAGTGCCGCCCCGGCTGGACAGCTCAGTCTCAGCACAAAAGGCCGAGGCTCAGTCCACACGGCGTATTGGAAGCTCTTCAGCACTGACCAGAGGTTTGGACCACAGGGGCATCCGGCAGGGGGAGCCGTCAGGAAGGGGGTCCGTCCTTCCTAACTCAGCCTCGGCCTGTGGGCCTCACCCCCCCAGCAGCAGCAAAAGAGGTGGCTGGGTCCCCAGCTCTAGACCCAGTGAGCAGTCTGATTTTGCGGGTCGCCATTTGCATTTCTTGGATTACCAGCAAAGTGAAATGATTCTCCCTGGTTTATAGGTTATTTTTGTTCCTGCTTTTACACTTAGAACCAGATTATTGAATTAGAAGACTGTCATATACAACTCACTTAGCATTAAGATGGGCGGATGGAGAGAGTGAGTGGGAAGAGAGAGGAACTTTACAACATCCGGACAGCCGTACTCCACTTCTGCAGTTACCGTTCCAGCGCTTCCCCGTCCGTGCCCGCACCCACCCCCTCAGCCAGGGGACTCTGGACGTCCCCCACCAAAGGAAGAGCATGTTTCCCTGTCCCGTTGGGGTTGATTTTGCCCAGGAGACTTGCTTTGCTCTGAACATCTTCTGCTGCCAGGAGGAGGACATGGTGAGATAGCTGGTCACAGATGGAGAGGTCAGTCTCCCTCTGACCACGGCCCTGCAGCTGGAGGCCACACTGACCCCTGAGCAGTGCAGTGTGGGGAACGTATGCTCATGGCTGAAGACACAGAGTATGCGGTGGCTTGTTCCAAAGCATTAGCATGGCACTGACTGACTGCACAACTTGCGCCAGGCCTGGGAGGCCATAACCAAGTGTGTGACACAGGAAAATTCCCGAGCCGCACCAAAGGGGCAGGAAAACTACACATATAAATGCGACCTGGTCGGCGCTCCTAATTCCCTGTAGAAGAAAATGCTACCATTCCCATACGGAGGAAGGGGATTGATGGAGGAGAGAATCAGACTGACACCGAGGCCCTTACTGTGACACTAAACTTAAAAAGCAGTTAGTATGTACAGGGATTTTGAAAGAAAGAATACTACAGTTTTACCCTCAGCCAAACTGTTGTTTAACTTTGAGAGCAAAAGGCAGATATCTTACCACCCATGCACTCTTTCTGAAAACAAAGAAATTACTCAATGAAATACACCACCCACACCAAAACCGAAAGAAAACTCCCCAAAGATCTAGAGTCTGAGCCCAAAAGCCTTACTTTTCCACTGAGCAGACTTTTCAAAAGTATGTTCCGAGAAACATTAGTCTCACGAGACGTTCATAAAACTAGGATTTATTGGCTTAATAAGTCTGGGAGACGCACGCTTTCATCGCAGTGACAGCTAACACCGTGTGTGCACACTTCCAGGCGGGCCCCGGTATCAAGTCACTTAGTCCTCAGACTGCGCCCTGGTGCGGGCACTGTCCTTCTGACCGTGCCACAGGTGAGGACAGGAGTTACCAAGATGCTGAGTGAGTTGGCCAGTAAGGAAGGCAGGAGCTCCAGTGCCTCCTACACGACCTTCCGACAAACAGCCACAATCCTGCAGGCTTCCTCACAGCCCTGTGCGTCCACATCGCTGTGCTTTTGTCTGCAGGAGGGAAGCGTAAGTAGCCACAAACCAAAATGAAATGTCCACCTGCTGTCCCCATCTGCCCAGCGCCCACCTGGGGGTGGCTGGGGGGAGTCCTTCCCAGCTGCATGTATGATGCCGGAGTGTTGTCAGCCCAGGTCCCTGTTTGTGGGTGCAGGGATGAGGATGTGATGTTCTCTTGGCCTCAGCACCAGGCCTGGAGGGGGCAGTGACACCAGCGTGGTGATGAGTGAACTTTCCTGAGTGTCGCTGTAAAGACTCTTTCTTTTCTCCCTAAGACCGTGAACAAGATGAAAACGTGTGTTCCCACCACTTCTATTCAACACTGCACAAGCCAGTGAAATAAGCCAAGAATGGAAATAGAAGACACACATATTGGTCAGGCAGAATAAAATCTGTCTTTATTTGCAAATGACACGACTAAGTATGTAGAAAATTCTAAGGCATCGCCAAAAAAGCTTCCAGAGCGATCAAGTAATTGAACAAAATTGTAGGATACTAGCAACATCAACAAGAAAATCCATTATATTTCCATGCACTAGCGATGCAAAAAATGGAAAGTGAAAACAGTTTAAAAACCTTGCATAAAAGTATAAAAAGCACGCTTAAGGAAAAATTTAACAAAATAAATACAAGATCTAAAAAAAAAACCACACTGGAAATAGGATACATTGCTGAGAGAAATGGGAGATGACCTGAATAAATGAAGAAATACGGATTAAATACGTTAATGTTGCTAAAAGGTTAATTCTTCTCAATTGATCTGTAGATTCGATGCAATCCACACCACACACACCACATAAACAAGCATGTGTGTGTGTCTGTCTGAGCTACAGAACCCCCTGGGTACCCATCTGAGGACATGGCTCCACCAGGCAATTGGAAACCAGAGGTGACTCTGAGGGACATGGAGAGTTTTAGATAAAACTAAAACAATCAAGATATGGGGACATCGTGTTCCTTGAACTGAATTCTTCTGTTTGTTTTTAATAAATTTTATGTATTTATTTACTTTTGGCTGCGTTGGGTCTTCATTGCTGTGTGCAGGCTTTCTCTAGTCGTGGCGAGCGGGGGCTACTCTTCGTTGCGGTGCTCAGGCTTCTCTTGTTTATGGAGCATGGGCTCTAGTCACGCGGGCTTCAGTAGTTGTGGCACATGGGCTCAGTAGTTGTGGTGCACGGGCTTAGTTGCTCCCCGGCATGTGGGATCTTCCTGGACCAGGGCTCGAACCCGTGTTCCCTGCATTAGCAGGTGGATTCTTAACCACTCTGCCACCAGGGAAGTCCCCTGAGTTCTTTTTTTTTTTTTTCTTTTTGCTGTACGTGGGCCTCTCACTGCTGTGGCCTCTCCCGTTGCGGAGCACAGGCTCCGGACGCGCAGGCTCAGCGGCCATGGCTCACGGGCCCTCGGCATGTGGGATCTTCCACGGACCAGGGCACGAACCCGTGTCCCCTGCATCAGCAGGCGGACTCTCAACCACTGCGCCACAAGGGAAGCCCCTCCCCTGAATTCTTAAAATGAGAAACATAAACAGCCTTGTCTTTACGTGACGTTAGAATTTCAAAACAGAGATTTCTGTTTTAAATTTCCTTTCTCCTGCTTCCCTTCACACTAACCTGCCCAGTTCTTTGAATTGCAGAGGTTGGAGGTGGTAACAGAAAAGCGACGACAGAACCAGCCAGAGCTCTGCCTTAGTCCAGTCGGTGCCTCCAGGCAGAGCTGAAGAAGGATTGAAAAGATCACGCCAGACTCAGCCCCTCAGCGGCGGGGTCTGCAGGACTGGGAATCACAGCTCCATCAGCAAGGCCTGCTGGCAGCAAACGGGGACAAAGCTGCCCTGTGAATCCCGTGAGACAGCGTGACCCCAAAGGGACCCGGGGGCAAAGCGCTGATGACTTCAGCACCTGCGGAAGGGGCAGGCTTATCCCACGTGGGCAGAGACGCCTGCGTTCCTGTCCACAAACGCCAAAGGCTGCTGCAAGAGGTGAAGCGCCGCGAATTAAAAGCGCTACACTTGCACTTAGCTTGCTGTTCTGAGAGCTTAAATTCTTACTTTCTCCCTTTCTTGACCGTCTGAGGAATGTGAGCTCTGCCTTACATAAATATGCACAACTGGGTATCCCTAATTGGACCAGCCTCTGTCTCTCCACCCCTCCTCTCCAGGGCCACCTTTTCTTTACGGGAGGCACAAAGCTCTGAAGTATGCATGCATCCGCCGGGAGGTCCAGCCAGGCCTGGGCTCTCAGACAAAGGGGTGCAGCCTGGCTAGCATCTCACTTTTGTTTGTGCCTTCCATCTTTTGTGAAGTGGCATGGGAAAAACCCTAACAAGGCTGCTTGACTGCTGCAGAAATTCTTGTCAGATACAGAGGCAGACCCCCTTCCACCTGGCGAGTTCCAGAGAGCACGCAGCCCCCAGCCCTCAAGCAGTCCCTGCTACAGCCTTATTTCATTTCCTAGGCAACGGAAAGCCAGAGGGAAACAAGGTACCACGGGAGATGAATCTGATGTAAGAAAAGACAGATTAGAAGAGCTGAATCGGAAGGCTGTCTGCCAGCCCGTCCTGTCCGGGAGGAGATTGAGGGAAGGGCCTCCCTCCTGCCAAGTCAGGAAGATGGGGCCGCAGCCAATGGACTGCCCTTCAAGGTCATGGATGCTGCACCCCACCCCTTTTTCTAAATGCTCCTTGAATGATGAGCTTAATTTTAACCCCTCGTTGCAGTTTCTCCAGCTATGGTTGACTAAAGCAATAAAATTATTGAAACTGATAGCGAGGCAGAATCCTTCCAAAACATGAAATCCGTCTGTGAGATAAATGCAGGAAAACATACCATGCAGTCATAGGGACCCACCACTAAATAATAATACGCACTTTGTACAAACACAAATTGAAATAAATTTTAAGCAAGTTAAGAAGCTCGGCATTCACTGGGTGCTTCGTGCAGGTTGTGAAGTGCTGAAATTCAGATAAGGATCGCTGCGCTGCTGTGTCTGTCAGCCCTGCCCCGCCCCCTCCGTGGGTGGAAGGTCCCTTTGTCTACTTCCTGTGTCGTCACTTCACATTCTGACTCAGGATTCCGCCCTGGTCGTCCGCGTTTCCTCCTGAGACAGCCTCTCTTTCAAAATGCACAGCGATTCCTGACAGGCAAGAAATAGATATTGAAAAACAAGTCGTGTTTTGGATTAGTGTGGCTTTGCAGTACCAGACGAATGGATTATTTCCTGCCTGGCCTGGAACCCTTGGTGTCTGGGGTGGGAGTGTTTTCAGGGCAGGGAAATGATAGCAGACAAAGCCCCAGAGGAGGGGAGGACCGTGATGTCTGCTCCATGAAATGAGTCAGAAAGCAAGGCTAAGGGAGCCATTTTGCATGTGTGTCACCTAGAAAACACCCACATATTGTGTATTTTAAGGCACTTGGACATTTTTGTTACACAGGTGGATAATTGTTATAATCTGAAAGATGGCTTTCCATTGGGGAGGAAAAGGGTTTGAGTCCTTTCAACAACCCCTGGACCTCATGTCAATAGAAGGAACAAAGAAATAACAAACGTACACCAGCTCAAGCCTGCGGAAGGTTTTCGCACCCTCCTTATAAACGTCTTATTAACTGCAAGCCCCGTGAGGCCAAGGACTGTGTCTGTGTGTTGTCATTATGTAATAGGGAAGAACCTTTGTATTCTATGACAAGTTAATCACTAAAGGGATAAGGGATGTTGCTTATAAGCTTAAATTATACATGATGGCCCATCTCTGGGAACCCTGCCTCCCAGGTAATGAGTGTTAGGTTAAAATACCTTTGTTCAACTCACAGGAAACAGCCTGACCAGCCCACCTGTGAATGGCTGCAGGAAGGAAGAAATTAGTACATCCCCTCTGGAGGCTGCCTGGAACCAGGACTTTACTTCCTCCCTCTTTAGTATAAAAGAAGTCTGAATGCTAATCCAGGTGAGATGGTTCTTTGGGACACGAGTCCACCCTCTTCTCCACCTGCTGGTTTTCCACATAAATTTGCTATTTCTTGCCCTGACTGCTCATCTCTTGGTTGACTGGCCTGTCCTGCAATGAGCAAGACGAGCTTGGACTTGGTAACAGTTATGTACCCAGCCTAGCATGGAGTAAACTCAGTATCGGTCATACAAAAAATGATGGCATCTCTGGTATTAATTTTCCAGACTTCACTCTTTCCAGCTACACTTTCACCTCTGGCCATTCGAAGGACACCAGATTCTGAAACGTGCTCTGCACTCCTGCCCTCCACAGCATAACGCTCGTCGAGTGATTGAATGTTCCCGTACAGACGGGTAAGCAGAGGGAGGTCCTGAGTCTCACCTGTGAGCGAGGAGAAGTGATGTCTGGTCCTACAGGGCTGCAGGCAGAATCAAGTCATCCTCTGAGGCCAGGAGTTCTGCTCTCAAAGTCCCCGCAAGAAAGGACAAGCTTGGGTCCCGTGACGTCAATCTAAGGAGCCGGGCACCTACCAGACTGTTTCCAGCATCAATAGCTTCTTATCAATCTGGAGATTGGGATTGACATATATACACTAATATGTATAAAATGGATAACTAATAAGAACTTGCTGTATAAATAAATTAATTAAATTAAATTTAAAAAATTCTATTGATAATGAGTTCTTCTTAGTCTTTCCTGAACCTGTTTAAGGATTCAGCTCTTCAATTTCATGGGGTATCTCTCGAGAGCAAAAAGACAGTGTGGATGTCATAGTCTCTACATCTTACAGGAATTATCTTACATTTTTAAAAGGGGGGAGCCTGTCTACCTCTATCATACTTTGATAGTGTACCTCTCCTTTTGTGAAAGTAAAATCTTACATTCATTCTATCTGCATATAGAATTTTTGGTTTCTCTACAGTTTTTGGTTACTATCTGCTCACTCCAGAGTTCAGTAATCCTGCTATTACCCACTCCCCTCCCACTATCCCCTCCATCTGGAACTACTCTCTTCTCCAGATCTCAGGGGGACATCACTTTTTCCACAGTGTGGATTCCTTTCCACGTGCGTTTTTCGAGAATCTCCTCCATGGGATCTAGGACACGACGCAGTTGCAGAGACCGCACTGGCTCTGAAGATGGACTTAATGTCAGCACCTAGCACAGAGCCCAAAACATGAGAAATGCTGGCACATATGTGAAGGAAAAATTGCTGCAAATTTTCCTTCTGCACAGCTGGAGGGTAGATTTTTGTTTGGTTTTCTTGTTTGTAGCACATACCTCTAAAAAATTAGCTGGACCTTTGCTTGGTGTTTAGATGTATAGTGTCGCTTCCACTTGCTTTTAACAAAGTGTTTTAGATGGTCACAGGCTCCCTGGGAGCTTTTGGTTTTAAATATTTTACCGTGATTTCCCCCAACGATGAACTGAGATTCATTGCCCCTCACGTGCACCCTTACGAATTCTCCTTCAGCTTCCGTTCAGCTTCTTTTTGAAGATGACAGCTCAGAACACCTTAATTATTGGTGATTCTATTTCTCCTCGTGCAGATTTCATCATTCTTTGGAAATATCAATTGTATGTCATGGGCAAATCCGATATTTTCTTAATGTCTCAGCAATCCAGCAGCGCTCTAGCCCTGCTGTGTTGATGGCAGTCCTCGTGCTGGTGCAGGAGAGGTGGGAACGGTGATCTGGAGACACAAAAACACCAGTTTGGCCTTGAGAGGAGAATTCCCAACAAGTCAACACCCACTTACGTCATCCAGGTCTCGGCAGAAGGGCCAAGTGGGCCCAGGCCTCTCCCACAGCCCAGCACACCGACCCTGAGACCCTGACGGGGAAGGCAAGCGGGGCGTCTGATCTACAGGTTTCCATCGCGTCCTTGTACTGAGCTGCACTTTGCCGAGGAGGGTGGGCACAGGGTGTGGGGCGATGAGGAAAGAGGTAGGAGGTCTACGGGGATAAGCTGGGAGCTCTGAGTCAGTGTGAAAGCCAGCTGTGGACATAGCTGACTATGCATTGTGCTTTGGAAAGCAGGGCTGTGCGGACCCAAAGCTTGCCCTGAGAGGGCTGGGGAAAGGAGTCCCTGACCAATTATTGGGTAGCCTGAACTTTATCATCTTTGGAAACATTGCGAAGTTCTGGAGTGGTCTGCACCTCTAACATTTGATCAATGGAATCACACCTGAAAGAATGGATGGTCCAATTTACACGTATATTACATCTAAAATAGATTATATAATGAAAGTACTCATTATTGACAAGAAGTGATTTAAAGTTTTTACAAGAAAGAAGTGGTAAGTGGTACAGCTGAGTAAAGCAAATGTGTGTGTTCACATATATATACACGTGTATATATGCATGCACACACACACACGCACCCACATGCACCTGTTAATATATATCCGCAGAAGAAAAGAGCACAGCGTAACATGAGGCTCTAAGAGCTGCTAACTTCACAGCACAGGTGGGAAATCCAAAACCCCGCGTTCTCACTGTGTTATATTAGAAGCACAGTCATGGCTCTGTGGTTGATAATATCAAATAACCTGCTTAGCTCACAAGTATGTCCGTGGGCGTCAGGAAAATGCCCTTCCGGACCAGCCTGCACGGAGTAGGAGCCCGTCTCCGCTGGCGTTACTTTGTGGGATCACTGTACGTTGAGCCTTCCTTCTGAAGATGGACGGTAAGGAATGTAATCTGCAAAGGTCTTGTGTTACAGGAATTCATTGGTTCTTTGGAAATACATCCACCCAGCTTCTGGTCCCAACACTATTATGTCTGTGGAAATTTAAGCAAGTCTTTGATATCTATTTACTAAAGTAAAGATACTACTAGCTCTACCTAACTCACTGTTGTTGAGAATTAGCTGGGAAACTATAAGGGAAAGCCCCTTGGGAAAAGTACAGACACATCCTCACAGATTTGTTATGGGTGATGGTGGCAGCAGGTACAGTCAGAGAGTGCTGACACCTGCAAAAAAGGAAGCCACGCTCCTCAGAGACCCGAAGCATAGTGAGGCTCGGTCAGACCCTGTGAATCTCCCATGACTGAGTATGCTGGCCCACTGGTCCACTAGGAACTGGTGTCTCGTTATCTGAACTGGAGAAGTGGAGAATCTGAGCAGAAGCGCTCTCGAGCTCAGCGCTTTGCCCCAGTGCCATCTGGCGTTGCGAGCGCCTGTGTGAATTGGCTGAGTGCCTTCTACTCTACGGTGTGGTCGCTCACCCTCGGCGCCCCTCACCATCCCTGGCTGGTGGCGGAGACTCTGCCTGTGTTGAATCGAGTCGTGTCCTGCTCGCGAAGACAAGAGGCCTCCACGGAGGAGAAGACACGGATGAACACAAGGCCAAGTGCTGCGTCCCAGACCCTCCTCTCGAGAGCAGCCCTCCAAACCCCACGTGGTGGCAGCAGAAGGAAGAGTTCCAAGGTGGGGCCTGTGTCCATGCCTCTGGAGCCTATGTCTCTGTAAGACCCAGGTGTCCTCGGGGTGAGTTCCAGTTGTTGGTAATGTTTAGAACACAAGGCGCTTTTCCCCATGAAAGCCAGGGTGACCTCAGGCAGGAACCCCGAATGGAGTCCTTGCTCCATGCAAGGAGCCAATGCTGGGAGGAAGGGGGTGGAAAAGAGGGGACAGTCAAGAAGCACGAGGGGACACCTCTGCGGGAGACATACCAAGAGTCCACACCTCCCAGCCACAGGCTCCCGGGACTCCAGCTGTGGCCCTGCGGCCATGGGAGCAGCCATGTCCCCAGGGTCACTTGTCCTCCCCCACCTGCCACAGGTAGGCCACTCCCCCATTCAGAGTCTCACCACGAGACCCTGGGTGCCCACTGTGAGCCTGCTAGCAGCACCGGGGACTCAGGGCTCATGGCCAGAGCCCTGAGGACACTGCATTGTGATGAACGGACTCTGATGACTTTCCTCATTGTCTGAGTCACTGGGGGTCTCTCACCGGTTCCTCTTCCTCAGCCCCAGGCACTTGTAACAGGTTGGCTTACGTTCCCCCAGAAGATGGGCCCAAGTCCTAACCCCTAGTACATGTGACTTTGACCTCATTTGGAAATAGTGCCTCCGCAGCGGCTGTTAATTTAAAGATGTCAAGTTGAAGTCTTCCCAGACTTGGGATGGGCTCTTAATCCAGCAGCCGGGGTCCTCCTAAGAGAAAGGAGAGGCAGATTCGAGGCAGAGACACAGGGAAGAAGGCCCTGTGGAGATGCAGACAGACACTGGAGGGATGCTGTCCCAGGCCAGGGATGGCGGCCACTGCCAGGAACTGGATGACGCGGTGGGCTCCTCTCCTGGAGCCTCTGGAAGGAACTTGGCCCCGCTGACACCCTGACTTCAGACTCCTGGCCTCCAGAACCGTGATGGGTACGATTCTGTGGCAAGCCACAAAGTTTGTGGTCATTTCGATGGCTGCTCTGGACAGGAGCTGGGACGGCCTGCAGTCACATGGCGGGTGTCCAGCCCACACCCTCCTCTTCCACCCCCTATGCTTTCCTCACTAACATGGACGAGCTTGTACTCGCATGTGTACACATACAACACGCGGGTACACAAAGACATTTAACATCCAGGAGTCGGTACCTGGAAACCTCAGGTGGTCCTGGGAAGGGCTCTGTCCAGCAGAACCGCGACTTTACCCCTCACTCGAAGTGGCTGTACCGGCTGTCCTTTTCCTGTAAGTTTCTGGATGGGATCAGGGACAAGCCCTCTGTGACCCGTGAATGTCAAGGAACACACGGTGCTTCCTAAGGCTGTCCTTGACCTGAAGTGAAGGGGGCGCACCCTCCCCCGAATCTGGGCCGTTTCACTTGTCTTCTCCGTGGCCTGTCATCTCACTTTGGAATGCAGCATCTGTTCAATCTTGGCGACGTACAAAATTCCTATGTTAACCTTTTATTGCTCATTAAATAGGGGAAGGCTGGTTCCTCACGGCAAAATGTTTGCTCTTCCAAATACGAGGGACTTGATACCCAGAAGACGAAGTCCAAAGATGCGACTTAGATGCGGAGATGAGGCTTTCCTCGCTCTTTGTGTTTGTCGCCAGAATTGTCGATCAATATCCCCAAAGCTCTGGCGCTGCATTGCCCTGATTGGAAACCCCGGGCTCAGTTAAGCGGTCAAAGCCACGGGAGGAAGGCTGAAGTTCAAAGGCAAAGTGTGGGGAGAGGGAGGAAGAGGCTAATTGGGCAGAAAGGAAGGACGGCTGGCTTGTCCCCTCCCCGAGGAGCCGGTTCTTCATGCGTGAGGGGTCCTGAAGTGGAAAGCCGGGTTCAGACTCTTCCTGCTGTGAAAATAGCAGTTCTTACAGGTATTAGGGAAAATCTGTGCAGAGCCGTGATGTGTGTTTTAGAGCCCCCCGAGGAGGAAAAATGTAGTTTGGGGAGGACGGCCAGGGTTTGGGGAATGTAGTTCAGGGAAGAATTCCATGAGCAAATCTGGCTAAGTTACCAAGTCCACAGAAAGGTGACTGGAGCCAATTCAATAATACTCCACAACAACAGACACGCAAGTCACTGAAAAACGTAGATCTTCTCTGTCTAAAGTTTAATTCAGAGCCTGGGCTGTAATAAACAGAGCTAGAATGAATGAAAACCTGTTTTCAGACATATTTTCAAAACAGGAGTGGGTGACAATGAACAAGTCACTGTCAGCCACACCGGGTCTTCATAACAATGAAGGGAGCAGTGGATTTTTAGGCCAGTTCATAGGAAAGCAGCTAAGCTTCTGACTAATTGATGGCCTTTTCAGCATTCGACCTGCCCAGTGACCTCTGAAGCAGTGACTTAGCTGAAAAAGGAGGCCAACCAAAGAAGGCAGTTAAAAATAGAGTGTCAAGCTCAATTAACTCAGCCTAGAGGAGATGGGAATTATAGTTTGGGAACTCGAGATTGAAGGAGGACTTATGGAGGGCTGGAAACTTCCAATTCAGAGAAAAAGGAATGCTTCCCGGCATGGGATGACGTTCCTAGCGGCACAGGCTGTGCTCACTCACCCGAGGGCACCACTCAGAGATGCGGCCGGTCCTGACCTCCCCCTGGGCATCTGGTTCAGTCTGAACAGGGGCTGACAGGAGGGGACGAGAGGGGCAAAGACCACCGGCAGCTGTGACTCTAAATTGGGATGAAGAGGGTCTGGGCTCTGCATCTTAGAGTGTGGCCAGAAGCAGGGGCAGGTGCCCAGAGACGGCCACCAGGGCTGGAGCAGAGCCTCAGCCTGGCTCTCGGTGCCCCTTTCCCCCCAGGCACCAGCGCCTTCCTCCAGGCCTCAAGAAATAACCCGAGATTGTCGGAGTGAGACGAGCTGGGGCCTGGAGAGGCAGACCCGGCTCAGATCTGCACGAGACACTTGCTACCTGTGTGGCCTCGGGCATAGTCTCTGAACTGCAGGGTTGTGACCCACAGAAGGAGATTAACTTCAGCCTGTGTCACTGGGCATTGGCTGGGAATTCACACCACGAGCCCTAAAGCCCTGCACAGATTCTAACCGCAGGAATTTCACTGTGGCATGAATGTGTATCAGTCAGCTCAGGCTGTCGCTGCCATAACAAAATACCACAGACAGAGGGAGGAGTGGGGGTGGGGCTCAAACAACAGAAACTTATTTCCTCACAGCCTGGAGGCTGGACGTCCAAGAGCCAGGTGTCGGCAAGATGCTCTTCTCCCAGTGTCTTCACATCATCCTCCCTCTGTGTCCAAGTGTCCCCTTTTTAAAGGGCCATCAGCCTTACTGGATCAGGGCTGCCCCATCACCTCGCTTAGCCTGACTACTGTGTAAAGACCCTCCCTCCAAATAAGGTCAACTTCTGAGGCTCTGGGGGTTAGGATTTCAACACAGGGATTTTGGAGGGTACAAATCAACCCATAGCAAGAATAAATGTGCCTCAAATTCATGATAATATTTTTTACTGAAGAGCCAGAAACATTGTCCAGCTTTACAGTAACAGGTCTCAGTCTTGGTTACTGTTAGAATAATTGGGGGAGAGTTTACCACCTTGAGGCCCAGGCTACACCCCAGATCACGTAAGTCAGAACCCTCAGGGGTGGAATCTGGGCACTGGTGTATTTTAACACTTGCTGGTACCAACGTGGAGAACTACTGCCTTAAACAGACTGGAGGGCTGGGGCTGATTCCATTTCGATGGGGCCGACCTTGCTCCCCTGAGGATTTCTGTTCTCCGTTGGAAGTTTAGGAGGTACCCGATTCTTGAGTAGGCTTTAGGTGAGTCGAAAATTTGGAGTAGAAGCTAGGAAGTAGTCTCTGTGGTTAAAAGAAGAAAACAAATGCTCAGCAGAGCACAGCCCCCAGAGGAGATGCTCACTCCAGGGCCCACGAGCACGGAAGGGGCCGTCCATGCAGAGAGGACGCAGGACGGGGTCCGGATGCCTGTGGGCTGTGCCAGCCTCTGGGGCCAGAGCGAGGTCACCCCAGGAGGGTTCCTGGGAAAGGCAGGCTGTTATCACGGCAGAAGCCGGAGTTCTGAAAACCCAGATGCCGAGATATTTTCCAGTTTCTGGGCTCCTTAGCCCTACCTTGATTTTTAGTAATTCTTTTTGGAAGTTTCAGTGACGTCAAGGGGAGCAAAGAGGCCCTTCTGCTCACCCTTGGACCTGGCAAGTACCCTTGGTGAGGTCTCAGGGTGGATACAGTAGCATCAACGGGAACCCCTCATTGGAAGTGAAACCCAGAGGACCAAGGTGGGCTGCTTGCCCAGTCACCCCTCCTCAGCGAGCCCCCCTCCTCGCCTTCCTTCCTTCCTTCACCCATTCATTGTCCCCACAGTCGCGGACAACCCTCAGTGTGCCCAGCCCTGCCCTGCACCTGGATGAGGCACGAGGGAGATGGACCAGATCCTCGCCTGGCTGGAGCTTATAACTTACGGGAGCAAATTAACGATCAGTATGCATCAGCTTCAGGGGGTGAGAAATGCTATAAGAAAAGGACAACTAGGTAGGGGGATAGAAGAAGCACAGGTGGGCACTGGAAGGTACTCTTCCATCCAGGGAACCAGGGAGAACGGAGTAAAAACGTGACGGAGCTGAAGGCCGCACTTGTTTCTTCCTGAGACTCAAGCTGGTGTTTCCTTAGCTTCGCAGTTTACAGAGAACCTCCCGGTCCAGCCAGTCCACTGTCTGAAATCATGCCCACAGTGGCCCCTGAGTGGAGACATCAGGTGTTGCTGTTTCTGTTGTCAGGTGACAAGTCTGCCATGGGATGCAGCAGCCAGACTGACGCCCATGGCCCCTCACGCTTTGTCCAACCCTGATGTCCGTGTCTCCAGTGACAACCGAATGGAGAGGAAAGGAGGAAGCAGCCCACGTCGGGGACCTTGCCTGTGGACAGCAGGCAGGCTGTGCCAAACCATTGCCACCTTTGCTTCTCTCAGCATCTCCTGGGCACTGTTCCCAGACGTCTCAAGCTTGGAGGTGGCTTCCCATGGCCTTCCTGAGAGCCGGCAGACTTCTCTGCTTGCCACTGGGTTCTGGCATCAATGTGATCTGTTTTCTTTTGTTTTGTGTGTTTTTAAGTGGAATTCAAGTTCGTATAATGGAATTAACCATTGTCCTTGGTTCATGACATCTTCTCGTCTTTGGTTCATACGTGACTCTCTGGCCACCTTGTATTTTATTTATTTCATTTAATCATTTGTTTGTTTTTAGTTATATGATGACAACCCAAGACGTACACCACTGGGGCAGAGAACTTCCACACTGACAGCTCACGTCTCTGTGCCCCTCCCACCCCTCTGCTCTCCTTCCTCCCAACCCCCAACAGGTCACCCCCAACAGGTGACGCTGTCCTGAATCTTGTGTCTGTGGTTCTCCTGATACGTTTATCCTGCAGTGTTAGCAGGGTGTGTGTGTGTGTGTGTCTGTGTGTGTCTGTGTGTGTGTGTGTCTGTGTGTGTCTGTGTGTGTGTGTCTGTGTGTGTGTCTCTGTGTGTCTGTCTGTGTGTGTGTCTGTGTGTGTGTCTGTGTGTCTGTGTGTGTGTGTCTGTGTGTCTGTGTGTGTGTCTCTGTGTGTGTGTCTGTGTCTGTGTGCCTGTCTGTGTGTGTGTGTGTGTGTGTGTGTGTGTGTCTGTGTGTGTCTGTGTGTGTGTGTCTGTGTGTGTGTCTCTGTGTGTCTGTCTGTGTGTGTGTCTGTGTGTGTGTCTGTGTGTCTGTGTGTGTGTGTCTGTGTGTCTGTGTGTGTGTCTCTGTGTGTGTGTCTGTGTCTGTGTGCCTGTCTGTGTGTGTGTGTGTGTGTGTCTCTGTGTGTGTGTGTGTGTCTGTGTGTGTGTGTCTGTGTGTGTGTCTGTGTGTGTCTGTGTGTGTGTGTGTGTCTGTGTGTGTCTGTCTGTGTGTGTCTGTGGGTGTGTCTTGTGTGTGTGTGTGTCTGTGTGTGTGTCTATGTGTGTGTGTGTGTGTGAGACCCTAAGGAGGAATGGTTGGCTCAGATATGGCTGCTTTTGTTGTTTTAAAAGCTATTCTTTAAGCCACTACTTATCAAAGTTTAGTCTCTGAACTGCAGCACCTGGGAACTTGGAGCTATTTAGAAACTCCTGCAATGCATGCAAATTCTTGACTCGCCTATTCTCCACCCCGCCTCCAACCTACTGAAGCAGAAACTGATTCGAGTGTCTCTGATTACTAATGAGGCCGGCAACCTCTCAACGTCCTTACTGAACGTTTGTGTTCTCTCTTCTCTGAAATGTCTGGGTTGTTTATCATTTTCATACTGATTTTAGTTCTTTATATATTTTTGACACTGATTCTTTCGGTTTAAGTGCATAGAGAATATTTTCTCCCATTTATAGTCTGTGTTTTCTTTCTCTATGTTGCTTCACGATGAACAGAATTTCTAATTTTCATATAATTAAGTGTATTTTTTGGTTGTGGTGGTTAACTTTTTGAGTCTTATGTAAGAATTCTTACCTCACTCCAGGATAGGAAGAAAGACTACACCTGTATTTTCCACTAAACTTTTAAAGGGTTTTCTTTTGACATATGAGTACTAAGACTGTCTGGAATTGCTTTGTATGCGGGATAAAGTAGAGATCCGAGGCCATTAATTTTTCCATATGAATAATCACTGTTTCAGGCTCCTCTTCTTCCGAGACACGAGGACCCTAAGCTCCTATAGGTGTGGGTCTGTTCATTCCATTCGATGTCTGTATTCTTATATCATCAGCAACTGTGTTCTTTTCAGTAGCTTCATAATAAACACTGATGTCTGGTAGTCAGGTCCCCTCTCCCTACGTGTGTTGGCTATTCCTGGACCTTTGACATTTCATAATGTTTTTTAGAATCAGCTTGTAAAGACCTGTGCAAAACCCTGCTGGGAGTTTGATTTTGGGCTTTTGCATTAAACGGATAGATCAATTTTAGAATTTCCAGATTATGCCCCAAACTTCCTACAAAACTCTTCAGGCCGGTGGGTCATCCTCACCATCAAGCTTTTGCTCACGTCACTTCTCCAATTTCTCAAAGTCTCGCCTCAGCTGAGAGCACAGCCCCCCTCCTTTCCCCATCTTCACCCTCACAGCCCAGCTCGGCCTCCTTCCTGCACTTTATCTCAGGGCTCTGGCCCACGGGGCTTCTCCGTCCTAATAAGATGGAGCAGTGTTGGCAGAGGAAACTCTGTTAAATGTTAGCTATTATGATTAGTACGTAGATAGTTTCCTGATTCACTTTGAGATTTTTTTTAGAAAGGCAACTTATTTCCTTTTACCTTAAACATTTCCCACAAATTACTATAATTATTAAAATAGTCTCTTATTTTCTGTAACCATAGGAAAGAGGAGGCATAGCAGTGACTTCTGAGAAGTTTCCCTCAACGTTCCCCTCCTAGGGGTCCTCCTGCCGCTTTGCTAAAGCTTTATCCCAACTCTGGCCCGTGGAATGTCTCAGATCACCACCGTCAGAGGTTCTGAACATGTCTGAGATGAGAATCTGGTTCATAAACAACCAGCCTCTTTCTAGAGTCTCCTCTCTACGCGACATAGAAAGTAATTGGAGCAAACAATTCCATGGTTCAGTTTAGCTGCAATAAAGACACCCTAAAGGGGACCCATAATTTTTGTTTCTGCTTGTGACAGTCATAATTAATAAATATTCTGCTCTGGAATCACTGGTTTTTTTTCCAAAACAAACACACCTACTTTCTGAATATCATTATAACTGATCTATGTAGCATCATCTGAAGACATAAACATTAAAGCCAACAGCCAGATTTTAAGGCATCAGAAGCCTTAGCAGGCATCTGTGTTTTTGAGATGCAGTTAGTGGGCCACAACGGAAGCGCCAATGTCATTCAGTTTTCTTCAATTTACAAATAAATTATTTTGGTGAAAAGAGAGTTGTGGATTAAAGACAATTACTGAGATTCTTAAGACTTGAACGTTCATGGTGGCTCACGTAGTTAAAAGAGAAATCTCAGGTTTGGATCCTTATTAAATTTCACGTCAACAAGAATGGAGTTTCGTAAAAAGTCATCGTAAATGCTACACAGATCACTAATTGTCAAGCAGTCAGGATTCGTAAATACTCTAATACTAAACTAAAAATTGTTTAATCTCATAGAGTTTTATGATTTGGAAACTATATCACAATCTCAAAAATGTAACTCAATTTGGTAAATATTCACTGAGGGGCACGTCAGGCCAGCTCTGGGTTGTGAAGACACGCAGATGAACCTGGCCAGTCCTCCCTTCAAGCTTCACAGCAAAATGCCGCTGAGGCCTCCTTGCTGTGACATCAGCCATCATCGGGCAGCAGTTAAAAATACCCCTGCTCGGGCTTCCCTGATGGCGCAGCGGTTGAGAGTCTGCCTGCCGATGCAGGGGACACGGGTTCGTGCCCCGGTCCGGGAAGATCCCACATGCCGCGGAGCAGCTGGGTCCGTGAGCTATGGCCGCTGAGCCTGCGTGTCCGGAGCCTGTGCTCCGCGACGGGAGAGGCCACAGCAGTGAGAGGCCCGCGTACCGCCAAAAAAAAAAATACCCCTGCTCTTTCTTTCTGATGGTTTGGATTCTGCATCAACAAGAGTGTTGATCAGCAATGAGTCTTTTTTTTTTTTTGGAGTTCCCTGTGCTATACAGCAGGCTCTTATTAGTTATCTGTGTTATACATATTAGTGTATATATGTCAATTCCAATCTCCCAGTTCATCCCACCACCGCAGCCATGAGTCTGGATTTATGGAGCACGTTGTTTATCTGTCGTGTCTTGGTTATTTACCTTAAAGATAAGGAGAATCAGTCTGACCTTGGAGAGAGAATCAGGTAAGAATGCCGGGCACTCTTCCCATCTTAGAAAACGATTCGGACCCCGTGCTTGTGTTGGGATGGACCATCAGTCCTCTGTCAGCTGCAGCCTCATGGACCAGTCAGCAAACACACCCCTCCCTTTCCCAGAGGTGATGGTTGGAGCAGGACAAGGAGCCCAGATGCAAAACAAGGAGCCACAGCAGGAAACAGGCTGCTTAGCAAGAGAATAAAACAGACGGGCTGCAGAAGTGTCTCTATCCACAAGCCATGTCCGTCTACTCCTGGGCAATAAGAACCTTATATTCTGCTCCAGAAACCACAGAAGATGGGCATAAATTCGGTGGGGCAGTCAGGCTGACTCAGTCTCAGGTGTGAAATTCCCATTGCATTGAGACAGCAACCACTTTGCAACGGTCTTGATGTTTTACCAAAGGGAACAACAGCTATTGCTATATCTGTGGAGATGTACATGCCAGCGCTTCTGGATTTAAAATACTTGGTTTGTTTTCAGACCAATCCTTGAACACAAGTCTTGAGTTTTGGGTTTGGACAGTATATTCCTGGAACATCACACGTTAAAGACACAGTTGCCCTGTGGTAGCATTTGACGATGAAAGCGCAGGAGAAAAAGTCCAACATAGGGATGCCTCCTTTTCGAGAGAGCACAGGGAATGTACATGGAAGGGCAGGGCCCAGGTGAATTGGGAGGTGACTATTAAATCCACGTTAAAAAGAGAGTATTTGCCCTTCAAAAGTATCCTATACAGGTTTATACTGTAAGGTACCACTTTGCATCCAAAATATCATTTGAATTACAAAAAGAAGAGGGACACTTGGGGAGCTCGTAAGTGCAGAACCAGACCCTTCTGCAGTGAGGTCGACCGTGCACATGCAGGAAAGGGCCTCTCCTTTTTGTTGCTTTCCTGGAATTCTGGGTTAATTTTTCACAATGACAAAAACATAGCAGCAACTTTTAGAACACATGAAATAGAGTTTGCTGTTAACAATGAAAAAAATGTTTAAACAAGACCTTTGTTTCTATGAAAGGTAGTGATGAAATTCAAGTATAACCGAGGGACATACATTCCTAAAAAAAAATTCTGTGGTGGGGCATGCAAATGAGACTATTTAAATCTATTTATAAAAAAGGACGAATAATTTTACAAAGGGTTCTAGGAGTGGTGATCATTAATTTTTAGTTGACTTACTAAATACCAATCCCAGGAGAAAATGCTTTAATAATGTAGCCTTTACCAGTGATCATCTCCAAGGCGTTTTACAACTTTGCCGTTCAAAGTCCACATATGAACTGACCTCCTGTTTGAGAAGTTTGGTCACCTATTTTATTATTGTCATATAAAGGTCCTCAAGAAATAGCTGATAGGGGAAATGGTGATTTAACTACTGTTTTGCATAAAAACCCATAAAAGTTCCAGTTGCTTTTAAAAAAATCTTAACCGCAATTCCTTCTTTAAAAAGTGGGTCACGTGATCCTTAATGTACTGGGTTGTTATTTGTTTAAGATTTTGCTGTGGAGTTTGGCTAGTGATCATAAAAAGCCATCACTTGTTTTGATAAGACTGATCTACATCCAAAGGAAATGAAATACATTTCCTGAGCTTTGAGAACCAGAAACCGCCATTGCTTGCCACCTTTGATTAAATTAAGGCACTGAGAATAAGACAGAACTGAGAAGAAGGAAGCTAAAACACTGAACTTCAAACAACCAAGCCCTACAGATTCCTTTCCTTGAGGGAATCAGTCATAACAAGGAACCCAAATACTTGTCCATCAAAAGATTCAGTTCTCGTCCTGAGTCCAAAAATAAAGACACAGACTTGAGACAGTTCGTTGGTTACAATGGCCAGAGAAGTACAGAACATTTCTGAATGCACGTGGATGGGCAACGTAAGGGTGACATTAAATCTGTTGATGTAACATCTTTCCCCAGCTTGTTCAAGAATTTCCTTAAATGTATTAATGTATTAAATACACAGTGGTGTGGAGAAAGAGAAAGCTGGAGTCAGAGGCAGTTCTGGCCCCAGAGGGGAAGCAAAACAGAAACAGAGCCTGAACTCTGCTCCCCAGGGTGGAAGTTTAGGGCATCATTGCCCTCGCTGGGGGCCCTGGAGAACAGCGGCGGGAGAGAGGGCTGGTCGAGGCTGCAGCACGCAGTTGTAGATGCTGGCAAACACTTCAGGGAGGCGGGCTTCTGCAGGGATTACTATAATCAATGCTTTTGATTATGGGATGCAATTTCCCCGAGAGCTCAGAGAACTACCACCGGTTTTGTTTCTATTCATCCTCACGATGGGTTTAGGAGCTTCTTAGAGGCAGGTATTTTTGTGCCTCCATTTTTCATTTATTGAAAAATCAAAGCTCACAGGAGTTAAATATAACCCTACCCAATATAGTGGATCATCTGAAGTAAATATCCATCCCCCGGCCGTTCTCGATTTTTCTAGTGCCTAAATTTCCCACTCGTAGAATAAATGTGAAATGAGAGGTAGGGTCTCCAGCTCTAGTAAATGAAAAATACAGGATGCTCAGCTAAATATGAATTTCAGGTAAACAACAAATATTGATACGTTTAGTATAAATATGTCCTTTGCAATATTTGGTGCATACTTACGTATTGTCCATCTGAAATCCACATTTAGTTGGGTGTCTTATATTTTATCTGGAAACCCTACCCAGAGGAAGAAACTCTCTGGATCCAAGAGAAAACTAGGAGGTTCCGTGTCCTTATCACGAAGAACTGACTCCTTCAAGCCCACTGCCCTCCATCAAACTCCTTCTACCAAACCCCTGCCTCAAAGCTCCTTGCACTTTCCTGGGACTGTGGCTTTTTTCCTTGGATGTCACTTGGATGGATGGTGCTGGCTCTCTGAGACCTCCATCTCACGGGATGTCTGTGTGCCCCTGGCAGCTGCCACTTCCCAGCCCTCCCCAGGGGCTGAATAAAAACGTGTATGAATAAGTGAACTAACAAGTAAGCAAAAATCCAAAATGGCAAAATTCTTGGGTATATGTGTGCTGGACACACTCCACTGCATATGGGACACCATCAGTTAAAATAATCACCACTACTATTTTGCTCCACAAGAAAGGAAAAAGTGCCGCCAACTAAACTATTACACAATGAATTCTTATCACTCAGAATTGTACATGTGTTGAGTTATTTTAGTCATAGATATTTACTATCATATATTTCTTTTATTTTTAACATCTTTATTGGGGGTATAATTGCTTTACAATGGTGTGTTAGTTTCTTCTTTATAACAAAGTGAATCAGTTATACATATACATGTGTTCCCATATCTCTTCCCTCTTGCGTCTCCCTCCCTCCCCTCCTCCCTATCCCACCCCTCCAGGTGGTCACAAAGCACCGAGCTGATCTCCCTGTGCTATGCGGCTGCTTCCCACTAGCTATCTACCTTATGTTTGGTAGTGTGTATATGTCCATGACTCTCTCTCGCCCTGTCACAGCTCACATCTTCCCCCTCCTCATATCCTCAAGTCTGTTCTCTAGTAGGTCTGTGTCTTTATTCCTGTCTTACCCCTAGGTTCTTCATGACATTTTTTTCTTAAATTCCATATATATGTGTTAGCATATGGTATTTGTCTTTCATATATTTCTTTTATGTGTGAAAATGAAAAGAAACGTAAGCATCGTAAATGGTTAAGATGTTTTTAAAACGTCTTCAAACGCGGCATCTAACGTTCCTGAATCACGTTTTGGCTCAGCTCCCCCGTGTCTGGGCTTTTTCACGAGGGATTAACCTCTGAGCCATTAAGAGCGAGGGTGGGAGAGCTCTTCTCAAAGTGGGCTCCACGGCTGGCCTTAGAAGTTTTGCAGGATGCTAACACCCATTCTGTAAATTTTGATGGTGGCCCTTTTCAATCTTAAAAAAAAAAAGAGCACAGAAAGATCCAGAAAACAACTAAGTCACTTCCTGCCGCAAACAATCCGAGTTATCGGATGGTGGAAGGTCCAGGGATTGTGGGACCATTCCAACCCTGGCAGCAGGAATGTCCAGTTGATGCTGTCTCTAGGGTGTATTTTCAGTTACACAAGTTCTCACACATGTGCAAAACTGCATCGCAGTGTCAGGCCAACAGGACTGCAATTCACCAGAAGACTCGTCCTCATACTAGAGAAGTTAAAATGTGAAGAAAAGTAAAACACCACACATGGTTGATGAATGACCTGGAATTACCAGCGGGGACCCTCTGCGGCATCTTCTGTGAACGTGTTGGCAAACGCACAACCTCTGTTAGGAAATGCAGGTGTCATCCGGCCCTCGTGACAAGGCAGTAACGCCTAAAGTGACCTGCGGTGGAAATAAGAAACGGTGAAGAACCATTTAAATGGTAGAAGCATAAACGCATCTGCTGAGTGAATGTTCAGTAGCGTTTCTGACGTCACCGACCAGTGAGCTGGAGGCATGGGATGGTGGAAAGAGTCAGGGTGAGACCTGGGCTCTGACCTATGTCTGGGCAGCCTTAGGCAGGTTCCTTGACCTTTCCGGTTCTGGTTTTCACATGGGCAGCACAAGCCTCTCAAGTTCATCCCACATTCCACGCTCTATCCTTTGTTTTCGGACAAACCCCCGTGGCTACTTGCGGTTCGACTCGCTCAACCCAGGGCTTGTTGTTCTTTGTTAAAAGCATACAATAAACCCTCTCTATACAGGATTTGTTACAAACCGACGATGGCATCCCAAGCCCTCTGACGTGTGAGCTGCTTTGAAAGTTGGGGGTGCCCTCTGAGACGCTTTTATGACATTTGAAGGAGCCGTAGATTTCCTCTAGTTCAACCTTTAGAAAGCTAGGACTTTTCTCCAACGCTTCAGCCTCTGTACACCTACTCCACTGAGTGTGCCCGTAGGGGTGCCCATGTCTTAGCAAGGCAGCCAGGTCAATCAACGACTCCAGCAGCTAGAAAATTCTTCCTTGCCCAGTTTTCCCAAACAATTGGAATAGAATAAGGAGTCCAGAAATAGATCCAATAAGGGAGGAAAGTGCAGCACATATCCAGACAAAAGGCTGATGTCCTTAACATATAAAGAACACTAACAAAGCAATAAGAACAAATAATTCAGCAGTAAAATGGGCAAAGAACATGAACAGATAGTTTACCCGAAAAGAGAATACCTTTGGTTCTCAACTGTATAAAGTTACTCTCAAGCTGATGCAAAATTAAACTCCAGCGAGGAAGCATTTTCAGCTCTCAGGTAGACAAAGACCGAGCAGCTCAGTAAGGGCTGCTGGTCAGGCTGAGAGGAAACAGGCTCCTTCTCCAGCACGGGGAGCAGCTTACACCAGGGGAAATCTGGCAGTACCTGTCAAAATAGAGAAGCACATATGTTTTACCTACCAATTTCACTTCTACAATAACAAATTACAGCAGCAATTCTCAACCTTTTTGTTTTCAGGACCACCTTACACTCTAAAGATTACAGAGGATCCACATATTAAAATTTTAGTAAGAAAAAAAAGAAAAAAAATTAAACCGAGACATCTAAAAGATATCTATTGTACTATAAAATAACAATATAAGCCCACAGCAGGATAACACAAGTGGCACATTTTTATTAAAAATATTTTTAAATTAGTGAAAAACATTTTTAAAAATTATCAAAAACTATTTTTTTTTTGTGTGTGGTACGTGGGCCTCTCACTGTTGTGGCCTCTCCCGTTGCGGAGCACAGGCTCCGGACGTGCAGGCTCAGTGGCCACGGCTCACGGGCCCAGCCGCTCCGCGGCATGTGGGATCTTCCCGGACCGGGGCACGAACCCGTGTCCCCTGCATCGGCAGGCGGACTCTCAACCACTGCGCCACCAGGGAAGCCCTTCAAAAACTATTTTTAAAACTCAGTGAAATGAAAACTCTACACTTGCTCAGGTTTCTTCAACATCTGGCCTGAGAGAAGGTGTCCGGATCCCACATATGCTTGTGCAGTGCAGAGGAATCTGGCCTCACTCAGGAGGGGAGCTGGAAAAGGAGGCCCCGTGCAAGCCTCTGGGCAGGGGCGGTCTCAGACCTGCACTTGAGAAGCCGGGTGTCCCAGACAACCCCACGTGTGTGAAAGGACTCACACGCTAGCTTATTCACTGAGGTGTGGTTTTTACCTGCAAAGGACTGAACAGTCACAGTGTCCTTGAGAACGGACGGGGGGATTCTGTGCAACCACTGAAAGGAATGGGGTGTTGTTTGTGCTTCTACGGACCAGCTAATAGCTCCGAAGCCTTCAGTGTCATCGTGTGGAAATGAAAGGTGTGCCGTGAAGTAAAAAATCAGCTGCAGGGGAATTTGCACATTTTCTCGTTTACACACAATATACACGAAATTTATGTGGAAGGAAGTGAAATAAAACATTACTTCCGCTGCTTTCGCCGAAAGTACTAGGACGGGCACACGGGGTATCAGCAGGCGTGCTTTTCGTCATGCCTGTGTCCTTTGTATCTTTTGAATTTTGTATATGTGCAAGTATTATCTGGCAAAAAAATTAATTAATTTACGTAAACACAAACTATTAAGCTATTTTGCAAGGTTTTTCTGAGAACGAAATGAACCAATGTATGGAAAAAAGCATAACCCATTGTAGATATTCAGTAAGTGGCAGCTGTTAAAAATAACGTTATATAATATAATAACTCGAGGTTCTGTTACATCCACTTCTGGGTCCCCCTTATGAGCACTGACACCCCCAACTGTCTCTCCAGGGAGCAGTGATTGCCCCAGGTCCGATCAGAAAGCGGTAAGCTTTTATTTTCAAGTGTTTAACATTTCATGTAAACATCGTTTGGTAATCAAATCATTCTTGGAACCATAACTTTTCTTTTCCCCTCGGCCTTGATTAATCCCCATTAGAGAGAAACTTCCAAAAAACCTAGGTCGTTATATCCGCCCTGCTTGGGACCAGGAAGTGAGGGAATCGTGGATTCTCCACATTTGGGGTCTGTTCCTTTTTCTCTACAGATTCATTTCCATCCCAGTTTTGTTTTTAATACCTCTCACATGTGCTCATCCTAGATTTGCATTTAGAAGCCAGCCCACTGATAAATATTCCTTGCTCGTTGCATAGGAATTCATTATTCTGTTTCACTCGGTCCTGGACTTGTAAGATTTCAGGCAGAACCCATATTTCTTCCTCCATGATACTCAACAATCACAATCGAAATGTAAGATTCAATTTAGGAAAAATGTCCCACCCACCAGAAATTCAAAATTTATTTTGTTCTGAATTTTTAAACAGCTAGTGTAAAAATAAGCTTTTGACCACCACTACCGTTAGCTGTGATGTGTTGGACAACCCTGGTCCAAACTCACGTCATCCTTCATCAAGCTGTCAGACCATTCCCTGTCTTTTCCCAGTTGCTGTGACAATTACTACATCTTCCCTAGAGTAGGGTTGACTGTATCTGGTCTTGGAGTCAAAGCCAGTCTGTTATTGACTTGTTAAAGCCACGCCATCACGCCCTGAGCCCCACAGGGTGTTTGCTGAGATTTCTCCTCTGTTCCCCTCTGGGGTGCGTGCGTGCGTTCATTTATTCCTAAAGCTATTGAACATCTACTGTGTAAGTATTAAGAGCAGAACAACGATGAGTAGACATTTGGGTCAAAGACAAAGACAAACTCAGAGACCATTTCTTGCTTTCTTTTTTTTTTTAAAGAGTAGGTTTAATTTAATTAATTAATTAATTAATTTTATTGGCCATGCCTCGAGGTTTGTGGGATCTTAGTTCCTTGATCAGGGATTGAGCCCGAGCCCTTGGCAGTGAAATCGAGGAGTCCTAACCACTGGACCAACAGGGAATTCCCCAGAAACCATGTCAAATTACATTCTGCTCTGAATGCCCACCTCCTGGTTGGGGGGAAAGAAAGCAGAACAAGGTGCTAAAGCCCTTTCTTATGCCTCTCTTGTGATAATCACACGAATTACAAACTTTCCTTTAATGCTACGTTCGATTTAAAAATAAATTAAATACTGTTATTTAAAAGTGAGAGTGAGGGAGGGATAAATTAGGAGTTTAGGACTAACACATACACACTGATACATATAAAATAGATAACAAGGACCTACTGTATAGCACAGGAAACCCTACTTAATATTCTGTAATAACCTATATGGGAAAAGAATGTGAAAAAGAATGGATATATGTATATGTATAACTGAATCACTTTACTGTACACCTGAAACTAACACAACATTGTAAATCAAGTACACTCCAATATAAATACAAATTAAATTAAAAAAATAATAAAGTGAAAATATTTCTAGAATTTGATTTTGAGAGCTGTATATGATTCACTTCCTACACGAATCAATGGGAGGACTGACTTTTCTCACTTGTACAGATTTTCCCCTGCTCCACTGAGTAGGAAGTGGAGGGTGACAAGCAGTTAGAAGGTCCCTTAATGATTAATTCCTGAGCGTGGGAGGAAGGATTTGGAGCTCAGAGGGACAACCTGACCAGCACTGGAAATGTTCCATTTGTAAATGTCAACTGATAACTGCACAGAACTCTGCCGATGCCATTTTGAAGTCGTCAGCCCTGAAAACTGGATGAGGGAATCTGACACTTTATGAAAGAATTCGCTCTTTTAACTGATCAAAACTAGATTTGTTTTCAAGTTTTGGGAATGTATGTTACATAAAACAGGGTATCCTGTAGCCAGATTTGAGGGGACCACCGAAAGAAATGCTTTGGGATATGCAGAGATTGCCTGTATAAATTTCAGCACAAAGAGGGCTCCTCTCCTCGGCTGAAGATTTGGTTGTTCCGGGTCCCTGATCCTCGGAAGGTAGGCACGGTAGCCTGGAGGCGGCAGCTCTCGTCTAAGGCTAGAAGGTGCTTTGATGTATACCCTCTCCCTGACCCCCACCACCTCGGTAAGTCCTCAGACGCATCACTGAGAGCCTCCCGCTGTTGACACAGAAAATAAGGAAATTGCTTTTCCCCAGGACCTCAGGGCAAAGATGTGATGGAGGGGTTGGTCACCTCGGGGGTGACCAGGTGCTTTCTCCATTGTTGGCACCTCCCGGTAGGCAAATAGCTTCGGTTAACAGCTGACAGAAATAAAAAAAATCAGCATTTCCAGACTCAGGGAGGCACCTTACGTATTTACCCTTGATTCCACAGGGACAGTGGCCCATCCCAGCTAACTCGCTTGGCTGCAGAAACCAAGTGTCACTCAGGCACCAAACCAGTCTGACGGTCCGTGCAGGCTGGTGTCATTCAGGTGCAGTATCCCGACACCCCACGGTACTGAAATTCGGAAAACTGGGGCCAGGACATTAGCTTCTTCAGAATCAGACTTCCTTCACCCTTACGGTTGTCAAATACCTCATGGCGATCTTCCTTCTAGAATCCCGCCTGAGGGTCTCTGATTTAGTAGGAGGTTCAAGGGTTGCCCTGTACTAGCGTCTGCTCTGACAGCACTTCCTTCCTACCTGTGTTCTGGCATTTATCACTTTATTCTACAGCTACCGGTTTTACATCCAATCCCCGCTTCTACCCCCTTTTCCATTAAGCTGTTATCCCCTTGCAGGGAGAGACTGTGGCAGTATTTTCATTTGAACCCAAGTACCTAATATAATGCCTGGTACATTGAAAAATGCTCTGAAAATGTTGGTGCTATATTTCAAAAAGTTTGAGAAGATTCCCAGAAGACATTTTTCAGAGACCTTAGACAGCCTCTTGAATAAAAGGGAAGTAAAAGATAGGATTTCCATTATTTATTAAATTAATGTTTCATTACTACTTAAATCACTGTAACTAAGATAAAGTATATACATTCTGTGATATCTTGTTTCCAAAAATAAAACAAAACTGTCTCTCCCTTTCTGGGGGACGGTTATTCCTTTGAACCTTTGAAGTCATTGATCATTGGCTTTGGAGCACACTGGAAAAATTATTTCCACGGAGATGGAGTTTTCTAAGACTGTCAAATAGTTAGCAACTTCCAAAGCTAAGATATAAGACATGTTTACTTGTTAAGTCTGTGAATTTTTTTTAACCTCTGACATTTTTACCTCAAGTGGATGGAACTATGCTTGGCTACAAAATACCATGTGTCGCTTAGGCACTAAATGCTACTATTCCACAAAAATATCAACACCCAAAGGACACAGCACATGGCTCTGGTGGCAGAGACCCCTGCTGGTGAGGTGTGGTCCTGTTCCAGAGGTCTTCTCTAGAGACATCAGGCGCCTCTGGATTTGACCTTGGAGGCTTACATCCAAGCAGCAGTCGACAAGGCCATCTCCTCTCTGCCCCTCCACTGCTGAGGGGGCCGCCCCAGCCAAAGGCAAGGGAGCCCCTTCGCTGGCTGAACCGACCAGGACTGCCGGTTGCTGAGATCCAGCTTAACTGACTTTAGCAAAAAGAGTGGAACGCCTTAGCTTTGTAGTTGAGAGTCTGGATATATTTGGGTCCATGAGCTCAAACGATGCCTTCAGAACCCAGTTTTTCTCCTTTACTTCTCTTGAGTCTGTTTCTCCCTCTTCTTAAGCAAGTTACCTCCTCTTGATGTCCTCCCAGACTCCAGGCTCTCCTCCTTCATCTCCTTCCTGACTGTTCCAGACAAAGTCCCAGGGCAAAAGCTGATTGGACCGCTTGGTCACATGACCACTTCTGACCCCAGAATGTGGCTGGGGGTAGAAGGCATGCACTAGCAGGCCTGGGCTGTGTGTCCACTCCCAGAGTTGGGAGGACACAGCCCTCCCCTTCACAAACCGATGATACCCCAGAGGGGATCACGGCAGTTAGAGAATCTGGGACTTGCTTCCAGGCAGGCAAAAAGGCCATCACCCAGCACGCTAGCTGGGTGCCTTGTGAGCTAACAACGCAGAGGGTGTCACATATGATGGTGGGTTTTATAGGTCAGTGTTGGTGCTTATTCCTCCTAACTTACTATAGCTATGAGCTGAATTATCTTAGGGAAGCATTAGCTTAGATTTATTTCACATATGTGAAGAGCTGTCTTTTGGACAATCTGATCTTTCCTCATCGATTTTACTGCTGTGAAACATAATAAAATTTCCAATAAAACAACTAGAGTAAATTCACTCATCTTTCATTATTTCTTCTTCCATTTTTCTTTTTTTCCCCCATTTTGTCCCCTAATTCATCCTCTTTCTCTGCCTCCAAGTATCTAAAGAATTCTAGTAATAGTGGTAGCCTGCCTTAAGTTTTTATTGGAATAAGGAAGAGGATGGATGAATGGATAGATGGATAAATAGATGGAGGGATGGAAGATGGAAGACTAGAGGGAGGGAGGGAAGAAATGATGGAAGGAAGGAGGAAGGGATGGATGGAGAGAGGGGTGGGTGGATGGATGGAGGGATGATGAAAGAATGGAGGGAGGGGGAGGGAGAGAAAGAGGGAGGGAAGGAGGAAGGGATGGATGGGGAAATGGATGGAGAGCGGGGTGGGTGGAGTGATGGATGAAGGGATGGATAGTCACACAGCCATTGAGAATAACTGTTTAATATTTCCGTCAGTGAGGCACTGCTTGGTCAATGAGTTAACAAGCCTAACAAGTCTGGCTGAAAGGCCTGGCTTGTCTCTACCGGACGAGAGGGTCAGAGCAGAGTCTGCTCACTGTTAGTGACGGGTCTCAGATAAGGAAGGTTCCCCGCTGAGGCCACCATTGCACTCTTGAAGTCTGTTTTCTCTAGTACTTTCTGTGGCAAGAGACAGTTTCTTTTAAAAGAAAAACATGACTTTAGAATGATCTGTGTATGTATTGCTCTTTGTTCCTATGCAAATGTAGTACTTGGCAGCCAGGGCCAGCTTTAGAGCAAAGAATCTTCCATGATTCCTTTCTTTCCTTTTTTGCTGTTCGCGGGCCTCTCACTGCTGTGGCCTCTCCCGTTGCGGAGCACAGTCTCCGGACGCGCAGGCTCAGCGGCCATGGCTCACGGGCCCAGCCGCTCCGCGGCATGTGGGATCTTCCACGGACCATTACACGAACCCACGTCCCCAGCATCAGCAGAAAGACGCTCAACCACAGCGCCACCAGGGAAGCCCCACGCTTCCTTTCTTAATGAAGGAATGTAAGTTTCACGGTAAACTGAAACATACTAACTTTAGACACTGACCCCTCTTCCAAGGCTTCACTCTGGCAGCCTTGACCCACAAAAGGAAACAGCAAAGTACTGAAGCAGGAATTTCGAAATCCAGATCTGAGACCACCGTCTGCGTGAAAAATCCCTGAGAGTCTGCAGTCAGTGTCCCGGCGTCGGGACAGCATGGACCAGCCCACGGCGCACCCTTCGTCCTCCTGGTCCGAGGGCGCAGGCCCCGCAGGAGGGGTGGTCAGAGGCCTGCTCTGCAGCGGCATCTGTGCCGTGAGTAAGCAAGCTGCTTCCGGGAGGGAGGCGCTGGGAAGCGGGATGCTGTCCAGGCAGCCTCAGTGAGGATTTCTTTCCTGATGCTTTTTGTTCAGTAACAAAACAAAGCCCATTTTCTGCCAGAGCCTCCCACTCCTCTGGGTGCTGAAGGCGTGGATCTTACAGACGCCCGCAGGGCTGCTGGGTGACCCTACTCATCACACTCCCCTTCGGAACAGCGAGCTCCTTTCCTAGGGGGAGACAGTGACATGTGAGGGGAGGCTGCCGGGCATGCAGACTGGGGGCGATTCCTCTCGCCCAGTTATTAATCCCACACGGGGCACCTGGGCCATGCGGCTGCTGCTCTGGCCTTCAGATTTCCACTTGCGTTTCATGTTCTTTCTTTCTCTCTACCACTCTGGACCTTGCCTGATGGGAAAAGAAAGGGTGAGGCTCTTCAAATATTTTCTGCGTGTTCCACTACCCCCCACCCACCTGATGACAGAGAAAACGCCAGTGATTTGAAGGGAGGGGGGCCTCTGGCCTAATTTCCACCAGGCAGGCTTCGGGATTCCCAAACCTGTTAATGAAATCCTTCTCGTCATAGAGCAAAGCACAGAGACCAGTGTGTTTTCCCATCTGGATCAGAGTATAATTGGGGTCGGCTCTCCTGTCTATGCTTTTACCATCAAAACGTGTAGCCAGGACTAATAATAGGACAAATGGCATAGATGCAAAATCTTTACAACCACTTAAAAATAATAGGGCATATGCTCTAAGCCCTGTAAAAACAGTCATTTGTGAACTGTACATGCTGTTTACAAATCAGGCACCCAAAATGTGTATCTACCAAACAGACGCTAACCTAAACTAATGAGCCGGCAAGAATAAATGTCAATCACGCATCGACTCTACGGCCGGTTTTCATTTTTTGCTGACATTTAGGTGGACAATTTTGGAAGTGGATGGTTGCAGGAAACTAAAGCTAATCTTTTCTCCCAATATATTCTCTTATGGAGCAGATCCACTTGAAATAATTTCACTGTTTTTGAGTTCCAAGTCAGAAAATTTTCTCAAAACATATCATGGCAGAGTGGAGATATTTGAAACCTTCAATAAGGACCCAGGTCTGGTTTATCTTTTCTTGGCTCCACTAAGGAAGCCTCTGAGATTCACAGGCTCTATGTGGAATTTCATAACTCCTTCATCTGCTACCTTGAGCTGAGCTCGGCTGTGCTTGTCGACTCAAAGATCATCAAAGCCTCAAAAGCCAGTCTTGGATCCAGGACTCAACTTCCTCAAAATTCCACAGGAGTTTCAGCCTCTCAATAATTCTAGGAAACATGAAATAGAATTATGTCCATCTTCCAAATGAGGAAACAAGGAGGTATTTCCCTTTGGAGTTTGCCTTCGGGGCACTCATCTGTAGAGTTCTAGGACGTTTGTTAATTAAAGAAAGGAAATGTGTGAATTTTATTGGGCTCTAGGCAAGGAGCGGAGGATGAAATGCCTGACTTCTTCTATGGTGTATTAACTCTGAAAATGACATCTCTCTAGTATTTTCAGATTCCTTGGAAGTTGATTCCTAAGAGCAGGGAGGCTTCTTCCCGGGTGGAGAGTCTCTGAGGGATTCAGAGGCTTGGGAGTTGAGCTGAGAAGGGGCCATGTGTCACTTTCAGGTGCTTCCCCTACCCGGGACTTCCAGCGGGAGAGGCAGGAAGCCACTGGTCTCGCCCTGGTTGGTTCTGATGGCAGTTTGGGGTGCTTAGCTCTCATCGTTGAAGCTCCTCCCGCTTCAGTTTCTCACTGGCACCTGCAGCAGGCCGGCGGGTGGGGCTGGTTCTTCCCTGGGGTCGCAGAGCAGCCCCCTCAGCATCGAGATCCTTGTTGGAAACAGCATCTCCAGACCAGCTGAATTTCTACACCATCTCCAGGTGATCCGTTGCAGGTGAGCATTCGAAAGGCGCCGTCCTAGCTTCCTAGGTGTTCTTGAGCCAGGGGGCACTAACTTCGATGTTTCCAGAAGCAAGAGGACCAGAGCATCCTTTCCTAAGAACCACAGGGTTGCCTGCATGGCAACTCACCATGAGCAGTCCTTGGGCTGGTCTGTAAGCTCTCTCCAAAGCTACTTCTCACCAACCCTTCCCATCCAGCATGACCTCTGCTGCTTCCCTTCTTATGCCCCAAAGACAGGCTCCCTCTGCCTGCACACAGCTCACAGCATCCCCCTCCATAGTTCATCTTTCTCTCTCCAAACTGTGCACACCTGGGCTGCCCTTGACGGCTGGCTTAGTCCCCACCCTACCCTGCTCTGCTTTTCATCTAGTCAATCAGAGCCTGAAGGCAGGGACACTTTTTCTCCTTTAACACATCTGGACCTTTGCACAAAGCTGGGCGCACAGGTTATACTCCACGGAGACCTGTAGACGAGGAATAGGGTGTCATCGCAAACCCTGGGACAAGGGGGGCATTAAGTGCTGATACGTGGATGTGATTGGATTATTCAGTAGACTCCTCTGTTCACTATTTCCAAATAAAAAAGTGAAAACAGATCTGGAAGATGTTGCAACCGCATAAAATGACTGGGATGGAAATATTGTAGGAATTTAGATACCAACGTTTATTTCCTTTCCTGTACTCAGCTCTGGGGCAGCGTTTGCGACACTGGCCATTCCTGGTGACAATGGAGCCTCCTGTGTGGAGTCCCATTTGTTAGCACCAGGTCTGTCCTTTTTTAAAAAACTATTAATAAAAACAACCTCTTTAGTGAAATCTTTCATGTAACTCAAAACCCTAACATCAGCTTTTCCGTATTTCTTTAATAAGGACTGGAATCGTTTCCAAGAAGATGGACATGTGGTCAGAAACAGGCAGAACCTGCCAAGATGCTTCCTTAGCCTGGGTCCATTTCCAGTTTCTTCCCTAAAGTATGAGGTTTATGTCAAGGTTCATTTTTTCCCGTAGTGATGTCCAATTGCTTCAGAACTGTTTGTTCAAAACGCTGTCATTCCGCCACCAAATTGTTTTTGCAGTTTTGCCAAAAATCCATTGGTCATATTTGCGTGGGTCTATTTCTGAGTTCTCTATTCTGTTTCACTGATCTATTTCTTCTCCAACACCACCCTGTTCTGATTAGTATAGCTATGTAATAAGACTCAACATCAGGTAGATTCCTCCCATTTCAGTCCTCTTTTTCAAAACTGTTTTAGCTATTCTAGGTCTTTTTCTTTTTCATATAAATTTTAGATTAAGCTTGTTAATGTCTATAAAAAACTTGAAAGGATTTTCATAACAACTGTGCTAAATGTATAGATAGATCACTTTGAGAACTGGCATCTTTACTATGTTGACTGTTCCAATCCATGAACATGGTCAATCTCTCCATCTCTTCACATCTTCTCTCATTTTTCTTTCATCAACATTTTGTAATTTTCAACATATAGACACTGTACAAGTTTTGTTCGATTTATACCTCAATATACATATCCTTTGGAGCAGTTGTAGATGGCTCTGTTTTCAATTTCAGTTTCTGTGTTATTGCTGTTCACGTATATCAGTTTGATTGACTTGTGTGTGTTGCTCTTATAGCCTAGGTCCTTGCTGCACTTACTCATAAGTTCAGGAGTTTTATTGTAGATTCCTTGGGATATTCTACTTAGACGATCATATCATCTGTAAATAGAACCTATTTTATTTCTTCCTTTTCTATCTGTATGCTTTTTTTTCTTGCCTTATTGCTCCAGCTACAACTTCCAGTGCTGTCTTGAATAACAAGGTAAGTGTGGCCATCACTGCCTTCTTCCTGACCTTGGTGGGAACCATCCATTCCTTCACTGTTAAGCATGGTGTTAGCTGTAGGTTCCATGTAATATTTTGTACACGGTACGAGTTTCCTCTTGCTTCTGTAACACATCACCACAAATTTAGTGGCTTAAAGCAATGCAAATGTATACTCTTAAAGTCCTGGAAGTCAGAAATCTAAAATCAAGACGTCCCCGGGCTGCATTCCCTCTGGAAAATCCAGCAGACAATGCGTCTCCTTGCTTTTCCCAGATTCTGAAAATCACGTGTATTCCTTGGTTCACAGATCCTTACGTCCTTCCAACGTCTTGATTCCATCATCACACCTTTTTCTTTCACTCTAACCCTTCCCCCCTTATAAGGACCCTTGTGATCACATTGGGCCCATCTAGGTAATCCAGGACAATGTCTCTATCTCATGGTCCTTAACCTAATTACATGTGCAAAGCCCCCTTTGCCAGGTGAGGTCACGTAACTACAGGTTCAGGTATTAGAGTGTTGATCTCCTTGGGGGCGATTATTCTGCCCACAACTCACTGTAACAATTGCCTGTCTACCTACCTTGTGTTATGCTGCATTATGTCCCCTGGCAGAGTCACCGGCGTGCAGTAGGGCTCAATAAATAATTGTTGGCCCACGGAATGGATGCTGGGTAAATCTTTCTCCTTTATCACCCTCGGGAAAGTGTAAAAGTGCACTGCTTTCCAGCGTAGCTACAGGTGTTAATTTTTTCTGAACAAATAAAATCACAATATCTGCTCTGATATACATCAGTAGATTTGTGGGGCTCTCAAGACAGATTATTTGAACTAAGGCTTCAGAAAAATCCAAACTGTGGGCTTTCCACAGATATTCCCATGGAGCAGACACTCACGGCTCTCCAGAACACCGCCCCCTATTCCTGACCGGACAGGGAAGGACAGAGAACACTCCTCGGGCACTTCCTTCCCTTTGTGAGGCCACCCTTCACGCGGTGCCTGCTTTATGTTGCCAAAAGTCAGCAGTCCATCGTCGTCTTTTTTTTTATTGGAGTATAGTTGATTTACAATGTTGTGTTACTTTCAGGTGTACAACAAAGTGATTCAGTTAGACAGACATACCTATGTGTCTGTTTTTTTTCAGATTCTCTTCCCATAGAGGTTCTTACAGAGTACTGAGTAGAGTTCCCTGTGCTATACAGTAGGTCCTCGTTGATGATACATTTTATATATAGTAGTGTGTCTCTGTTAATCCCAAACTCCTAATTTATCTCTCCTTCCTTCCCCCCGGTAACCATAAATTTGTTCTCTAAGTCTGTGAGTCTGTTGCTGTCTTGTAAAGAAGTTCATTTGTATCATTTTTTTAGATTCCACGTACAAGTGACATCACAGGGTATTTGTCTTCCTCTGTCTAACTTACTTCACTCACTATGATCATCTCTAGGTCCACTCATTCTGCCGCAGATGGCATCCTTTCACTCTTTGTATGGTGAGGAATTCCATCATCTTGACAAAAGAACATTTGTCTCCAGCTCTTTTCTCTTGTGCTTCCCCCTTGCCCTTCTGAGCACCTGCTGAGCAGGTAGCTCAGGATCCGTCCGCCTTCTCGCTGAAGGGGACTTGGTCTGTGGGCCTCCAGTTTCCCTTGCCTGTTCTCCACTCAGGCTGGGGCCTCGGGAGGTGGGGAGGGATGGAAACGGAGTCTTGTTGGCTTTTCTAAGACTGGTTCACATCCAACTGTGTAACTGAGGCCGACACTGTTAGATCTGGCTGAGGTTTCATGTCACGGGTGGATGTGACCGGACCGTGGAGCTGTCACTTGAGACTTTCAACAGGAAGGGTGGAGAAAAGGGAATCAAAACCCCAAGACCCACCAGCGAGGGTGGGTGGCCTTGCCCAATATGAAAACTTCCTTGTAATGAGAAAAAAAAAACACAACAGTTTTTTTGTTTTTTGTTCTGCCTCCCTCCTTTTTTAATGAAAAACCAGTGTTTTTCATTAGGAGCTCCATGGGCGTTTTGGCAGGAGTGCCATTCACTTTGCAGAACACCCTGTCTGGCAGGATGTTCAGGGTCCCTGGGGCCTGCATCACCCCCAGTTATTGTAAAAACGAAAACACCCCCAGATGTCTCCAGATGTCCTTACTGGGAACAGACTGCCCTCACTTGAAAACCTAACCATGGGTTATTTGAAAGGCCTGTTCTGCGATGTCAGTAAAATGCTAGTATCTTCTAAAGTCACTTTTTTCCCTAATAAGGGAACAGGAGGGAAGATATTAATTCGGGTGCTGATTGACTGCCGCGTGAACTGTATCTTTTCTATCCCCCAAGTGGTAGCAATTTGCAGAAGGCAGTTCTGGGTATTTCCCGCCCTTTGAGGCTGGACAGACACTAGCCTCGGAGCTGGGAGCCTCTGATAGGCATTCAGTGGCCAGAAATGAAGTGGCTGCTTCAAAGCGCACATCTCTAGAGATTGCTTTTTTGAAAAACATCACTCATTTTATGTGTTCTTAATAAAGAATAAAACTCACACACACACACACACACACACACACTTTTAGAAACATACCCAACTCCTTAGGAAATTCTCCTTTGAAATGGCCACAGGAAGGTCGGGATGAGACAGGCAGCCTAAACCAGCACTACGGTGTGACCAAAGCCGGACGACTGATGATCCTTACTCCCTTGTCCCCAGACGTTTTACTTTGCCACCTGCTCTACCGTCAGGCAGAGGGAGGGTGTACATGTTCACACGTTTCTTTTCATTTCAGGAAGGGGTGGCTATTCCACGTGGGTCCCCTTGAGCCCCGTGTCTGCGAATCAGCTCAGAGGTACAATGTCCACATCGACGACCCCGGCCTGCTGGCCGCTCCCGCTGCAGCCCATTGTCGACGTCACCCTCCCAACCAGAATCTGTTTCCCTTCTTTGGGTTGATGGGACTTGCACCTCTTTGTTTCTGTAGCTGAGGGAGGGGAAGGCGGGAAGTGCAGGGTCCAGGGGTCTCTCCCTCTCTCCATCCCACCAGGCCAGGTACTTACTACATGCTCGCTGGAGAGTTGGGTGGCCTGTGGTTGCAGGCCCAGCGGGGCATGGAATTGTCCAGAAGGCTCTGCTCTGCCTGGGCCCCACCCCGCCTGGGTGGAGAACATCAGAAGCACCTTGGTCCCCTTGGTCCCTTCTCTTCAGGGCTCCCCCCAGGTGGCAGTGAGGCTGAGAGCCTTCCTGGGGCAAGGGGACGTTGGGGTGGGCTTGGAACACTGTGATCTGGACCCAAAGTCATGGCCGCCAGCAGGACTAGCACGTGCCGGGGTGAGACTGAGTCTGCCTGGGGAGCGGGAAGGAGAGTCCAGCTCTCCTCTACCAATCACCAGTGTTAGAAACAGTCTGACTCTTCTACGAGTCACGGTAACCGAGCACAGCGGCATTAAACGTGGAGGCTACCAGCCATTTCCCGGACTTTCTCCTAGTCTCCAGACTTGGAACCTTATCAGTTTTCTCCTCTGAGTTTCATAAACTCATCATGTCCAGGCACTGCTACGCCAAACAATGTAGCAGCCAACAGTGGGTCCACTTTCTGTTTGAGCGTAAGCCCTGCTCCCTGGGCTGACTTCTCCAGCGCACAGGACTTGTTCTCCTGGGGAGCCGGTGAGCTCACCATCAGCACGGCTGCTGTGCCCCTGGGACCCTTGTGCCGTGGGGCTTTCCCTCCCAAGGTGGGGGTGGAGGGGTGCCTCCAAGCCAAGGATCCACTAGCTCACCCCATCCCCTGGTAAGCTGTCCCCCGAGCCCGGGGCACCTGTGTCCTCCTCTGCCCCGTCCACGTCCTCTGGGGGATCACGCCCGGGGACTGAGACCAGAACTGTCAGTGGGCAGCTGGGCAGCAGCTCCCACGCCCTGTGCCCCTCGGGAGAGGAGGGAACATGCAGCTGCTTCTTGAAGCCCCCCCACCATCTTTCTCCCCAGGGCCTGAGCTTTCAAATGGAGCCAGGGAGGTGCGGGAGGACCCAAGTCCCAGGGCCGGGGAGGCTGGCCCAGAGGAAGATCAGCTGACAGAGGCGGCCTCCCTCAAAGCCGCCTCCTCTCCAGCCCTCTGCATGACCTGTGGGCAGCCCTGGGCCCCAAGGCCCTGCCAGTGACAACCGGCAGCCGTCTGGAAGGCGTCTGTGTCCGAGGAGGCCAGCCTCCCCAGCCCGAGTGCGGCAGGCCCTTCCCAGCCCGGGGACTGCAGGGCTGTCCAGCACCGTCCCCACTGCCACAGGATTCTCTTCTCAGACAGCGCTGTGCCTTTTGGGAAAGAATTTAGATCCAACAAAATTCTCCTTTTCAACTCAAGAGAAAATAAATACCAGATTTGATCTAACACGAGCCCCAAATGTGTCTCCCCTTATTCTCATGGGGGATGCAGGGAGGGAGTGGACGGCGGGGTCAGGGCATCCGGCCAAGCTTCACAGCCCCCCTCAGGCAGGTGGACTCTACATCCAGGTGCGTAGCTCCTCACCATGTCCTACCTTCCGTGGAACAGTGGCCTACACTCTGGAAACAAGAAGTGTCCTCTCCCCAAACCTCAGGAGTCACCCTGAGACTGCCTTCCAGATGAAGCACTGCAGAAGCCCTTCCTGCCGGCGGTGGCCAGACACCCCAGCCGCTTCCTGCTGCACACTCTCTCCCACCCGTGGCTCAGACTCTGTGGAGCTGGTGGCACTCTCTCCTGCACGGTGCTCGGCCACCACGTCTGACGCAGGTGTCTGTCGGTTTCCAGTAGGCCTCACCTCTCGGGCCTTCATCCAATGGGTTGTCTCTGCAGGGGGCACTGTGTCAGGGGTAAATCTGGGGTGTCTGGCATGCACAGAGAAGTGGAGAGCAGGGATCCACGTCCTGCTCCGTGTCTGAAGTGACACTGTGATATCATACTTAAGAGTCTTCGTTGTGTGCAGCCAATTTTCCCAGCCTTGAACCAAAAACAGTTATTTCCGCTTGCTAGTGCTTCTAGCACTTGACACGTCTTTATGCGACAGGGTGGTGCGATCAGCAGACCAGAAGTCAGGCACCCAAGTTCTCACGTGCATGACGGTACACCTGCCAACCAGGTGAGGATGGGCTGAGGGCGGAAGGGGAGGGAGCGGGAGAGAGCGGTGCCCTGTGTCTCACACAACCGGGCCCCAGCACGTACACGCCCACAGGCGCACACTCGGAGGGGGGTGGGCGAGGCCTGGTAGCATCTGTTGGTACTGTGTGTTTACCGGATGCTGTTCTTCTGTGGTCCAGGTAAGCACGGTAATTTGGGGGGGATTTCCCCTTTCTTTTTCTTTAACCTTTGCATCCTTTCAGCTCTCTGCAAGTGTCCCACAAGTGAGGGGGGGCACCTGGGCAGAGCTCCCAGTAGTTATAGCCTGTCACCCCCTTCCCCCCCCACAACCCCAGCCCTACCCAGCACCTACGGTCCTACCCGGAACCCCAACCTCCACAAATCCAAGAGAACGTTTCAGGCAGCCGGTAAGTATGTGTGCACAGATGCTGCGGGTGAGCCTGGGAGCCCCGCCTGGTGTCCCAGCCCTCATCACTCAGTGCCCTGTTTCCCCAGGAGTGCTCCTCATGGAGATAATCAGGTTTCTATGCCATCTGGGAAGCCTCAGGTGCCGCTGGCCCCGAAAAGTGGACTTACACTACGCGGTTGTCCCGGGCAGGACTCAGCCTCCAGCCCCACTCTTAATGGGATTCAGCCCATGCTGAAGCTGCAGCTTGCAGATCTGAGGTGAGCAGTCTCGTAATCCAAGATGCAGGTATTCTCAAATCGGCAGAAACAGCACAGGGCTTAGAGCCAGAGGTGATGGGTCTAAGACTTGGACATCCACTCATTCCATCTGTCTCTTTTCACCTACAAAATGAGGGTGGTGATGGTCTTATTGGGAAGACTTAGAGAGTACTTAAATCCTTGTCCCTAAACATCTTTACAAATGAGGGCCGTCGGCCTGGTCCCAACCTGTGTGTCCATTTAATTCAACTGTCAGCTCAACTGATTGGCAACTTCAACGTAAGTGACAGTTTGGCCAGCTGTCCTTATATACTGGTAGGGATCCCCCCTTTCTTTTTATAACCTGCAGATTTTCTAAAATGGGTTGTTTCCAAAAGACAACATCCTAGTAACAACATCTGTCGCAGAGAAAAGATTATATTATCACTGGAAACTGTATCCCAAGGATTGGTGCCCATAATGTCCAAGCAGTTTGCAAATTGACCCCTAAGAAGTTTCTGGAAGGCTCTGGATTTGGAACGCAGTAAAGGAAAAGGAGAACTTGTCCTGATACTTTACTTTGAGATCAAGAATTTAAACTTAAGCCAAATGGTTTAGTTGTAAAGCGGGTATAACACCAGCCAGGTGGAAGGCGAGATCAAACAACCAGCTCTGTCCATCTCTTTGGACCAGAAATTTGGCCGTCAGCACTAAAGCCACACCAGCCCAAGTCACCTGCGGCCACCACGCTGCCCAAACTCCACCCGCTGTCCTCCCGCCTCTGCGTCCCGCTGGCCCTCTGCCCGCTGGTCTCTCCACGTAGCTCGTGATGTTTTCAGTTGACCCCGTCAGCCCTCACCACTCCACCCAGCACCCTCCAACCTCTAGGCCTTTTCCTCTGGCACCAAGCACAAAACCCGTGAGCTGCTACTGCCGAATTATACACGTGCGTTGTTGTGCTTCCGTCCCCACCACCGCATGTCTTGGATTCCCCAGGGTTGAGCCCACTCTCCCGACACGTGCACTCGGACACGACTTTACGCCGCTACTGTGACACTTGTGCTCATGTTCTTGGAAAACCCTTCATCCAGCAGATACTTGGGGGACACGTGCTGAGCCAGGCGCTTGGTTTGGTGGTAGATAGAAAGATCTAGAAGACAACTCCTGCCTTCAGAGGGCTCACGGGATGGTGGGGTCAGATCTTGGGACACAGTGTCCGCTTTCAGCCAGCATCGGATTCCAGAACCTTCCAGACAAGGGGAAAGCAGCAATGACATGCACAGCCTCTTGCGGATGAAAATAAAGCAGGAACACTGTGCTGTTTGGGATTTTGGAGGCAAACTGTCGGCACCTGGAAATTTAAACTAGTGGATGCAGTCCTGGTGCGGTAGGTGACCCAGGGAGTGGCTCACCCTCACAGCACAAGGACGTGGGGAATGGCAGCCAGGAGGCGGAAAGGCCATGGTGTTAGCTGACGGAGTGGCCGTGGTGACTGGTGTTAGGTGACCAGTGAGCAAAGGTCCAAACGAACTGGGGAAGTGAGACGGGGGAGGAGGAAGAGACAGGGCCTCGAGACAGGGCACTAAGTCGGGGCTCAGCTCACATGGCCACGGCACATGCACTTACCTCTGCTGTGGGACGCACGGGCCACGCCACGAGATGACGAGTGGGGAATTATGCACCTCTCATGGGAGGAAGCAGTGGCTGGGGAGGATGGCCCCATCTCCCGTGGCGGGTTGGGTTTGGGATGCTTACTGGAGAGAGGACCTGGGGCACACGAGGGCTAGGCCACCTGTGCCAGCAGGGCCGCCAGGGAGGGCACCACGGGGCCTCCACACATCCGGGCAAGAGCCCCTGAGCTTGGGGGCCTGGGCTCACGGGAGGCACCACGGCCGCTGCTGCTGGATGGGCCAGAGCCTGGGGCCGGCTCACCTGGAGCCCAGCACCTGCTTCCTCCACGACTGCAAAATGGGTACAGCCACGTCTAAAAAGATGATGCCAGTCTGCGTTTCATGTGCTTTTCCGGCGTGCCTCACATCCATCCCACGAGACACGAGAAGCCGGACATGCCTGACACCTGGACGCACCCGTGTGGGTGTGCGGGACCCTCGCTCGGCTGTCACACATGGATGAGTTCCTGCGGTTTTGTATTTCACATGCTTCCTTGAAATACTAGGTCGGGTAAAGCTGACTCCCTGTCACTTCTCTGAGCATAAGCGCTCTGGACGTACATACCCGTGTGTGGACCCGCGTCCTGGGAAACTCCCTGCTGATGCTGTGACCTCACACCCCCTGCGCCAGCTGCCTTGTGCTCAGCAGGGGAGGGTCCTCACCCCCGGCGCCGGGGCTAGGGCAGGTGGGGTCAGCGCCCCAAGCCAAGCCCAGCGCCCCCGTTCCACACCCACCCCCTGCTCTCAGCAAGTGGCCAGGTGCCCGGCAGCATTCCTGTTTGCGTCACGAGGCCACGCCGGCGTCCCCCCGTCCTCCCAGCCCAGCGCCCGGCAGAGGAGGCCTGGCCCGATGTGGCTTAAGGAGACCCGGAGAGCAGGGTAGACACGCCTGGGGGGACACAACTAGCGTCACGATGCCCCTCGAAGGGTCCTTCCCGAGGACACTCCCCCAGGCCCCTTGTCAGTCCAGGCCTCCCCCACCCCGCAGGCTTCCGCCTCGCCCTTCAGTCATGACCACCAGCAAGAACTGGGAACATGGGGGCTGGGGTGAGGGGTGTCTGCATCTCAGCAGGAGCCACTGCCCCCCAGCGGCCCCTGCCAGTCAGTGGCTCCCTGGGGCTTGGGTTTCCAGAGCAGGGATCAGGCGTCGGGTCCTCCAAGAAAGCCACAGAGCCCAGGGCTGCCTGCCTCAGCGCACTGGGCGCAGGGCCCTCCCCTCCCTCCACCTGCCCGGGCCCAGGCATTGTTCCTCCTGAGAAAGGCTGCTTTTCCGGGTTGCGGGCTTCCCACAGCCCCCATCGTCACCAGGGCACAGAGTGCTGGAGCAGGGCAGGTCACTGGGGACCTGAGAGGCTGGGCAAGCACAGCGCTGCCTTCACTGAGCCCAGAGCCAGTGAAGGACCTTCAGAAGGTTCTAGAACAGCCAGGCCACAGCTGCTGGAGCCAGGCCTGGTGAAGACCCAGAGCAGTCAGCTGTGATGCTGAAGGGTGGCACAGGTCTCTGGGCACGCGCGGCAATGAAGGCATGACGTCACCCACCCCACAATGGCAAGGTGGGTGGACGTCTGGCACGTGGTACCGTATGACCGTGGCTTTCCTTGGCTTCCTGAGTTTCCTTAAGACTCTCTCTGTCAAGCAGCCTGAGTCGCTCCCACGGCGACGGAGAGACCTTTGCACGATGCCTGCGTTAGCTGGACGTCACTCAGCAGGGCCCCCCACCCCCCTCCCCGGCCAGTACCGGCAGGAAGAGCAGCCGTGCCCGTTCTTGGCCCGCGGTGGGCTCTGGGCCCCGGCCAGTCCGGGCTCCTGCCCTGCAGAGGGGTGCTGGGAAGGGCGCCTGGGCCCATCAGGCATCCTCGGGCCCGCAAGGCTGCTGGGAGCCTGGCCTTTTAGGTTGGTTTTTGTGTCACAGTCCCGCTGAGAATCCCCTCCCCCATCTCCAGTGGCCGAATTCCCCATCAACAGAGAGAGGAAGCCCTCGGCCGAGAGATAAGGGCTCCCTGATCTCAGCCCGGAACTGGGCAGAGATTTCATCAGCCTGGGAGAAAAATGTTCCCTGATTCTCACCGTGGCCTCTTGTTCGGGGCACGTGCCGGGCCGTTGGGGTCCTGCGGGCCCGCATCCTGGCACTCAGGCCTCGCTGGCCTGGTTGTGACGTGGGGTGTGAAGTGCGCTGGGCTCCTGGTCGCCGCTGGCCGGCGCTGGAGGCCTCTCGGGTGGCGGGTGGCCCAGAGTCCGCGGTTGGGCGGGGCCTGGCAGGGGGCGGGGCCAGAAGGAGTCACCCTGCGGCCGCACTGACCACCTGCAGAGACGGCCCCTCCCCCATGACAAAGCGAGGGCAAGTCTGCCCCCCAGACCTCGCCTTCCTGAAGAGCCTGTGCTCGCAGGGCAGGAGAGGACAGAGCCGGGAGGCACTGCTCGCTGGGAGGAGCTCGGCACAGGTCAGGGGCTCCACAGCCCAGCCTGGCAAAGAGACCCAGTGTTTTTCAGTCTGATGATTAGCAAAGGAAAACAACCGCCCGGAGCCTTGTGATCTGATTTCTACCAAATGTGGTAGGACAGTCCCGAGTCACTGGTCTCCATCCTTCCTCACTCCCCCGGGAAACTGGAAATGCTGTTGTTCTAACCCACCCCAAAGGATCCAGTTATTTCTTTAACACCGCCCTAACTACAGGGAAACGCGTTCTTACCTCCTTTTTTAGGTCTTTGTAATGTGATAGAGCCACTGGGTCATAACCTGCAGGGGAGGGAACTGCAGGCCCAGTGGGGTTTCCGCCCACCAGCGGGAGGCACTTTGATTTCCCAGGAGACCCCTACCACAGGAAGCCTCACTTCCCACCTCGGAGGCCCCCAGGCTCCAAAGTTCAGCAAAGGAGGTTGCAGGGAAGGTGGGGTCCCCGTGCGCCTGCACTATTTTTCCCAGGGGGCAAAATAGGCCAAGGAGCAGTCAACACCCACCTCCTCTCTGACAGCCTGAGAGCCGCCCCCGACCAGCAGCCGAAGGCGCCCGCAGTCCCCGATACTACTGGGTGCGTACCTGGCATGGAAGGCTGCTGCTTCTTTTTTTCTTTCCTATTTTTATTTATTTAATTATTATTATTTTTTTTTGTGGTACGCGGGCCTCTCACTGTTGTGGCCTCTCCCGTTGCGGAGCACAGGCTCCGGACGCGCAGGCTCAGCGGCCATGGCTCACGGGCCCAGCCGCTCCGTGGCATGTGGGACCTTCCCGGACCGGGGCACGAACCCGTGTCCCCTGCCTTGGCAGGCGGACTCCCAACCACTGCGCCACCAGGGAAGCCCGCCTATTTTTAAGGGTGAATGATATGTCACATGATATATTCACAAATAAGTAGGAAATTGTTTATCAGATCCTAGGTTGCACTTTTTGGTGGGAAAAATAATAACTGTGACCACATGCATCCTTTAGTCTTTTTTAAAAAATAAATTAAAAAAATAATTTTATTAAGGCATGTTTTACGTATCATATAATTCACTTATTTCAAGTACGTAATTCAATTATTTTTGAGTCACTTTACTAAGTTATGCAACTGTTACCATAAATTAGTTTTGGAACATTTTTATCACCCAATGAGATCCCTCATGCCCGTTTGTAGTTAACTCCCCCTCCATCTCTTCTGCCTTTTCCTGACAATTCATCTAAATGGAACCTGCACTATGCAGTATCTCGTGTCTGGCTTCTTTCACTTGGCCGAATGTTTGAGGGTTTTGCATGTCATGACATGTATCAGTAATTCATTCCTTGTTATTGCTGAATAATATTTCACTTTATGAATATCCCACATTTTGTGTATCCATCACTCTTGACGGATAACGTTGATGTTTTCATTTCTCTTGGGTTGATACCTACTCAGTCATGTAGTAAATTTATGTTTAAGTTTTCAAGAAGCTACCGAACTGTTGTTTTCCAAAGGGGCTGCACCATTTACATTCCCACCTTCAATGCGCGAGAATCGCTGTTTCTCCACATCTTCAGCAACATTTGTTCTTGTCTTTTTTTTTTTTAAGCCATTCTGGTGGTTTGTGAAAGACTATCTCACTGAAGTTTTTTTGTTTGTTTGTTTGTTTTTGCGGTACGCGGGCCTCTCACTGCCGTGGCCTCTCCCGTTGCGGAGCACAGGCTCCGGACGCGCAGGCTCAGCGGCCATGGCTCAGGGGCCCAGCCGCTCTGCGGCATGTGGGATCCTCCCAGACCGGGGTACGAACCTGCGTCCCTTGCGCCGGCAGGCGGACTCTCAACCACTGCGCCACCAGGGAAGCCCCCTCACTGAAGTTTTGATCTGCATTTCTCTTCGGACTAATGATGGTGTCTATCTTTTCATGTGCAGATTGGCCATTCCTGTATTTCTTTGGTAAATGTCTATTCAAATCTTGTGCCCATTTAATTGGGTTGTTCTTAATGAAGTGTAAGTGTTATTTGTATATTCTGGATCAAGTCCTTTATCAGATATGTGTTTTGCAAATATTCTTTCCCAGCCTGTTGTATGTCTTTTCAGTTTCTTAATGGTGTCTTTTGCAGTACAAAGAGGTTGAATTTTAATGAAGTTCAACGTACCAATATTTTTCCTTTTATGTATAATATCATGCTTTTGGTGTATCTAAGAACCCATTGCCTAAACCAGGATCTGGAAGACTTTATCCTGTGTTATCTTCTAAAATCTTTATTGTTTAGCTCTTACATTTAAGACCCGCTTTGTGTTAAATTTTGTGTTATGAGGTGTGGGATCTACATCCATCTTTTTCCATGTGGATATTTATTCGTCTCAGCATCATTTGTTAAAAAGACTCTCCTTTCCTCAGTGAATTGCCTTGGCACTTTTGCCAAAAACAATTTGACCATACATATAAGGATTTATTTATTTCTCAGTTCTCAGTTGTGTCCCATCAGTCCAAGTCTCTGTCCTTTTGGCAGTACCACACTATCTTGATAACTTTAGCTCTATGGTAAGTTTCAATAGTGGGAAATAAAAGTCCTTCAGCTTTGTTCTTTTTTGCAACATAATTTTGGTTATTCTAGGTCTTTTGCAGTGCCATATAAATTTAGGATCATCTTGCAAATTTTTTTTAAAAGTCTGCTGAAATTTTTATGGAGATTGCATTATATCTATAGGTCAATTTTGGGAGAAGTTACATCTTAATGATATTGAGTACTCCAACCCATGAACAAGGAAAGTCTTTCTGTTTGTTTAGATCTTCTTTAATTTCCCTGAGCAATGTTTTTTAACTTTTAGTGTACAAGTATTGCACTTCTTTTGTTAAATTTATTCTTAAGTAGTTTGTTCTTTTTGAAACTATTGTAAAAGTAATTGTATCCTTTATTTTATTCTCACATTGTTCATCGCTTATAGAGAGAAATATATTTTTTTGTGTATTGATCTTATATCCTGTGTCTTTGCTGTAATTTTTCACTACTTCTATTAGTTTTTGTGTGTATTCCTTAGGATTTTCTACATACAGGATTATGTCATTTTAAATAAAGGCAGTTTGATTTCTTCTTTTCCAATCTGGATGCCTTTTATTTCTTTTTCTTGTCCTGTTGCACTGGCTAGAATATCCAATATAAAGTTTAAAAAAGTTGCGAGAACAGGTATCCTTGCCTTTTTCCTAGTTTTAGGGGGAAAGCATTCAGTCTTTCACCATTAGATATAATATTTGCTGTATGTTTTATGTAGATGTCCTTTAACATGTTGAGAAAGTTCCCTTCTGTTCCAAGTCTACCTAAAGTTGTCTTTTTTATAAAAATTATGAGTGAGTGTTGGATTTTGTCAAAAGTTTTTTCTACACTTATTAAGATAATCATGTGAGTTTTGTCTTTAATTTCGTTAATATCGTATATTATAGTAATCGGTTCTTTGGCCTTAAACCAGTTTTGCATCCCTGGCATAAATCACACTTCTTCACTGCGTATGATCCTTTTTATATGTTGTTAGATCTGATTTCCTAATATTTTATTAAGAATGTTTGCCTCTAAGTTTATGAGACATATTGGTCTGTATTTTTCTTTGCTTTTGTTGTCTTTATCTGGCTTTAGGGTCATCATAGTATTGGCCTTACAGAATGAGTTGAAATGTGTTTCTTCCCCTATTTCTGGAAGAGTTTGTGGATTATTGGTAATTTTTTCCCTGTAAATGTTTGCTAGATTTCACCAGTGAAGTCATCTGGGCCTGGCATTTCTTTGTGAGAAGATTTTTAATTACTAATTTAATTTCTTTACTTGTTATGAATCTTTTTAGGTTTTCTATTTCTTCTTGAGTGAGTTTTTGTAATTTGTCTTATCTAGGAATTTGCCCATTTCATCCAAATTGTTGAATATTTTGGCATAACGTTCTTCATAGTATTCCCTTATAATCGCTTTAATTTTTAAACCGTCGGTGGCAATTTCCCCTCTTTCATTCCTAATTTTGGTCATCTGTGTCTTCTCTTTTGTTCTTGTTTAATCTAGCTAAAGGTTTGTCAATTTTGTTGTTCTTTAAACAAGACTTTTGATTTCATTGATTTTGTTTCTATTGTTTTCCTGTTTTCTATTTCAGTGACTTTCACTCCGGCATTTATTATTTCAGTCCTTCTGCTTGCCTGGGATTTAGTTTGCTTTTATTTTTCAAGATTCTTCACATGAAAACGTATGTATTGGTTTAAGTTCCTTCTCCTTTTCTAATATAGGCATTTAAATCTATAATATTCTTCTAAGCATTGCTTTAGCTGTAGCCCATAAGTTTTGATATGTTGTGTTTTCATTTTCAAGTGAAAGTCTACTTTGGGGGAAAGGGGGTCAGTAGACTTTTCTTTTGGGCTTTCATTCCCCTCAGATAACAGAAATGTGGACCAAGATCCTGGAGCTGCTGATGCTACTGAAGAGCTCTGCCTTGGTCTTATTTTTAGTTGGCTCTTTCTTCATAGTTCTGCTGTGCACCTACCAATACCTTCGCTCCCACCCCATCCCCAAATATTGGTTTAAGAAAAGAGTATCAGGCGCATCCAAAGAGTCCTCCTCTCTTCTGCACAGCCCCATCCTCTTAAGGCCCAGAACTTATAGGGTCACCCACCACTCTGTTGGAGAGAACAGAAGTACAGATAAGTTAGTCCTTTACCCAGAGTCACATAGCCAGCAGGTGGCAGAACCAGGGTCTTAACCAAGTCTGTCAGACTCCAGACTCATGCTCAACCATGACTGAAACCTGCCTCTATACACAGTAAAATATCATGGGAGTAGGAAGAATCCCCATATATGTTTCACTAGGTGCTCAAAGCCCTCACAGCGAGGTCAGGAAGAAGACCCAGACATGGTCCTGACAAAAGTCTATACATTTCAGCTCTGGGGAGAGGCCTGTGGACTCGGGTCATCCCACTGAATTGAGGCGATGCTATCAATTGCTCTTTTCCTTTTCTGTTGCATCTTGGTGAGAAATGCACCTTTTCACAGTGCAATGTCTTAGTGTACAGCACGACCTCTTGGGCCAAACCCGACCGCTTCTGGGCTTATATAACAGAGCAGGGAGGTCCCAGCAGTGACACAGACGGATGCTGTGGGCCGGTCTCCTTGGGGGGTTTGCAGTTACATGCCTTCAGGAGCCTTGTGTGGGCCACTTACAATGCCTCCCGTTGGCTGTAGGCACCTTGACTCAGCTCATGTCGGTTCCTGTCAGGATCATAAGTCAAGCAGGCCTTTGCCTTTGAGGATAAACTGTTGCCATTGGGCTGATGACATGGTGAGTCCCGGCTCCTGCCACTTTTAGGACAGCAGGCTGCCTCAGGGGTTCCAGCGTGAGCAAGGGGAGAAGCTAGGAAATCAGAGGAGGGTCAATGCAGAGACCCGACTCTGCAGAGCAGCGAGGACAAGTGAGGAGAGCTCTCTGCACAGGACTGCATCCTCATGGCAGGAAGGGAACTGGACACGGCTTGCAGGGCCCTGGCCCGGGAGACACCTGCATGAGGCAGGAACAACCCAGCATGTGGATCCGAGGAGGACCTGTGCTTGGCAGCCGGAGCCCAAGGTTGGAGCAGAAAAGCGCTGGAGGACCCGGTGGGGGGCTGGGGGCTCCTGCACATCCCCCTGGAGGTGCGCCCCCGGGTTGGGGAGGTCCGCCTGGGTCAGCCTGAGCCTGCAGGCCACTGGGCACGCCCAGTGGAGAGAAGGAGGGCCCATAGCTCCTGGGTCACTTCCTGGCTAACATAACAGCAAAGGCTCACGGGAAGAATGGGTCAGAAAGGCTCCGGCCCCTCCTTCCAAGCCTGTGCTTGCCTCCCATCCCCCACTGTGCCCCTGGGTCCCTGGCTCTGTTTGCACAAACCTCTCCAGCTTGCCCGCGTGGCACAGACGTGGCATTCCTCCTCTGTCCCCTCACCATGGCCCTGGCTAAGAAGCTTCCTGCCCTTGGCCTGCCCTGGGACCAAGGGACTTGGTGCTCTCCGTAAAGTCTCGCTAGCATCTAAAGATCACAGTTGCACAGTCTGCAAACAGCTGCTGCCCTGAGCCTTAGGGAGTGGGGCCCTCCCGGCCCCCTGACCTCCCACCAGCTAAGGGGAATGCCGGGCACAGCTGGGGGGGCCCCCTGCTCCAGCCATTCAGCCAGAGTGAGTCTGGTTGGTCAGTTACCAGGAAAGAGCATCATTTCGAATCTCACCACTCCAGCCATCCAGGCCCCCAGCACGTGGGGAGGTGAGGGTGAGAGGAGAGGATGGTAGAGAGCTGGCATTTATGGGTGTATATAGTAGGAAGGGGCAGGGCTGGGGGTGAGAATAAGGCCGGAGGGCTCCAAGGGCTTTGGGAGACGATGTAGGAAATAGGAAACATTTTGAAATACTACCTTGAAGTACTGGAACAAGTAGCTTCTTCCTTTTTCTTTCTTTTTTCTTTCTTTCTTCTCTCTCTCTCTCTCTTTTTTCATGAACAGCTCTCCGTCATTACTATTTGTCTGTCTGAGGCTTTGTTCCAGGGAAGAAAAAGTCATTTTCTTGACTTTTGAGCTCTTAAAGAGACAATTAGACGTTTTGTACTTGTATCGCTGGGGCAACGGTCTGAAAGCTAAAGCACTTTTGATTGACAAGATCCAACCTCTGTTGAGAGAGAAAGGTTTTCTTGGACTTCTGAGAGCTGTACTTTGAATATAAATGGCAAAGTCTGAGCAAGGAGGATGCTACACAAACCAGAGGTTTGGGAATATAGGAAAAGACCGTTTCAACTGCATTCCATCCTCGAAAGAGAGAGAGGATGAAGCTGCGGTGGGGTGCACTCTGAGGAGGTACCTGGGAGACCCCCACTGCTTCCCCCTTCAGGACTGAAGCCCTGGGGTGGGAAGGGGGGCTCCAGGGGACAGGACAGTCACCTGGCTTGCCAAAGGGGGTCCTGGAGATTGCAAGTCTCAGAGAGAAGTGTGGCTCCCACGGGGCCCCCGAGCTGGAGATTAACAAGGACCCAGGTGGGGGGCAGGTGAACATCCCCAGGGCACTGGAGTCGGGGGAAGAGCTTCGGGTGTCCCAGGACCCCTCCCGGGGGTGGGAACGGCTGAGTGCAGACCGTGGTTCCAGGTTCAGATGAGGTGCAGATGGTGGTTTGACTGTGGGCAGGAGCCACGCGCCACCCCCTGTGGGACATGTGATGAGGGTCCAGCCAGGCATCGTCTTGAACACCAACCAAACTTGGACTCCTAAACCCCTGCCGTGTCACCAACTGTGCTCCACCCAGCACCCGAGAGCCGGGACGGCCCCTCCTGACCACACGGAGGAGGGTGGAGGGTCCTGGGGCAGCCCCTGGATGGGCAGACTGCCCGCCTCAGACCCCCTCATTCTATCCACCCAACAGAGGATCAAAGGCCCTCCGTCCTTGCTGCCTGTCACAATTGGCTCAGATTCCCACGCCCTGCTTTGCAATAACAAACCCACAGTCATTCAAACAACACGAAGGGTCTCGTGTCACGAGCCAGAGCCCTTCCCTGGGCCCCCTAGTTCTCAGCTTAGTTTTCTTTCCTATGTTTTTCAGTAACTGAAGCCAAATTTCAATGAGGACAAACGATGACACACACACCATCTAACAATTTGCCGTCTTTGAAAACTGATTCCGTTCTTCTCATTTGTCTTGAGCGCAGAGCTGCGTGCTGGCTGTTTCTCTGGTGTCCTTCTTGCCTTGAGCTCTCCTTCCCCTTTGCACCTTAAAAAGAGAACAGTTTGCCATACTCTTTTACTGGATAAGGAAGACATGGGGGCGTTTCTATTACAAAGTAGAGCTCTTCGACTTCCCAGTTCTTCAGAAATGACGGGCCAAGCATGTTCCATGGTGTGATTCCCGCTTGCATGTTTTCTGCTGGTTCAGGTGACACAAAGCTGAGATCGGAGACAGTTCACCATGGGTATATTAGTTACCTATTGCCGTGTAACAAAACACCCCAGAACTTAGTGGCTTAAAGCAATATTAACAATGCATCGTCTCTCACAATTTCTGTGTTAGAAATCCAGCAGAAGCTTGGTTGGGTGGCACTGGCCTGGGGGCTCTCATGGCTTGTGGGACCGTAGTCGTCTGACAGGTTTCTTGGGGCTGGGAGCCCCACTCCCGGGGTGGCTCACTGAAAGGGTGCTGAGCCCAATTCTCACGTGTGTGTGTGTGTGTGTGTGTGTGTGTGGAAGGTTTTCCCTGCACAATCACCAACAAGCAAGTCTCCAGAACCAGCTGGGTGTCCAACATTTAACTCAGTTCTGACACCACCTGGAAGGGCTCAGTCCTACCAGATGGCCCACCCCCTCCTTCAGATGTCAGTTGCAGGTCCAGGTTGTCACCTGTGCTTCTGACCGGCTGGCTCTAGACTGAAGGGTCCAACAAACCCCACCTTGGGTTTGATTAATTTGCTAGAATGGCTCACAGAACTCAGAAACTTACGCCTACTGGTTTATTATAAAAAGATGTGGTAAAGCAGGGGAACTCAACCCCTGGGCTGCAGACTGGTACCGGTCCATGGCCTGTTAGGAATTGGGCCGCACGGCAGGAGGTGAGTGGCTGGAGAGTGAGCAAAGCTTCATCTGCCACTCCCCGTCGCTCGCATTACCGCCCGAACCATCGCCCCACTCCATCCGTGGAAAAATCGTCTTCCACAAAACTGGTCCCTGGTGCCAAAAATTTGGGGGACTGATGTGATAAAGGATACAGATAAACATCTAGATGGAAGAGATGTGTAGGGCAAGGTACGGGAGGGGCACAGAGCTCCCAGGCCCTCTCCAGGTACCACCTCCTGCACCTCTGTGTGTTCGCCAGCCCTGGAGCTCTCTGAAGCCCCTATACTGGGATTTTATGGAGGCTTCATCATGTAGTCATGTCAATTATTAACTCCATTTTCAGTCCTTTCAGTCCTAGGGAAGGGGGGTGGGGGAGCTTCTCATCCTGGCTGGGTCTTTCTGGTGACCAGCCCCCATCCACAAGCCCACCAGAGTCACCTCATTAGAGCAGAAGACACTCCTATCACCTAGGAAGTTCCAAGGGGGTTAGGAGGTCTGTGTAGGGAACTGGGGCCAAAGACCAAATATTAGAACAAAAGATGCCCTTGGTGCTCTTATCATTTAGGAAGTTATGAGGGTTTCAGGAGCCCTGTGCCAGGAACAGGGGACGGAGACCAACACACATTTCCAACCGTCTCGCTCTCACTCTCGTAGCCAGCAAGCCGTGCTGGTTGTCGGCCTCGGCCCCTCTCCGTGTGGGCCTGTCCTCAGCGCTGCTTGCGTTCCTCATGCATGGCAACTGTTTTCTCCAAGCACCTGATCCAGGACGTCAAGGTGGGGGCTAAGTGTTCTTCATGATCTAACCTTCCAAAGGCACCCTCGATCGCATCAGCCAGCCCCAATTCAGCGTGGGAGGGGGGCTTGGATTCCAGGAGACAGGGCCACTGGGGCCCACCTTGGGGGCTGCCTTCCACAAGGGCTTGTTATCCACAGATGTGATGCATGGGTAAAAGACAGTTTGTAAATAGCTATCATTACCTTTTATTCACATATATCGTCGAGTCTGGCTTTGCTGCTTTCATTTCCCACCTGCGTAGTGTAACAGAAAATAGCCTCTCTTCCCTTTTAAGCTAAACCATCATTTGGGGATTGAAGACCTTGAAGTAGGACCTGGGATCTGAAATGAACACCAAACTGTGTCATAGATTTATATTAATTCACAGACTCCAGTGAGATCAGGAAAGTGCGAATGAACCCCTGAGGTGCCGATGGGTTGTTGCCGGGGTGGGAGAGAGTTGACCAGATGACCAGAGAGGAATTTGAGGATTTCAGGGAAGCTGAGATGGACTCAGCACAAACGTCGGTCCAGGTTTGGGAAGCGGGCAGAGTCACAATTTCAAGCTGTGCAGTAGGAATTGACACGAAGACGTCACTGGGCCGGGACCATGTCAAGGGCCATGGGTAAACTTACTCATTGAATCCTTACAGCGACCTTGAGGAACATGTCACGATCACTCCCATTTTACAGATCCAGAGACCAGGCACAGAGAGGTCCAATGTCTCATCAGAAGCATGTGCGAGCAGATGGCAAGTTTAGGGTTTGGATCCAGGCTGCCTGAGTCCAGGCACTTACCCACCACGTGAGCCTCAGTCTTCCGGCTTGTCCCAGCTGGAGCCTGCAAGCACGGAACACAGAGGGCATCCACGACACCCACTGCAGTTACGTCACGAGTGGGTGAGGCTCCCTGAGGCTCCCTCAGTCTTCACGGTTCGTGCACCCAGAAATCTGAACCTTCCACCTGCAAGTCGGACAGGCTGGCTTAGAGGGGTGAGGAGAATGCAAAGGGCAGCTTATGTCACCACCACGGAGCTTCTTTCTCACCTTAAAGAGAGCCCAGGGCACGCCATAGTGACCCAACATCTGATTTGGATTTCATGAAGTTTGCTGTGCAGAAGCACATAATCCAGCTACAAACGCTTACAAAACATCTCACTACATCCTAGTTGCAACTGCATATTTTCTTACTTCACTGCTGAGCCTGGGCAGCATTTCAATGTGATGGGCGAGGCCATGGATACCACAGAGTCCTGGGAAAAACACACGGTGAAGTGCCTTTGATCAAAATCAGTATAAATAGTCTGAGATCTGATAGCTTAGGTTCAAATCTCAGCCCTGACATGTCCCAGCTTGGTGATCCAGGGAAGACAAGAAGTTCCTTATCCCCTCCCAGCCCGGGACTGTTATCTACAGAGCAGGGACAGTAACAGAATCTAGGATGTAGGCTTGCTGGGAGGATTCCAGCAGTTAGAACACGCAGAACAATGCCTAATGTGTAATAAACACTCAACAAGTGTGAGTAATGATTTCTCTGGATCTCAAGCAGCCATCATCCCTATGACTCACCATTATTTGGGATGCCATTAAGAAAGAAAAAAGAAAAAATTAAAGTGGCAATTAAATAATGCCACTCCATCAACTATAAGACACATCCAATTCTGCAGACAGTAGAATGGGGAAAAATCTTTGTCCTCAGATGGGTGAGACGTGGTATTACCATTGTGTCCAGTCAGTCTGCCAGGAAAACCAGGGCAGCTGATGCTGGCCCACGGCTGCGGTGGCTGGACAAGAATGATGCAGTTCGGAGCAACATCTCTGAACATAACAGGAAGGTGACGTGGACATGGGGTGATGGGGTAGAACCTGGGAAACGGAGCTTGGATCGGAATTACGTCCCACCTTCACGTAGTCGCACGTGTTCACACAGTTTGGCAAGTCCAGTGAGAAGAGCAGAAGCAATACTCACCGTCAAGGGCTGAGATGCTGATTTTTATTCCATTTACTCTCATAGACACTCTTGATCATGGCCTACATGCCGGGCATTTGGTCAGGCTCTTTGGAAGAGAGTGAGGCATGATTTCCACCCTCAAGGAATTTTCTATCCAGCAAAGAGACAACAGCGCTGACTCACACGCCAGCTGAAAGCAACAAGACCTACAGTCACAGCAGGTCGTGGGTACCAGAGCGATGTCATCTGCTGTGGGAATTTCCCACAAAACCCCAGGTGAGGCAGGTTTATGATGATTGAGACGCTGATATGGGTCAGTGATCCACCTCCGGCCTTGTCTTGTTCCTCCGTCTTTTTGTATCCCTTTTCCCTCAGTTATTTCTTTTTACCCTATTATAGCCTATTTGTGTAAGCCTCTTTAACTCTAACCTGGGACAATGTGCAGAATTGATACATAAGCAAAACAAAATGACATGTACCACGATGCGTTCTCTTAAGGTTCTTAAGGCTAAAATAATTCTTCTTGTATCCCTAGCATTTCTATCTATAAATGGGGGCAAAGTGGGGGGAAAAAGGAAAAAATGGCAATGGTAAGAGAACGTAGAAACAGGAAGGTGGAAACATGACAATGTCCGCGTTGCTTCCTACTGCCAGCGCCGTGGCTGGGCGATCCCTCAGCTCGTCCCAGTACGCTCTCCTGCCCCGTGTTCAGCTGGGGGACGGGGGTCTGTTGGGCTAAGAAGGCTGTTCCTCCCCAACCCAGCCTTCTTCAAATGCAGTGGCCTCGGCCCCAAGACACGTGTGACATGGTTTTGCCACATTGTGCTGTCAGACAATCCATAAAGCCAGCTCGGCCCGACTGAGTGGGGTGGGGAAGACACCCCTGGGCGGGGGACAGCCAAGTACTGCAGTCATGCTCGCCACCTACGGTGAGGGACGGGGTGTGGGCTGGAACAGGTGTGAATAGAGAATGAAAACAGACTGTTTAATAGTGATTTTCTCCTCTCACAGTCCCTTTAATACTATTGATAAATCATTTTTTCTTTAAAAAGAAAAATGTTTTCCCCCAAGATGTGGTCAGTGAAGCACCGTGTCCCTGGAAGCTGAGCAGCCTCTGAACATCAGAGCCCTGCTCAGGCTTCTGCAAAGGACACAGGATATGGTGGGTGGGTGGTGGGGATGGGGGATGGGGACAAAGGCGTGGAGGCGTCAAGAAGTGGGAGCGGCTGCCGTGGGCTCAGGAAGGAGGTACTTTCAGGATGGACCGTGCAAACATCACAGTGACACAGATGGCCTTCAGAGGGCTTCCATCAACTGACCGTGAGAAGGACCCACTCAGACAGGGCTTCATAGACACTGAAGGCGTCTAAACTCTTAAACCATTTGGCAGGAGAGGGTCAGCTTCAGAAAACTGTGAGTCAAACACCGGCCATGCAGACTCCCTCAAAAGGAACTCTCCTCTTCCACCTCCTCCAATATGTATTAATACCCAAAAGGTGGCCAAGCTCGGGGTTATCTTTAGAGATTTCAGCATGGGAGGATCTAGAAAAATGAGGAAAAACAAGGGCCGCAATGCAATAGGATTAAAGTGGGAGTCCTGAAATCTTTAACAAATAGCAAATACTATATGTAAGAAGTATGCTGTATATGGTGGGAAGCATAAAAATATACTGTAAAAGGTGACCTATCCTTAAATCACTAGTTGGAAAGGTAAAAATTTATGCTGATAAAACAGTGGAAATAAAAATGGTAGCAGATGACCTAATTCAAAGTCTTGTACTGGTGCTAAATGTGTCATCACCATCACCATCATCACCATCACCACCATCATCACCATCACTACCCCCATCATCACCACCATCACTATCACCAGCATCACCATCACCACCACCACCATCATCACCATCATCACCATCACCATCATCACCATCATCACCATCATCATCACCACCATCACCACCATCACCATCATCACCATCATCACCATCATCACCATCACCATCACCATCACCATTATCACCACCATCACCATCACCATCACCACCATCACCATCATCACCATCATCACCATCACCACCATCACCATCACCATCACCATTTTCACCATCATCACCATCAACATCACCACCACTGCCATCACCATCACCACCACCACCATCATCGCCATCACCATCATGATCACCACCACCACCAGCACCCCAATATGGCATGAACACCCGCTGATGCCAGGCACGATGCACAGTGCTTTACATGTAATACGTCATTTGGATTTCGCAAAGACCATCTACCTTCAAGTGGTCTTTTATATCAATAGATACAGTAATAAAGCCTCAGAGAGTTCACAACTACACCACAGTCATTATCTGGTCGATGTTAGTTCTGGGACTTGAGCAGAGATTAGACCAACTCCGAAGCCTATATTCCTAACCACTCTGCTTCCCTGCTCCCCACTGCCCCCGAGAGAGCCCATTGCTCAGAGCTGGCAAAAAGAAAGTAACAGGAGAAAGAACGTTTCCTCCAAATATGTAAACAGTGCACACCTGCTTTTTTTCCTACCAATTATTTAATTTTTGGAAAAAATCCATTTGCATCTAAACAATTTATTTAAAAAAATTCTTGTGATTTCATAAGTGGCATGCACAAAAATGAAACTAAAATCAATGTGAAATGATTCACAAAATACTTGAGAAAGACAAAAACAATCAGTTCTGACAAAGCTGGAATTCAAGACTCATTTGCCTGGGTTGTCTTTGTAATTCCACCCCACATAAACCATCCTTGTTTTCTGCCATCATGGGTTTATCAGAGACATTCTTGCCCTGTATTTCATTCTGAACACATCAGGCTTTACCTCTGGAAAAGTAATTAAGCACTGCCCAGCTAAAAGAGATAAAGATTTAGCACGCATTATACATGGAGATTAGGATGTAAACACAGAAATCTCAATTAACCTTCTAATCTGTAGGTCAGAAGGATGGGCTCCAAGTTATAAGGAAAATGCAATGCCCATTTCCTACAGACCCATCCAGCTGGTGACAGAATTCAGGGCACAATGATTAGTTACCATAACAGGAGGAAAACCAAAGGTCGGGCAGTTCATTTCTGAAGAGACCAGAGCCCACAGCTAACCCCAGATGTTGAGCGTGAGGTGGGGGCAGAGACAGCCCTTCTGACCAGCTGCAAAATAATCTCTGAGTCTCTGAGTCATCCCTCCTAGATGAAAGGGTGCCCTGGAGGGCACAAGGGTGTACGTAAACAGAGAGGAGCATCCCCAGCCTGGACGATAACGTGTGAGTGAGTTCACACTCACTTCGGGATGCACAGCATCTGGCCTCAGAACAGCCCCCGGAGTGGGGAGCGAGGAGGGACAGCGGGGCACTGGCTGCAGCCTCTGTTTGAACGTCCCGGGCCCTGAGGCGCTTGATGGCCCTGGACCCCCTCCTTTTCACCACTTCTCCCTCTCCCCTGACCGTGTCAATCTTCTGTGTAAAAAGTGAAAATTGTGGTCAAGTCTCTGGATGTTGCGTTGGAAACTTAGAGTCAAAAATCTTACATTTCCAGGTGTTTTTATGACAACACAACCTCTGCTTGTTCCTCCGTCCTGGAGGCGAGTCCCTGAGAGGAGCTGGACAGGAAGCAGCCTGTGTCCCCCGGCACTCAGTCCTGGGCCCTCAGCCCAGCAGGTCGGCAGGGCAGCCCCACTGCTCCTCTGGGACCATGAGCCCACCTTTCTTTCCCCCCAACACATGTAGTCATTTCCCAGCACGTAAAGCAGAACTTAATCTTCTAGCATGTTCACAAACCTTAGCAAAGCCACAGATGCCAGTCAAATACTATGCCCCCAAATTCATGCCCTTCCCGGGACCTCAGCCTGTGGCCTCAGTTGGAATTAGGGTCACTCCAGATGTAACTGGTTAAGTTAAAGTGAGGTCATATAGGAGCAAAGAGGGGCCTCTAACCCAAAGGAGTGTTCTCATAAGAAGAGGAGACACACACACACACACACACACACACACACACACACACACACACACAGAGGCCACGTGAGGACAGCGCAGCGGCAGGAGCCGTGCCTCTGCAGGTGGGGAGCCCCGAGGATGGACGGGCCCGCCAGGTACAGGAAGCAGGACGTGTCCTCCCTGGAGCCTCCAGAGGGAGCTCGGACCCGCCCACACCTTGATGCCAGACATCCGGCCTCCAAGACTGGGAAAGAATCCATGTCTGTTGTTTGAAACCGCCCAGTTTATAGCACTTGGCAGTGGCCATCTCAGGGATCTAACAGGACACCTGGCAGCAGGGGCTCAGGGTTCATCCTGCGGCGAGTGGAGCCACACGTACGCCGGTGCTGGACCTGGAGAGACCCAGTCCCTCCGCTCAGGCCACCCGGCTGGATTCAGGGACCCTTCTGGCCCTTTGCAATCTCAGAGTGGCTCCCTTCCCGGCCTGCTGCGCCTCCAGACCCCGGGCCTGAATCACATGCTTTCTCCCCGCTCCACAGCTCTGCGGCGCCTTTCTGACCCCTTCCCATGGTAGGGAGGTGTCTGTTACCGTGCATGCCCCTGTAACCTTCTGACTTCCTGCCCCGGCCCAGGAACCCCTTGCCAATTAGCTTCTAGTTGACTTTAAAATATCCTTTCAGGAGTCCTCATTTACTGGTAATATTTGGACCCCGGCGCCTGGGCCATGGTAGATGTTACAGTTGTTGAATAAATGAATGAGTGAATAAATAATCCAACGAGTAAATAAAGGAATACTCTTCTCCCTATGAGATAAGCTAAAGCTTCCATCGTCTCGTGTCATCAGGACAGTCTCCCCCATCCTTCTCTTCCCCCACCTGCCCACCCGGTACTCAGCACAGTTACAGGGCTCCCAGGCCACCAGCTGCAGCAGCGACATGGAAAGGCAGAGCAAGGGCGCTGGAGGAGGGGAGACCCAGGGAACGGTGACAGCTTGTCCAGAGGGCACCGCAACTCCTTACACGGGATCACTCACCCTCACAGCTTTTCCAAAAGGACACGGCACCACTGCTGTAAATAAACTGTGTTAATGTCCTCTGCTCGAGTCCTGTGCTCTGAAGTGCTTTCTACTGAGGGGCAACCTCAGAGCTACCAGTATCTGGGCATCTGTTTTTCTCAATGGTTTGTTTTCATTCCCTTAGAGACTCTTTGATGGTGAATTTTATGTGTCCACTTGGGTAGACCATGGTACCCACTGTTTGGTCAGACACCAGTCTATATGTCACGTGACTGTATTTTTTTTTTTTTTCTGGTACGCGGGCCTCTCACTGTTGTGGCCTCTCCCGTTGCGGAGCACAGGCTCTGGACGCGCAGGCTCAGCAGCCATGGCTCACGGGCCCAGCCGCTCCTCGGCATGTGGGATCTTCCCGGACCAGGGCACGAACCCGTGTCCCCTGCATCGGCAGGCGGACTCTCAACCACTGCGCCACCGGGGAAGCCCCACGTGAATGTATTTTTAAAGTCTGATTAACAGTTAAATCCACAGACTCTGAATAAAGCAGATGACCGGCCGTACTGTAGTGGGCCTCATCCAAACAGTTGAAGGGCTTAAGAGAAAAAGGACTCAGAAGATGGAATTCTCCTCCAGATGCCTTCAGACTCAACCTGGGACACCTGCTCTTCCTGGGTCTGCAGGCCGGCAGCCTGCCCTGCATGTTGCAGACTTGCCAGCCCCAGAGCCCTGTGAGCCAACCCCTTAAGATAAACCTCTCTCTCTCCACGCACACGGTTTCTCTGGGGAGCACTCACTAATACAGCCTCCCAGTGTTAATTTCCCCACAGCCCAGGCTCAGCTGGAGGATTTGGAGCAAGGCTACTCACCGCGGCTCTCAGTTTGCTCACCTGGAATAATAATGTCTACCAGGCAGGTTAAATGAGATGGAAGAGATGAAAGTACTTCGTAACAAACTGTCTCTGCAAAGTTATTATTTCCAACTTGCAACTTCCCATAAGAAATGAAAGGCTGTGCCGTCTTCCTCCAGGGCAGGGCTCCCTGGCGCCTACGGTGTCTTCTGACAGCCCCGTGCCGGCCTGCCTGGCTCCCTCGTCCCCCAGAACTGACATAGTCACATTCTATTGTCATCGGGCCCCCCCCCCACAAGTTTCTGTGCATGGGAGACAGTGAATCAAGATGTGGTGACCCAGTGGGAAGGGCCAGGAATAACTGTGGGTCTGTTCAAATGCGCCTGTAACCCGGACATCAGAAGCAAATGTTTCTCAAGCCGCTGTTATCTGTCTGCGAGATGCCATGTCTGATGGGCAACTCCAGGGCTGTCGGACGTCCCACTGGCTGGTAGCTGAAGGCTGAGCTCTGGAGCTCCGTTCCGGGGCTCCTGGATGACCTTCACAGTCACGGTCTGGAGGTGAATGCGGGCCTCCCGTGTGCTCCGCTCAGCCTCCAGGACAGCAGTGGTGGGGGCCTGACTCAGCCAGGTGTGCTTATAGCACCCCATCCTGTCCTAGGGACCCCCCAAGAGCAGATGCAGGCCCGTCTCTGGCACAGAAGAAACGGGAAAAGCTTCCACACGCAAACGGAACCCTCTTTTCCCAGGTCACCTCACATCTCAGCAGGTGTTGGCTTTCTGAGTTAGGGCTGATGAAGAAACAACAGGACATATATTTCTGGGCCTCTGAGGGGGCCTGAATCCTCTCCTCCCACCAGCCCTCGGGTACGCGGTGCCAGAATCACATTACATCACAGTGGGAAGTGTCCCTGTAAACATCTGGAAAGTTCATTTGAAATTTAGAGAGAGATGGGTCACAGAGACCTATGTTCAAATGAGACCTTCCCCCAAATATAAATCAATAAAACTCACAAAAGCACTTTGAAAGTGGTGCTTGGAGGCGTGGGTCTGGGGGAGGGAGAAGGGAAGCAGGAAGCTGGCCCTCTCGCACGCCCGTGGCAGCCCTGAGGGTTCCACAGCACAGGTGTGAGGCGCTCAGTCTGAGAACCAGCTCTAGACCCCCAGGGCGGAGGAGGGCTCTGCGACCCTGTAAGCAGCACAAGGTCACACCGCCCCTGGTTAGGGGCCCGCGGGCCAACACGGGCAAAGGTCAGATGCAGAAAACAAGTCCGCCCCATAGCCCCTCCCCCAGAGGACCGGCATCCCTCAGCCCCAGACACAAACCCCGCTCCACCTCCATTTCTGAAATGGTACCCAGCCCGCGGTGCCCGGAACAAATTTTGCCTACACGTCAAAGCCAACACGGTCAGAAAGTAATCAAGGTCCCCTTTCCTCCGTCGACTTCTGCTCGCCTCCCCTGGAGCCTGGTCCACGGAATCTGCTCTGGGGACGCGTCGCCAGCAGTTAAGCGCCCAAGTGTGAAAGCGGCCTCGGCCCCTCTGCTTATCAGCTCTGCGAACCCTGGCAGGTTCCCAGCTTCTCCGGACGTCAGTTCCCTCAACCACAAAAGGCACGAACGCTGCCACGTTTGTAGCATGAGTGTGAGGGTGACTCAAATATTTATCACGAGCCTGCGTGGCGCGATCGTAGAAGCGCAGCAAACGTCCGCTTCTGTGCTGCTCCTCCGGGCCCCCTGTGCGTCCCTGCGTTCCGTCAAGTCTCCCCCGCCGTTCTCTGCTCACTCCCTGTTCTGCTCTGTCCCAGCTGCCTTGTTAACCCAGCTTCCTGTAACCATTCCCGGGCCGAGGCTCTGGAACCGATGGCCTTGCTCCAAGCCCCTCCGCTTCCACCAGCTCCCCTCACCACGGTGACCTTCTAGGTGCCTGCTGGTTAGAAAACAACTCCCCAGCCAGGTATTCAAGAATTTCTAGAACCTGACTTGACCTCGGAGGCCCGCCTTACTTCCCTGCCGTCACCACTGTGCTGCCTCCAGTCCAGTCCCCCACTCCTGCGCGGCTCCCCGCCTTTGCTCCCCTACTTCCGACTCTGCAAATTTTGTGCCCTCGAGGCCAACCGAGCCTTACTTCAGAACAGCGAGGCATTCTGAAACATGGCCCAACATCCAAATTAAAGCTTGGTCCTTTCTTTACTATCGGCTCTCAGAGAACATGAAAGGAATCTCAGTTCACAGCCGCAGCCCTTCTGAGAAATTCCCTGCCTCGGCCGGTCCCCTTTCATCCTGAAGCCTCCAGCTCTCCTCCCTAAACTCAGTCTCTGGTCCTCCCTGAGACCCCGCTTACCACCCAGGCAGGCTCCCCTACCTCCTTCCCTGCCCCCCCATCCCGAGCCTTCCCAGTCTGGAGAGGCTGGAAACACTTGCCCCAGACCCCAGGAGAAACTCCCCCCTATCCCCTGGGGGTCCCCTCCCTCCACGGGGAGTGGGGGGCTCCCTGGGAACTGTCCGTCTATTCCCAGATGAGAAATCCTCACGGATAATGTCTAATAAGTAGAATTCTCCACCTCATTATAAATGTATTGCCTGTAACGCTCCATGTGGACAGTGAATCCCACACTGTCTTAAGGTCATGTAACTGGTTCTTGATTATGTCTCAGCTTGCCAAGCAGATGACGAGCCCCTGAAATGAGTGGAGGGCCTTGCTTCCCTGGATGCCCCTTCCCGGCCTCACCCAGCGTGTTGTGGAGACTCCATAACGCTCATCAGATGGCACAAAGGAAAGCTGTCTGCACTGCAAGACACACACCTCCCCGTCCCCGTATGCCTCTCTGTGAAGTCTCAGGGTAAATCACACTGTGGCAGGCACGAATTCCTGTCAGATCACGAGGATTCCAGCACGAGTTAACAGTGACCAGAATATGCTTTGTGATTCCTTCCACCCTGGGGTTCTCAGACTGTCATTAAACACATAAAACACAGTGCAGACCAGTGTGGACTCTGACATCTGCTGAGAATCACACGCAGGGTGTGAGCTCCAGGGAGCACCGCCGTGCAGAGCACCACGTGTGTGCCCACACAGTCCGGGCCCAGAGTTTGCACGCGGCGCCATGAACATCTGGTGTCGGAATGTAGCTTCTCCTTGGATGAGTAGGTTTTAAATACCGAGCTGTGTTAGGTGTCTCGTGGGAGACAGGGATGCTGTAAATTAGAATTTTTCCAAGGTTACGACTGTGTTACATATCACAGGCCCTCAACACATATTTATTGACTAAGTTATGTTGCAGGAATATTTATAACTGTTAAATGTCTCAAACCAGTCATTTTCCTATGCTTATTATTTTAAAATATAATCTTTCCAACATTCTTTTAAGGGAGGCTGACATTGTGTAATTAAATACAACGTGACATAGTGTAATGCTGATGTTTTCTGGGAAGAGCTGTTAAAATGCTATAAAAGGAAAACATTCTGATCTGGAATGAGACAGCGGCACATCCTTAAATGATGCCCATCCTGTGTCCCTAAGGCAAGCCAACGCATTTTACTCTGAGTGTCTTGAGGTCAACAAGCAAGGTTGTCAAAATGATTTTGTAAAAAGTAAATCTGCCCAGGAGGCAGCAGAGTCCCACTCAAGGTACATCAAGAAAAGATGTGCTGGTCTCATTCATTTGCTGTGATCACTTGTGCCTTGGGAGAAACAAGGAGAAATAACAAAGAAGAGACTGGGTGTTCTGAAAATGTGCTCTCTTCCCAGTGTGCAAACAGTGAATAAGTCTGTGAAAGTACTAACCCTTCAGGTACTTGATACCAAATTCCCCCACAGCTGCAAGAAGGCATTTACAAGGAGAGTTGAGAAGGAGAGGGAATGGATTCTATCCAGCTGCTTTGGGACAGAAGAGGCACAGATCCCTAGGATGCAACTGGCCCACCCACTTTGCCTCTGCTCGCCTTCATTGTTTTTTTCAGTGTGCTAAAACATTTCTCAAGTATTTCAATGTTGGATGAATTTGATCAAAACTCTTCACAAGAGCGGGGCTCCCGCCTTCTACCAGGTCCTCTGAGTGAGTGGCATGGCAATCCCAAAGTCTGCTACCTGTTTAAGGGGTTGTTTGAAAGTCTTTAGCTCAGCTTTGCCTCTGTGGCTTGGAAACCCGCTGTAGTTTCTCTTGATCGATGCTTACCTGTTGACGTACAGACTGGTTAGACAAGCCCCAGATTCTACTCATTCAAACGTTGTGCTTCAGATGTAAAATGAGGCTTCTGTTCAGCTGTGTCTGTGTCAACAAGAGCTAGACTAGTGGGAGCATTCTCAAGAAAGATTTGTACACTCTTAAGAAAACTTTGAAAAATTAAAATGTTGCCTGCATGCAGTGGTCGGTGGGTGGACAGCGCTATGATGTTTCGAAATGTTTTTAACTACAGGTCTCCTTTTTTGCAGAAATTGCCCAAAGCACTTACCTGTGAGTGAGAAGGAACCGGAGGAAGTGGAGACGTGGAGGCCCTCAGGGACTCGTGGGGCTCAGCATCCATTACTCGCTCCAGGAGGGACACGAAGAAGCCCTGTCTGGCCTCATTCGAGCTTGAAACCCAGAGTTGTTTGCAGCCTCTTCCAAGGTGGGGAGAGTTCTGCAGCCCTTAGGAGGCCTCTTCAGCTCTCCGCTTTTTCTAAGCACAAAGATTCAACGCAGGACGTTGTGTGTCTCTCATCCTGGTTTCACAGATAGTTCACAAGTGGGAAGGTTTCGTATCTCATCAAGTTCACATTTTATTTTATAGTTTAATTTTCCATTTTTGTCTCTGCTTCTGGCACCATCCTCACCCCATAGCGCTATGCATCTCCCCAAACCCAGCAGGGTTCTGGGAGAATGTGAAGGGTTCAGTTGCCAACAGTGATGGGCAGACCTGTGTGAGATGGCTTTTCTCATCAGCCCCACCAAGAACACGTTAAAAAGAAAAAACTGTATCACGTCCCACACCGTTATCCTTACTTAACTGTGTAGATATTTAACCTCGTATTTATTATTGTAGAGGCACAGGGCTCTTCATAGGCACAGTGACCAACATCATTACTCAGATGATTGATAATCAGTTTTGAGCTGAACAGATGCAAGGACAAAGCCCCAGGGCAGACCACAGCTCTTCTCAGTGGGCGTTGAAACTCCATTAGGCCGGCTATGAGTTCACCTGAGTATATTATTTCTGACTTCTTTATTCTTCCCCTGATCCTTAATGGAGATCAATGCCTGACCGAAGTTAATGCAGGCAGTATTAAGACATTAATGTGGGGCTTCCCTGGTGGCGCAGTGGTTGGGAGTCCGCCTGCTGATGCAGGGGACACAGGTTCGTGCCCCGGTCCGGGAAGATCCCACATGCCGCGGAGCGGCTGGGCCCGTGAGCCATGGCCGCTGAGCCTGCGCGTCCGGAGCCCGTGCTCCGCAACGGGAGAGGCCACAAAAAAAAAAAAAAAAAAAAAAAAAAGCTGGGCCATCTGTCTATCTCCTGGTATCTCTCTCTCATTCTTCGAGATTCCACAAAGATTCCCTCCAAGAACTTCACAATCTCATTTCCAAGATCTTTGAGATCATCTGAGTCAGACAGCTTATCCTCTGTTACAGAAAGCAGGTATTGTATTATTTTCTGACTATTTGGGATTTCATTTCCCACAGGTAGGGCTGTGTCCTTTCTGTATGAACACCATTTTTATATAAAGGAAGAGGAAAATAAAGAAATAACTGAGTCATTCTGGTTTCTTCTCCATCTGTTAACATTATACCATCTGCTCCTTGCTTCTTGCACCAAACAAAATGAAGCAAACAAAATCTCAGATGATTCTGGACTAAAGCTCTGGGAACCTAACATCAGATAAAAGGAATGCAGCTGAGGGTTTTATGGATTCCGAAAGACAAAATATGCTGGGGACCTGGCTTGGGCACAAGGGCGGCTTTCTCTTGCTCTCTCCCCAGGCCTGCGCCAGCCGCCAGGTGCTCACAAGAAGGAATGGAATGCCCTCGACAACTGCACAGGCAGAAACCCTGCCAGTCCTGCACCTTTTCCCCACATGAAGCAGAAGCTGCAAGCTACCATGTGGGCAGGAAACGCTGCAAGGCCCCAGGTCCCAGGTCTGCTGCATCTGAACGAGGGGTGAAAGTGAAAGCCAAAGCCACAGCACTGTGCGATCACTGAAAACTCTCCAAAAGGGTAACTGGTCGACTGACAGGTGAAATAAATGGAATGCTAAAAAATACTCCAAGAAAGGCAAAAAAAGGGGAAAAGGAAACAAAGAACAAACAGGGCAAGTAAAAAGCCTTAGGAAGAGGGTAGATATAAACCCTCCACATTCATAATCATGCAAAACATAAATGGCCTAAATGTTCTGATTAAAAGGCAGAGACTCTCAGATGAGATTCAAAAGAGCAAGGCCACCAACATGCTGCCTATCGGAAACCCACACTGGAAAGCAGCTTGTCAGTGTCTCATACCATTAGACGGCTCTTCCTGCAACCCAGTATTCCATGGCTTGGCACCTACCCATGGGAAATGAGAACATATGTGCACACAAGTGCTGTATGTTTTGAGTAAAGCAGCATTAGTCATAACAGGCAAAAACTGGAAATGACTGAAATGTCCATCAGCTGCTGAGTGGAAAAACAAATTGAAGCCTCCTTTTCAACATAGTACTGGAAGTCTTTGCTAACGCAATTAGATAAGAAAAGGAAATAAAAGGTATATAGATCGGAAAGGAAGAAATAAAACTGTCTTTGTTTGCAGATGGCATGGTCATCTATGTAGAAAATCCAAAAGCATCATCAAACTCTTGGAACTAATAAGCAACTATAGTAAGATTGCAGGATACAAGCATAAAATACAAGTCAATCACTTTCCTATGTACCAGAAATGAGCGAGTTGAATTTGAAATTTAAAACACAATATCATTTACATTAGCACCCAAAAAATGAAGTACTTAGCTATAAATCTAACAAAATATGAACAAAATCTGTACGAGGAGAACTACAAAACTGATGAAAAAATCAAAGAAGAGCTACTTAAATGGAGAGATATATTCCATGTTCATGGAAAGGAAGACTCAATGTGTTCAAGACGTCAGTTCTTCCTTACTTGATCTCTAGATATAATGCAATCCCAATCAAAATCCTAGGAATCTATCAATATTTGTTGATATCCACAAATTGATTCTAAAATTTATATGGAAAGGCAAAAGATCCAGAATAGTCAACAAAATACTGAAGGAGCAAAACAAAGTTGGAGAACTGACACTACTCGATTTCAAGACTTCTTATAAAACTACAGTAATCAAGACAGGGTGATAATGCTAAAAGAATAGAAAAATATATTGATAGAACAGAAGAGACCCTGAAATAGACCCACATACATATATGTCAAGCTGACCTTTGACATAGGAGCAAAGGCAATACAATGGGGCAAAGATAGTTTTTTCAACAAATGGTGCTGGAACAGCTGGACATCCACACGCAAAAAGATGAATCTCACCACAAACCTTATACCTTTTACAAAAATTACCTCGAAATGAATCATAGACCTAAATGCAAAACAGAAAACTATAAAACTCCCTAAAGATAATAAAAGGGAAAACTATGTTATCTCCTAGGATATGGCAATGACTTTGGGGTATGGCAATGACTTTTTAGATACAACACCAAAGGCATGATCTATGAGCTAAATACTTGACAAGCTGCACTTCATTAAAATTTTTAAAGTTTAAATGATTTTGCTCTGTGAAAGGCAATGAGAAGAGAATGAAAAGACAAGCCACAAACTGGGAGACAATATTTGCAAAAGACACATCTGGTAAGGACTGATATTCAAAATATACAAAGAACTCTTAAAACTAAAAATAAGAAAAACAACCCGATTAGAAAGTGGGCCAAATATCTTAACAAATACCTCATCAAAGAAGATATACAAATGGCAAACAAACATATGAACAGATGTTCCACATCATACGTCATCAGAGAAATACAAATTAAAGCAACAGTGCGATACCACTACACACCTGTCAGAATGACCAAACTCCGGAACACTGACAACACCAAACGCTGGTGAGGAAGGGAAGCAACAGGAACTCTCACTCATTGTGGTAGGAAGGCAAAATTGTGCAGCCACTTTGGAAGACAATTTTGTTGTTTCTTATGAAACTAAACATACTCTTATCGTATGATCTAGCATTCATACTTCTTGGTATTTATCCCCAAAAGTTGAAAACTTATGTCCACACAAAAACTCGCACATGGATATTTGTAGTAGCTTTTTTCACCATTGCCAAAACTCAGAGGCAATCAAGATATCCTTTGGTAGGTGAATGGATAAATAAAATGATATATCCAGACAATGGAATATTATTCAGCACTAAAAAGAAATAAGCTATCAAGCCATGAAAAGACATGGAGGAACCTTAAATACATATTACTAAGTGAAAGAAGCCAACCTGAAAAGGCTACGTTCCAACTACATGACATTCTGGAAAAGGCAAAACTATGGAGATCAGTGGTTGCCTGGGGTTAGGTGGGAAGGATGATTGGCAGAGCACAGAGGATTTTAGGGCAGTGAAAATATTCTGTATAATATAATGATGGATAAATATCATTATATATTTGTCCAAACACACAGAATGTACAACACTACGAGTGGACCCTAATGTAAGCTATGGGCTTTGGGTGATGATGACGTGTCCGTGTAGGCTCATTAAGTATAGTAAATGTACCCTTTAGTAGGGATGTTGATAATGCAGACGCTGTGCCTGTGTGGGGCAGGGGGTATATGGGAAATCTCTGTAATTTCCTCTCAGTTTTGCTGCGAGCCTAAAATTGCTCCAAAAGAAATCTTTAAAAAACTTTTGGAGTGATCTATCTTTTGCTATCTTGCTGATGTCAGCAAACATTTTGTATTGACTGACGCCGTGATGGTCATTTGATGTCCTCTCAGATTAGTATGCTGTGCACGTTTCTTACTTTACCTTCCCAAGTAAAATCATTTTTCTGCGGAAAGTTAACAACTGAACTTTGGTCCATGGCTCCTACCATCAAGAGGAAAAGGGCCCAAGCTATGTGAGGTAGACTCCCCTTAGAATGAAAGCTGGGAACGAGAAGCAGTCTTTTACCACTTGGACTGGGTTTCTAGAAATGCTATCACTGAATATATTCACTGGCCATTGGCATCGGTGTGAAGTCAAGTGGCATCCTGAATTTTCAAGATGAAAGTCCTTCTTCTCCGGCTGGTCAACCTGGAAGCATGGCTGCAGGAAGAAACCCGTACCTGGGTATCTGGTGCCACAGAGGCAACTGTCAATCACCTCAGATGATCCCAAATAACACGCCAGGTGCCTTCACTCTCACCTGGAATACTCCCTTTTGCCTTCTCCCATCCTTCCTCCAAACGCCTTGTCTACAGAAAAACTCCACTGATTCAAGGAGATAAACAAATAGGACTTTTAAGGAATCAAGAAGAAGCATCCATTTTATACACACCAGCTAGTCTAAAATCAAATCTCATGGTCAGCCTCCTGGGGAGAGAGAGACGATTGTTAAATGTCCTCAGAGTTTCTGGTCTCATGGATAAGTAGATGTCTTATAAATTCCCTGAAGAAAGGTCAAGCCTGCCACTTTCAGAGAAAAAGGAAGGTGTTGCCAAAACACGCTATGTGGTCTGGGAGGAGAATTTCTGGGGTAAGGAGGTCTGTCAGGAGCAAAGAGTATCCCTTATTTCCCTCTTCAAACCCACAGGCTTTGGTATAACTAATCCCTCCTAACCAGAGCAGACATAATTCTCTTCACATAGTGTCCATCGACTCTGCATCCGGTTGAGTCATTTCCCAATATTGTTTCTAGGATGAAAGAAAAAAAGTCTCCAGACAGACCAGAGAAGAATTAGGTCCAATTTTAATCTTTACTTTCCCTGGACTGAAAAATCCAGGATTCCAAAATCAACCCAATACTGCAGCCAGGCGCTCATCCTTAATTCTAACTAATTTCCTACCCCCACCGAGGAAAAATAAATACATTTTAGAAAGGGAAGTAAGACTTCTAAGTTGACTCTGGCTATGTCAGCAGCTCCTCTGGGTCTTTAATTCATCCCAGGGCTCAGATGACAGAGACTTTCAACCCTTTTAATCCATAGAGAGTTTTCCTCATAACGATTTGTTGACAAGGCAATGTCTCTGTACTGCTTAAAGCCAGGGAGAGGGTGTACAGTGGAGATCACAGACACATGCAGAATCGCATCTCACACTGAGGCACCGTCATGGAACGCCCCTCACCTGGCAGCACTTGGGGGTGGGGGGTGACAGCACCTGCCATACCTGAAGCTGAACCTTGCGTTTGGGTAGTAAAATGATGTCATGCTATGCAGAGGTGAGAGCCCCAGAGCAAAGTCCAGTCTGCACGTCTCGTGAGAGTCTATTTTTCAGTGAAAAGTAGTCTTGGAACATGGGATGGTGGAAAGAGCAGTTTATTAGCTACCTGGCTGTGGGTAAATCAGTGAATCTCTCTGAGCTCTGTTTTCTCATGTATAGAATGGCAGTCATCCATCCATCTCATGGGGCTTTGTGAGGGTTCCACGAGATAAGGCATAACTTACATCAGTTATGGAGTAGGTTTCCAATTTTAGTTGAACGTGGATCAAACCCCAATCACATTCATACTTTCAAATGAGTCTGTCTTAGCGTAGTAGATTTAAGCAACGTTTTTGTGGTTCCACAGACCGGGCTACCAGCCCAGCTCTGACGCTTACTGTATGAGCATTCTTGGGAAAACAAAATTGTGTGTCTCATTTTCTCCTTTTATAAAATGAGAATATCAATAACTACCTTATCAGGTCAGGAAGATTAGTATGATAAAGGATGTAAGCTTCAACATGGTACATACCAAAGAGTAAAAGCTGAATGTATACTAATTTGCTATAATTATAGGATAACCAAATTATATCTCTATATATCTCCATATAATTAAAATTATAAGATGCTCCCCAAAAGGAGAGGCCTTCATCTCTTCATCTCAGGAAGATGAGAGCATTTGGGTCATCTGGCCACTGGGCTATTCTGTCCTCCAGGAAAGGTAATTTATCCAGTAACCCTTAAAGACACAGAAAAATATCTGAAAAATCTGAGTAGTAACTTTCATTTCCAAAATATTGTGGATAAAATAAGCTGAACCTACTACATATTTATATCAAGAAATTCTGAATAAAATGTATCAATCATTCTTTTAAGTATACAGCAAGCAAAGTCTACAGAGGTCAGGAATACAGGAGACTGAAAACCAATGAGGGTGGTCCAGCTGTGGCAACCCTGGGGGAGGCTCTTCAGGGTCTTTTGTGGCTCTATATAAATTTTGGGATTATTTTTTCCACTTCTGTAAAACATGTCATTGGAGTCTGGATAGGGATTGCATTGAATCTGTAGATAATTTGGGAAGTATGGACATTTTAACAATATTAATTCTTCCAATCTATGAATATGGGATTTTCCATTTATTCATTCTTTAATTAAAAAATAGGATCATTAAAAGAGTTCAGCAAGGTTTTTGGATACAAAATCAATATACCCCCAAAAGACCCAATGGTAGGATATCCAATTCCAGAAAAAATGGGGTGAGAGGGAGCAGATTTACTGTCCTGCCTGAAACAATCAAAACAAAGATAAAAACAACCAAAATATTTAGAAAAACAGTGAACAGTTTTCAAAACTGGACATAAAGCAGTGACCCTGAGAGTTGAGGAACAAATGATGTGAGCCCTATACTTGCCCCAGCTTACCATGTGAGAGCTCCCAGGCCACAGTGTAGGAAGGGGACCCAGGGAGACCATGGAGGATTCCTTGAGTGGAAGGGTTGCAGGTGAGAGTACTGGAGAAAAAGGCATCTGGGATTCAAGGAGAGAGTATCAGAGAGAGGGAAGAACCAACAAACAACCCCAGATATGTGAAGGGTCCCCCTGGAGTATTCAGCAAAGTAATGATCAGCACATCCATCTAAGGACACTATGTGAGGCCAGGGAAAGAATCTTGGGGAAGCATCAGAGGGAAGAGTGGCTGGTGTCTGCACAGCCTAGAGGGGTGCCAGACCAGAAAGGGGCCTTGGGTAGAAAACACAGAAGGGTCCTGCCTCAGTAGTAGGAAAAAATTAGCCTTTTGTCACTCTGGTCCTGCCTATCAAATATTAAAAACGAAGCCTGAAAGGAACAAACTGTTTCCAAGTAACAAAAGTATGTCTCAAAACAAAATTCAAGAATATTTAGGGTTTCCCTGATGGGGCAGTGGTTAAGAATCCTCCTGCCAATGCAGGGGACATGGGTTCGAGCCCTGGTCCGGGAAGATCCCACATGCCACGGAGCAACTAAGCCCATGCGCCACAACTACTGAGCCTGCGCTCTAGAGCCCACGAGCCACAACTACTGAAGCCCACACGCCTATAGCTCGTGCTCTGCAACAAGAGAAGCCACCGCAGTGAGAAGCCCGCGCTGCAACGAAGAGCAGCCCCCGCTCGCCGCAACTAGAGAAAGCCCGTGCGCAGCCACGAAGACCCAATGCAGCCAAAAAATAAAAATTAAAATAAAAAGTATATTTATAGGAATATAAAAATATCCAGCACGCAGCAAGGTAAAATGCATGATGTCTGGCATCCAACCAAAGATAACCAGGCAGGTAAAGAAGCAGGGCAATGCAACCCATAGTGAAGTGAAAATCAGTCAACATAAAGAGACCCGGAAGTGACAGAGATGCTGGAGCAGACAAGGACATCAAAACAGTTACTAAAGCTGTACTCCACATGCACAAAATACTAAGTGGAGACAGGGAAGACATAATAAAAACGACCTAAATCAAACTTCTAGAGATGAAAACTGTAACGTGTGAGTTGAAAAGTACACTGGATGGGATTAGTAGAAGATCTGACATTGCAGAAGAAGAGTGAAATGGGAGCTATAGCAATAGAAACTATCCAAAATGAAACCGAGAAAGGAAAAATAATTTTAAAAATGAAGAATGTCAGTGAGCAGTGGGACAACTTCACACAACCTAAGATATGCGTAACTAGAATGCACGAAGGAGGGGCGAGAGAGAAGGTACAGAAGAGATGTCTGAGGATACAACGGCTGAAGAGATATATGCACCCCATGTTCGCTGCAGCATTATCCACACTGGCCCGGATATGGAAACAACCAAGTGTCCACTGATGGTGGAGTGGATAAAGAAAATGTAGTATATACAAAAAATGGCGTATCAGTCAGCCATAAAAAAGAAGGAAATCCTGCCTTTGTGACAACATGGACGGACCTTGAAGACATTATGCTCAGTGAAATAAGTCAGATGGGGAAAGACAAATACTGTACGATCTAACTTATACGTGAAATCTGAAAAAGCCAAACTCACAGAAACAGAGAACAGATTTGTGGTTGCCAGAGGTGTGGGGTAGAGGGTGGGTGAAATGGGTAAAGGTAGACAAAGGTAGGAACTTCCAGTAATAAATTAAACAATTTCCGGGGATGTAATGTACAGTGTGTTGACTATGGTTAACGATATCGCACTGCTCATTTGAAGGTCGCTAAGAGAAGTAAACCTTAAATTTCTCATCGCAAACTTTGTAACTGTGTGGGGAGGGACATTAGTTAGACTTATTGTGGAGATCCTTTTGCAGTACATACAAACGACAAGTCATTATGTGGTACACCTGGACAATTACAATGTTATATGTCAATTATATCGCAACAGAAGTGGGAAAAAAGAACATCTTATGAATGGAATACAGATGACATCATATCACAATTTGTGAGATGTCCCTAAAGCAGGGGGCAATATACTGCACTAAACACTTATATTTTAAAAAAGATCTCAGGGCTTCCCTGGTGGCGCAGTGGTTGAGAGTCCGCCTGCCGATGCAGGGGACACGGGTTCGTGCCTCGGCCGCAACAGGAGAGGCCACAACAAGATCTCAAATCAGTGATTGACTTTCACTTTAATAAACTAAGAAATGAAGAACAAATTAAAGTAAACAGAAGATGGGAAAAATTAACAGTCAGAGCCGTAGGGGAGGAGAAAGTTTTCCTCAACCCTCTTATGGTCTCTGGTTGGGTCTGAAAATCGAACTGACAAAGGCAGATTAACTAGAGAAAAGCACGCACGTTTTATTGAATGTGAGTGAAGGCCCTGAGAAATGACCAGAGCAGGAAGTCTGCACCTTTCAGACAAAGAAACAATAAACTCGCGAAGAAATGACAAGCCAAAGTGCTCTGGGCTTGGAGCAGTAAACGGCGAAGAAGTGCTGGGAAGATAAGGGCGAGTTTGATGAGGTTTGTATACGGCCTTCTTGGCCTTAAACTCCTCAGCTCCGGTGAGGAAGAGGTTCTCCCCACTCCTGGTGCAGTGGGGGCACCTCTCACAGGGGAAATTTAGCTCCTGCTTTTAGGGAAGAAGTGTGAGGAGAGCGAAGGTCAGAGTGACCTTCCTGCTTCTGCCATGTTAAGATACTCAGTATGTCAGGGTGCCTTATTTGGGGTGGCATGTCCTGAACCCCATCAGAGCAGAACTCAATGAAATAGAAAACAGGAAAATAATAATCACTGAAACTGAAACCTGATTCTTTGAGCTGATCAATAAAATCGATAAACTTTTAGCCAGATGGATCAGAGAAAAAAGGAGAGAAGGCACAGCACAACGGCATTACAGTTGAGATGACGACATCCTACACAGGCCACAGGTAATGAAAGGATGCGGGAGTATGTCAACATGTGTGCCAATAAATTCTGGAATTTATGTGAAATGGACAATTCCTTGAAAGACACAAACTACCAAAGCTCACTCAAGAAATGTAGGCATCTTAAATTCCTCTCTCTCTCCCTCTCTCTCTCTCTCTCTCTCACTCTCTCTCTCTCTCTCTCTCTCTCATTTACT
>NW_020173202.1:1392798-1395266 GCF_003031525.2 Neophocaena asiaeorientalis asiaeorientalis
ATATATATATATATATATATATATATATATATATATATATATATATATATATATATATATATATATATATATATATATATATTAATAAAAGTGAATCTGTAGTTGAAAACCTTCCCACAAAAGAAAGTGTAGTGTCTTCACTGGTCAGTCCTACCAATATTTAAGAAAGAAATAACACCAGTCATACACAAACTCTTCAAGAATACTGAAGAAGAAGGAACCCTTGCCAACACATTCTGTGAGGCCATCATTACCCTGATACCAAAACCAGACGAAAATTTGATAAGGAATGACAAAACTTTAGACACCCTCTGTGATAGCGAGATTGGAAATACGTAAATTTCTTCAGGAGGGAAAAGTGGATGACTATAGGGGGATATATCTACATTTGAAGACTGGATGGGCAGTGTTGCAATGAATGAACCAAAACTGCATAAAGCTAAAAGAAATTGAGTTAATATCGAGTTAAATAATATTGAGTTAAAAAAAGTAAATTTCTATAAAATTAGAATTTTTTTTTTTTTTTGCAGTACGCGGGCCTCTCACTGCTGTGGCCTCTCCTGTTGCGGAGCACAGGCTCCGGACGCACAGGCTCAGCGGCATGGCTCGTGGGCCCAGCCGCTCCGCGGCATGTGGGATCTTCCCGGACCGGGGCACGAACCTGTGTCCCCTGCATCGGCAGGCGGACTCTCAACCACTGCGCCACCAGGGAAGCGCTAAAATTAGAATTTATACAAAAACTATACATACAGTATGATGACACTTAAAGTTTTTAAAACACACAAAATAATTACAGATTGTTTATGCAAACATACATATGTAATAAAGGTATAAAACGTACCAGTGAATGAGAAATACCAAATTCAGAATAACGGTTGCCTTTGGGGAAGCAGGAGAGGACTGGTCTTAGGGAAACATCACATAGCATGCTTTGATGGAATATGTGATGTTTTATTTATTTCTTTAAGCTATGTGAAGCAAATATGGCTAAATGATAAAAACTGACAAAAACTGGTAACTTTAATTGGTCAAAATTGGTGCTTTTACAGCTCTTCTTTATATTATTACCTATACTTTTCTGTTAGGCTTGAAATAAATACCCCATGATAAAGCCATCATGGTTTGGAAAGTAGGTTAGCAGATGTGTTCTGCAGACTTGCTTCTGGCCTCACAAAGAGGCCGCCACACACCCAGGAAGCCCCTTTATGTGGCTTGGACCACGGGGCAAATATTCTCTCACACCAGGCAGGGGTCCAATTTACTGAGGTGCTCCTGGGTCCAGGTTGACTTTGATTCCCTGATGGGCATCTACTTTAAGACCGCTCCCTTCATGACCTTTGCACTGTGCCAGGCTTTCAAAACACTTCCCAGATCACGCCTTTAACTGTGACCCTCCTAAAGGAAAAAGACATAGAGCCACACAACCAAAGTAAACTCATCTGATGCTCGAGAATTTCTGTTGGAAAAACAGACAGGTTTAGACTCAGCAAAGCTGATTTTTAGACGGTTTCAGAAAGAAAGTCTCCCTTGGTGAGAGATGGGCTCTGGTGGGGTGGTGCCCGGGGAGATGGAAGATGTAGCTGATGCTTCTGGTGGGGTAACCAACCTTCGCATCTTCCCCCCCCCAATTGTTATCGTAATACTTTTCCTCCTTAATTTGGAAGCTGCTTAGTTTTCTTTCAGCACGTCTCCTGGCAAAGCTGCACTGAAACACAAGCAGAAGCTTTTGTTCATAAATCTCACATTTCTCTCCATCAATACATATAAATTACCTCTCCCTCAGGGGCAAAGAGGGACTTAGATTAATCTCCCAGAAAAAAAAACAGGATGATGAGATGATTTCCTCTGCTCCCAACGAGATAAAAAATAACAAACATCACACCTTTTCCTTTTTTGCCTGGTAGAAAACGGAGATTCCAGACTGGCCTAGATTCAACTGCTCCTGAGTCCTTTTACATTCATGTCAAACTGCTTCAGCCTTTGTTCCCTACAGCCAGGATTAAAAATTTAAAACTTCCAACTTCTTTCTTTGCTACTATATTATTATTTTTTAATAACAGTGTGACTGGGGGCATGAAACAGAGGCTAGGGACTCCTGGGAGAGGGGGGCCAGACCTGCCTTCTGAGTCACACCCAACACCCGGCCAGGGGACTGGGGTGTCTTTGGAAGGAGCGTGGTTTTCTGAAGGGAAGCCTCACCCAGATGTTATTTGTCATAATTACAGAGATATTAGACACGATTTCATATAAGCCCTTCTTACAACTGCTCAAACTTCCTGTCTATAACACTTTGGGGTTCTTTTGCAAAAAACAAACTTAATTTAAATTATAATGTTTGTTTTTAAAATATGTCAGGTGCAGAAACTGTGGAAGAATACAGAAATCACTTGCAGTAACGGGAACGCTAAGAGACAGTCACCAAAGATACCTATTTTTTTTCTTTTTTTTTTTTTTTTTTTTTTTTTGGG
>NW_020173202.1:1395936-1486887 GCF_003031525.2 Neophocaena asiaeorientalis asiaeorientalis
TTTTTTTTGCGGTACGCGGGCCTCTCACTGCTGTGGCCTCTCCCGTTGCAGAGCACTGGCTCCGGACGCGCAGGCCCAGCGGCCATGGCCCACAGGCCCAGCCGCTCCGCGGCACGCGGGACCCTCCCAGACCGGGGCACGAACCCATGTCCCCTGCATCGGCAGGCGGACTCTCAACCACTGCGCCACCAGGGAAGCCCCTATTTTTTTTCTTGAAGGCTCTCCCAGTGGGCTCTTCTCCCTTCAGTCTTGGTGGGGTCCTCCGGGGCTCTTCGAGGACACTGTTTCTCATCCTTCCAGACGCACGAGAGGGGCACTTCCCGCCCTTTGTGAAGTCGGATGTGTCTGCGCATGCCGTCTCTGCGTCGTGCTTGGCTTTACACCGAGTCCGCGCTCACGGCCCTCCCTGGAGGGGGCCCCTTGGGCCCAGCAGAGAAAGGGAATCTACATCTAAGGGAGACCCAAGGTCCGAGCAACTCAGGGCCACCTGTGGTTTTCCAAACTCAGGGCAGGTGTCCTTACAGGTGAGCGGTCCTCAGGGTTCCAGTGTCCACCCAACCTGGGCAGGAAGGGGACGGAATTGTTCGCCCAGCCTGAGAGCAGCCCTGGTGTCCACAGTCGGCAGGATTCTGCTTGCTCCCTGTAGGCCCCTCCGGCCATGGCCTTGGGGTCAGGGTCAAGGTCAGGGCCAGGGTCAGGGTCAGGTTTAGGCCCCGGTTTAAGGTTAGGATTTGGAACTCGGCCTTGGAACAGGAGAAAAGAAGGAGGGGCAGAGCCTAGTGATGGTTTTGTGGAAACACCAGGCTGTCAGGTCAGGTGCACGGCTGGGCATCGCTCAGCCCGCTGATCCGAGAGAAAGGGCTGGGTGCACGTGGTCACTGGGGCCTTCGGTGACGGGCCGCCCTGCTGTGGGGACGGGACCGCCCAGCGCCGAGCAGCGGTGACCGGGTCTCACCTGCCAACGGGAGGCGGTGCCGACAGCCGTTAACAACGTCTTCCATCAGTTTCTGCTTTGGCTTAGAAGGCGAAGAAAGAGAACAAGGCCTCAGCTCCTCTGGGAAACAAACACAAGCCCTATTTATGCTGTTTCTGCTCCTGCATTAAGAAGCCTGCAGCGTTCAGGAGTTAGCTCTGCTTTGGGGCAGCAGGTATGTGGCAGTTTGGGAACTGGCGCTCCGGGTCTGCCCTCCCCCTCCCCATGTCCCGCACCTTCCCCTCCCCTACACCCAGAGTCACCCTGTGGACCCTGGGGCCCTGTCGGACAGCAAGGACTGTCCAGTGTCCTGTCTCCGTCCCTTCATCCCTCCAGGAGCCTCTGGAGGACAGCACGGAGGACTCGAGTTTTGTGTTTTGGGGGGTTTTCCTACAGTTGTGGCAGTCCTGGGGTTCCCCCCAGCTGGTCAGGGCAGCCACGGTCATGGTCCCTTATTTGTGACAGGGCCCCGCCGAAGGGGTCCCTGTCCTGCGCCCGATACCACCCTCTTACCTCCCCACCCGAAGATCCGACAGCTCTCTCCTCCCAGCACCCAAGCCTCAGGGGGCAGGGCCCTGTGGCCCTGTGGCCACAGGAAGGGCCCTGTGGACGATTTAGGGAGAAGAGATGTCCCCTTAGGATAAAACATGGCAAACCTTTCTCAGCTGAGTTAAAACTTAGCTGCAGTCACACTAAATCAAATAAAAATAACAACGGCCAGTTGTTAGTATTTTTTTGTGAGCCAGGCCCCGGATATGGGGTTCCTGTGCTGTGTCATCGAGCCTCACGCCTGGATGGACGGCCTGGAAGCTGCCGGCGTCTGAGCCTTTAGGCAGAGGCAGAACTTGAACCCAGACCATTGAAGTCTGCCTCCTGTGCCCTTAAGTCCTGTGTTTGCTGCTTCAACACACTTCCAGGTGTGTTCTGAGTTACGCTGTCGGCCAGGTGCAGCCACAGGGTGAGGGTCCCGGGCAGCACGAGGCCGGCGACACCCAGCTCCCTCCTCCAAGCCGGGCTCCTCCACTGGCTCCCCAGGAGAGCGAGGCCAGCAGCAGCCTCCCACCCCATCCCCTCCTGCTGTCCTTTGCACACAAGCTCCTTCTGTCCACATTCTGCTGTTTGCCTGTGGTTTTGCAGGTTTTGTTGTATTTTTCAAAACAGAGACATCTACATTCTGAACAAATTTCATCAAAAATTGATTCCCAGCAGAGAGAAGGTGCAAATCAAAATGGAAATGCTTTAAGCTTGCAGGCGGCTTTACATTTTGGAGCAAACAATCATACTTTTCCCTTTAGAACGTGGCCCAGCATCCCGAGAAAACAGGTCACCATGGTGATTGCAGTGTGTCTGCTGCATCCGGAGCTGGGATGACACCAGGTCCTTTCCTAGCTAAACAGTCCACTTTAGAGGACAATTCCTTTCTTATTATTGCCTGATATCGTGGTGGTATTAACACCCAATGCTCTCCTCACCTTTAATGATGTTTTAATTTTCGTAGGCTCGATAGAAATCGACTGATGGTTAGAGAAGATTTCCTCAAAGTGGTATTTGTGCAAAATACTTGGTCTGAACAATAGAATGACTTTCGACTGTCCTTGTTCAGATAGCATGGAATCTGGATTAGGTTCGGTCAGGGTCCATCAGAGGAAAGAGTTGGCTTTAACTGTGTCTCCAGCTGCCTGTGTTCTGAGCAGGGGAGGGGGCTCCCAGCCCCCATGCGTTCTGGGCGCCTGGTCCACGCGGCACCTCGGGCCTCCATCGCCCCGCCCAGGGTCTCCCCTCTGCTCACACCTGCAGGTGTAGCCAGAGCAGCTCTGCCCGGTTTCCCTGCCAATACCCTATTTTGAAAGCACATCACTATCCTAGTTGCAATGGGTGGTCGTGCAGTTACTATTATCCCGAAACTGTGAGTGCCAGTGGGAAGACGGTGTCATTTGTTCAGGAAAACTGACCTGGGCTACGCTGGTTCATTGGGCCTGAGAGCCCTACCTGCTCCCAACAGAGCGGGAAGGAAGCTTGGGGCTTTGGACTCGGCACATCCTGGCTTTGGGCAGGGAGCGGCCAGAGAGGAAAGGGAGGCCGGCGGCCTTCAGCTGCTGGAACATCGTGGCGAGACCGACTGGGCCCTTCCTCGCCAGTCGCAGCCTGTCCGCTGGTGTCTTGAGGACAAGTCCCACCACCCTCACGTCTGCCCCCTGGAGCTAAGAGCAGGGCCGGGAGCTCGGGTCAGCAACTGTGGCCCGCGGGCCGGATGTGGTCCAGGCCTCCACCTGCGGGCACAGTTCGGAATCGCATCTACGTTTCCTCTTAAGTTCCTATTTCTGTCTGACAGGGAGGGAGGCCCAGAGAGCAGAGTGCATATGACGCCACATTTCTTCCCTCCCTCCTTCCCTTCCTTGTTCAACAACTGGGTTTCTTACTTAAACCTGCTTTTCCTGGTTCCATCCATCCACATGGGGATGAAAGGGCCGCATTTTTCCAACGTCCGGTGTGCTCATTCCATTTGACTTACCGATGTAAGTGGCCTGGAGTTATTTTACATTTTTAAAAGGTTGGAAAAAAATCAAAAGAAGAGAATATTTCATGATACAGACAAGTTATATAAAATTCCAGTGTCCAGAAATAAAGTTTTATTGGTGCCTGGTCACAGTGACATACGGCTGCATTTGAGCTGCAGACAGCAGACTTGCACAGATGCCACAGCGACCCTGTGGCCCAGATAGCTGACAATGTTTGCCCTCTGGCCCATTTCTGAAAACAATCTGTCGACCCCTGGCCTGGAGTACGCAGGCGTTTCTGTGTAGACGGAAATATCCCATCAGGGTTTGTCCCGGAGTGTTTTCCTAACTGATTGTCAATGTTGATGCCAACTTTTGCTAAATCATTTGATCTTTTTCTTTAATCATTTTAAAAGTAATATACATTTGTTGTAAGAGATGAAAAGAAGTAGGAGATGTGCATGTTGCACGTCATTTCTAGTAGCCCCTCCTACCCCCCACCAGCCCCATCCCTCTGGGCTGACCACTGTTCGCATCCCAGGGTTCTTTCTGCTCAGACACAGACTGTCATTATCGCTCCTTTTAGGAAAAGGGATTATGCGCACACGTAGTTCTGCAACTTGTTTTGTCTCACTAAACACCGGACATCCCTTCAGATCAACTTGGACACCATCGCTTCAATATTTTTAATAAATGCATAATATTCCATAGCAGACTTGGAATAATTTATTCAACTCTGCCCCAGCGATGAGCATTCGAGGTCATTAACTTTTTTTTTTATGACTTTAAGTTCTGAAAATAACAAGTTTTTGTATTCTGGTGTTTCTATACTAGTGCTTTTATTCTGTAGGATAGATTCCTATAAGCAGGATTGGTGAGTCAAAGAGAACGGGTATTTCTCACCTTAATACACAGTATATTGCAAGATTTCTTTCCAAAAATGGTTGTAGCAATTCACGCTGGCTAGTAAGGACACAGAGCAATGGACATCTTTCACCTTGGGGCTTGAATATTGTTTTGCCTTAAAAAAAATTCTCTCATAAAATGCAACTCTTTTTTTTTTTTTTTTTTTAAAGGTAGATTCACATTTTAAGGCTTAATGGCTTGAAGAGAGCAGTCTAGGATAGGGGGCTTATGCTGCACGAGGAAGACTTTCTTGGGATGGAAGACCAGACGCCAAGCCAGGGCCCATCTCCGCCTGCCCCGTGTGGGCCCTCACTGGGTGTCTGTGAGAAGGCGGGAAGGGCGGGGTGAAGGGATGTGACAGACGTGTGCCCGGACAGGGCTGGGGGCTGGAGAAAGAGGACAGAGCAGAGAGGGGCCCTGTCGCCAGGCTCGCCCTGGAGCCATGCCACCGCAGCTGCTCCGAACCGCACCTGCTGGATGGCCGACGGCTGACCATCACTGATTCTACTGGGTGTAGAAAGAACACATATTTTGTTTCTAAAATTCAGCAGCTTCTTTAAAAAAAAATAAATAAATAAAAGTAAGTCTCCATCTTAACAGATCCCTTTGCTCAAATAAACTTCAAATGTTTAACTAGCCTGGCCTCGCATTCCTGGGTGGGGTAGGAACAATAATCGTTGTATTTATTTTCTTTTTTCTGTAAAGAAAGGAAAAGGTACGGAAACCTTAAGTGATCTCATTTCTCTTCAAAGAGCAAATCAGCTTTGCAGGCAGACTCTGGAGCCCACCGTGAAGGAGTCAGAAAAAGCACGTGTCTGTTCCCGGAACTTGTCCCATGCTTCCCGCCTTTGCTTCTGCTCTGAACCCCGACCTGATCTCCTGCTCCGCTCGGTGCCGGCCCGGCTCCAGCGCCGTCTCCACCACCAGCTGCCCGGGGCCCCCCAGACGGAACTCAGGCCCCGAGCCCTGTGTTCCCACCGGGGCCTCCCCACGGCGGTGTCCCCTCCCCAGTACCCAGCCTTGGGAGGGTTCCTTACCCCTCTACTCAATGAATACAAAACTAGTTCCTACGGCAGAGGTGGTTCTAAAAGTTAGACGCAAGAATGCACTTAGACGGTGCTTCCCCAGGAGCCATCACTAAGAGCGATCGTTATTCGTGTAATACTAAGGAACAGCGCACACTCACAGTGCGTTTCGGGCGGGTGGGCCCTGGGCCCCCCCTCTCCCTGGGGGACGGGCAGCAGTACTGAGTCAGGCCTGCACGACGGGCCCCTGCCCCCCAGACCGGGGGTCCCCGATGCCCCGCAGGCCTTGTTCAGAGAAGCAGGAACACCCGCTGCATGCACCCTGCTCTCTGAAAGGCCCATCGACATTTGGGTCTGTGCACGGTGGACTCAGCTTGAGAGGCTGCGGTGACAACAGGCCAGGAGTGGACCGACTTTGTCCGGGTTGTGCCCAGACCAGCCTTGGATGAGAAGCTCCTGTTCCTTCCTCAGCAGGCAACGGGAGGCCTTCTGCACCGCCTTTCTGAAGACATGAGAAACCGTACCCAGAGAACTTTCAGGTTTCAGAGAAGACTGGTCCATCTGCATACGTGTCCATGTTTTCATAATTTACTATTTTCATTTTCTCGGAACAACTTTGGCCAACAAAAAATTAATCTGCATCCTTTGATCTATTATTCAACAAATAATTATCACGTGCCTACCACGTGGCTGTCAATTTAACTGTCAAACCACGCCCCATCCACCGCTCCAGAACAAATAAAGAGCCTCCCAGGGCTGGCGCTTCTCAGAGGTGCTGATTCTCAGAGGGAGAGGGGCTCTTTAGTGCCAGACCCTCTTCCAAATGCACCCCAGGTGTAAATTTATTCAATCCTCGTGACAAGCCTGCGAGAAGACTTAAGTACCCCTGTTTCACAGGTGAGGAAACCGAGGCACAGAGAAGTGGAGGAGCCTGTTCAGGGTCACCCAGCTGCTAAGTAGCAGAGGCGGGATCTGAACCCGGGCAGTCTGGCGCCAGCTTTGCGCTCTTAAATGCTTTGTTGCGTGACTCTGCTACAACATACAAATGGTGAGTGACTGCATGGAGAACCAGGTGGGCCTTAGCTACAAGTTACGGGGATGGGTGCGGGACAGATGGCGAAGACTTCATGCACGTCCACGAGGCCCCGTCAGCTTGGCACTAGACGCATAAAGGGTGGAGGAGAGAGAGGTGAAGCCCGGGAAGGTGGTGGAGGGGGCGTATTGCTGCCCAGCAGTTAGCGTGACAGCCAGCGCCCCTGGACTCCAGGGGACAGAGCCCGCGAAGGAAGGCGGAGTTTAATAAGGGACCCCAGGGGACTGAGCGTGTTCTGTGATCAGCACTTCAAATGTAGGCACTCGCTTCACTCCAGCCAAGCCTGAGGCTCCGTGCATATGAGGACACCTGCTTCTTTTCCCCCTCGGCCACGGAGGCGGTTCCAGGCCAGCAGGAATCTGGCTCCAGATACCACCGGAGAGGTGCATGTGACACCTCCGCTGTCCCGCAGCGGCCAGGAGCTTACGGTGATTTCGTCCAATTTCATCTCAGATGCTATTGTGCTCCTGAACAGTAAAGACTCTTGGCAACAGAAGAACCCGAAGGCTGCACAGACTCGAGGTGAACGGGCTCAGGTTTGACTTAGTCCCCAGACTGCTCGAGAAGGAAACCAGAAGCTGTGCTAGTGAGGCTCACCAGGCTGAGATGGTGAGGGAGCCACTGGGGGACCTGCGTGGGGTGAGGGGCGTGTAGCTGCGGGACGGAGAGACCCAGCAATGCCAGAGTCACGGTCTCCCCGGCATGGCCGGGGACAGCCACCAACAAGTGTGAGTTCAAGCGAACAGTCCCAGCCGGCACCCACCTGCCCAGCTGGGGACTCTGGTCTCTCCTGCACATCAAGGTGCCATGGGGCCACTGTTCCCGCCATCCAGGGCCAAGGGCTGAACAGCTCGCCCGTCCTCCTGCCGCATGGTTTCTGCTCTCGTGCGGCAGACACTTCCCGGAACTGTGTCCCTCCTGACAGACCGCCTGCCCCTCTCCCGGGTCCTTCCTGACAGAGTGTGCATGTGTGCACTTGTGCGTGCATGTGTTCCTGAGTGTACACATGTGTGCGTGCATGCACGTGTGCCTTGCATGTACGTGCATGCACGTCCACGCTTATGCATGTGTGAACATGTGTGCGCACTACTGAGTGTGTGTATGTACACACGTGTGCCCCAAGTCAGCTTCTCTAAGGAGGGGATGGAAGGGCCCTGGGTCATTCACTGCTGGGCGTCCGGCCGGGCAGGCATGGGCCCCTCTCCTGATCCACTGTGGGCAGAGAAGTAGAGCCCCGAGGTGGCCGGCACATACAAGACCCCTTGCCCCATGGTTCAGAGGGGACCATAGGGTGGCACACGATCAACGTTTTCTTTCTGGTATAACACACCGTCCTGTCTTCCCCACACTGAACAAAATGGCAAGCGTGCTAGGATGTACAAACGAGAGAGGAAGGTGGGACTCTTCCCCAGCCACGGAAGCAGGTCGAGGAGAATTAAGGAAAATGTGGCGTTTCATGGTAGATGGGCTTTATCCAGTCCCTGGGATCAGTTTTCCCCTGAAGTGCAGGAGTCGTGAACAAGGGCCTGTAAATACCTGGAAACCTGCCTCCTTCCCGGCACTGAGTGCCGTGGACAGGCCAGCAGTGCCGTCCGCGTGGGGCCACGGGGACGTCACCTCTAAGCCCCTCCTGATGACCAGGCCGAGCCTGTGACCCCAGGAAGCAGCACCACTTGGTAAGAACCAGTTATTGGTTCATGCCAAGAACCTCCAACTCCAAATTTATCAAAACTGTTTCAACACAGTTTCAAATCCTTTGTCAAGTGCAGGTGAAGGAAGACCTTTCATGAGTCAGCCCCGAACGAGGGTGAGCGAGACGGATTTTTCAACTCGCCTTTCACTCCCTTTGAAATTTAGGTGAATTCTGAAAAATAAAAAGTATTATGTTCCACAAGTCAAAGAAAACTATAACTGTGTTGTCAAAGCGCTGTACGTTGTGTGCGGTTTGCCAATGTAACACGTGCGTGGTGTTTCTGAAAATCTGTCAGCCCCCTAAGGCAGGGGGTCCCGTGAGCTTTTCTCCCCCAGCCTGAAAGACGAACATATCACATTTCATTTTATTTCACAGCACAGTTTCCAGTGGCCTTGCAGTTGAGAAGCAAACCAGATCTGACCTTTTATCTTCCTTCATACCGGGTAAAGACAAGAAAATACTTAACGGCTGCGTCCTCTTTCCTTAGCTCTCACGGGTGTCAAGTGCAGGTAACTCCCGAGAGGCTGACATGAAATGCCAATGTTCTTTCTCTCTAGAGATGTCATATTTTATTTTATTTAATAACTTTAAAAATTGGGAAAAGCATAGCTACTGTTTTTAAATTTACCCGAAGCCTCTGTATGAAAGAGCACATTTGCACAATATACAAAAGGAAGGAATGATTACTACCTGTTGATTCCACAGCAAGTTTTTGCAACAGGACCAGATCACTCTTGGATATTTCTTTTGGGGGGGGTCAAGTTTATTAAGGTAGAATTCCATGCAATAGAAGGCACCCATTTAAGTGTAGAAGTTGACAAATTTTGGCAAATTTGTGGATGTCCATTTGTGACATCCACGGTCAAGACCCCTCCTCCCCAAATGCCCCCTGTTCTTTGGAGTCAAATCCGTGTCCCACTGCCCTGGCCCTGGGCAATCGCTGGTCTGATTTCTGTCCCTACTAGTTAGTTTTGCCTCTTCTAGAACCATATCATCATACCGTTGAAATCATACCATAAATATCCTTTTGTGTCTGACTTCTGGGCAGCAAAACGTTCCTGAGATTGGTTCGTCTTGTACGCATCGGTGGTTAGTTTCTTTTTACTGTGGAATACATTTTCCTTGTATAGATATACATTAATAAGTTATATGTTCTTCTGTTTTTGGACATTTGGGTTGTTTCCAGTTTGGAACGATTACAAATAAAATCGCTGTTAACATTTGTGTACAAATTTTGTATGGACCTGTCTTCTCATTTCTCTTCAGTAACCAACTAGGAATGGAATTACTGTATGTTTAACTTCATAAGAAACTGCTGAACACTTTCTCAAAGTAGCTGTGCCATTTTACATCCTCAGTAACAGTGCGTGAGCTACGATTATTTCTCCTCCTTGCCAACATTTTAATTTAATCATCCAGAGAGTGTGAGGTGGTATTTCCTTGTGGTTCCCTGACGACTAGTGCCTTCGGGTATCGTTTCATGTGCTTATGAGCCATTCATATATCTTCCTTTGTGAAATTTCTATTCAAAGTTTTAGTCTGTTTATTATAGGGTTACCCACTTTAATATCACTGAGTTGTTGGAATTCTTCATCTATTCTGTTTTCAAATCCTTGGTCAGATAAATGGATTGCCAATATATTTTCCTCCCAATCTGTGAGTAGCCTTTTCATCTTAACAGTGTCTTTTGAAGAAGTGAGCTTTTAATTCGGATGAAGTAAAATTTACCAAGTCTTTTCTTTTAGGTTTAGAGAGTTTTGTTTCCTAAGAAAGCATTGCCCTCTCCAATGCTGCAAAGATTTTAATTTTTGTGTATGATGTGATGGGAGGGCCAGGGAAATATGTGGAGGTCTGGTTGTTTCCAGCAAGAATTGTTGAAAAGAGACTATTTTATTCCCATTGGAGTACGCTTATGGAAGCCATCAACCATACGTGTGTGGGTGTATTTCTGGAACACTTACTCTCTTCCATGAATTTATAAATTTAAACTGCTAAATTTTATTTTCTAATATTTTGTACATGTTTTTACAAATATGTTCACGACAGATACTGTTCTTGTAATGTGCTCATCTGAGTATGTGTTATGTTGACCTTATGAATCAAATTAGGAAGTGTCCCTCCTCCTAAACTTTCTTAACGTGATTGCAGAATTGCTTTTACTTTTTATAGTAAATAAAAAAGAATAAATACATAGAATAAAATGAAGTTACCCGGGCCTGGAGTTTTCATTGTGAGAAGGTTTATCATAGTGTATTTTATTTATTTAATAGATGGTGGGCTATATAGGGTTTTTGTCTTTTCTCGAGTCAGCTTTGGAAAGCTATACCTTTTAAAGAATCCACCCATTTCTTTTTATCATTATTATGGTAAAAAAGACATAACATTATGTATACCATCTTAACCATTTTTAAATGTACGGTTCAATAGTGTTAAGTATATTCTCATTGATCTCTGCAACGTTTTTATCTTGTAACACTGAAACTTTACATCAGTTAAACACTAATTCCCCTCCCTCCTCGCCCCAGTCCTCTATAACCGCCTTTCTTCTTTCTGTGATTCTGAGTACTTTAGATATTTCATATGAACAGAACCGTACAGTATTTGTCCTTCTGTAACTGGCTTATTTCACTTAGTATAATGTCACATGTTATAGCATGTGACAAAATTTTCTTATTTTTTATGGCTGAATAGTATTCCATTCCACATATATCATATATGATACATGCATACCACATTTTCTTTATCCGTTTATCAGTTGAGAGCACTGAGGTTGCTTCCACCTTTTGGCTATTTGAATAATGCTGTGATAAGCATGGTATGCAAATATATCTTTGAGATCCTGCTTTGAATTCTCTTGGCTACATACCCATAAGTGGGATTACTGGGTCAATGGTAGTTCTATTTTTAATTTTTTGAGGGATCCGCATATAGTTTCCATAATGGCTGCACCATTTTACATTCCCATCCATAGAGTACAAACGTACCATCTTCTCCACATCCTTGCTGACACTTAACTATTTTCTGGTTTTTGACAGCGGCCTTCCTAGTGGGTGTGAGGAAACATGTCACTGAGGTTTTGATTTGCATTTACCTGATGATTAGCGATGTTTTGCATCTTTTCAGGTGCTTATTGTGTATGTCTTCTGTGGAGAATTGTCTGTGCAAGTCCTTTGCCCACTTTTAAACTGTGTTGTTTTTTTGTTGCTGCTATTGAATTGTAGAAATTTCTTATATTTTCTGAATTTCAACCCCTTATCAGATATATGAATTGCAATTACTTTCTCCCAGTTCTAGGTTGCCTTTTCACTCTGTTGATTGTTTCTTTTGATGTGAAGTTTTTTTAATTTAATGTCATTTCGTTTGTCTAGTTTTGCATTTGTTGCCTGTGCTTTTGGCCTCATATCCAAGAAATCATTGCCAAATCCAATGTCCTAAAGCTTTTCCCTTTGTTTTCTTCTAGAAGTTCCATAGTTTTAGGTTACATTTAGGTCTTTGATCCACTCTGAGTTAATTTATGTATGTGGTATAAGGATCCAACATTCTTTTTGTCCATTTCTTTTAATTTTTCAATTATATTGCCACCTAACCTTTTATAATATTCACTTATTTTTCTTTTAATGTTTATAGGATCTGTAGTAATGCTTCCTCTTTCCTTCCTGATTTTTCATTGCATGTTTTCTCCTTTTCCTTGACCAACTAGAGGTTTCTCAATTTTCCACATCTTTTCAAAGAACAGCTTTCAGTTTTATTGATTTTCTCTGTAGTTTTCCTGTTTTCTATTTCATTGATTCTACTACTTTCTTAATTATTTTCCTTTTTCTTCTTACTTTGGGGTTCATTTGCTCTCATTTTTCTTGCTTTACGTGGTAGAAGAGCATTTAGATCTTTCTTCTCTTCTAATACAAGCATTTAGAGCTATACATTTCCCTGTAAGCACAGTTTTACCTGCATCCCACAGATTTTGATATGTCTGTTTTTATTATCACTCAGTTCAAAATATTTTCTAATTTCCAAGTATTTAGTCTTTCACTGGAGTTTTCCATAAATCCTTTGTTCTTGATTTTTTTAAATTTAATTCTGTCTTTGCCAGAGAGCATGCTTTGTATTATTTCACTCATTTTAAAGTTACTGAGATTGTATTATGGCTCAGAATAAAGTCTAAATTGGTGAATGTTTCATGTGCACTTGAAAAGTGGAATGTTCTATAAATAGCAATTAGATATATTTGTTGGATAGTTTTATTCAAATCTTGTATATATTTAATAGTTTTCGGTCTCGATGTACTAACAGTTACAGAGAGGACCATTGAGATCTCCAATTGTAAATGTGGGTTTGTCTATTTTTCCTATAAGTTCTGTCAGTTTTTGATTTATGTGTTCTAAATCTTTATTTTTAGGAGCATACACATTTAGGACAACTATGTGTTTTTGATGAGTTGATTCCTTAATCGTTATGAAATGCTTCTTTCTCTCTTTAGTAATATTATTTATCCTTAAGTCTATTTCATCTGACATTAGTCTAGCCATAATCAACTTTATTATGATTAGTGCTTCCATAGTATATCCCTTTTCCTTTGCCTCTTAGCTTTCTCTTTTAATTTAATAGATTTAGATTAAAAAAAAACATTTTAAAGATATCTTTCCATTGTCTTCCAGCTTGCATTGTTTCTGACGAAAAGTTGTGGAAATTCTTTTTTTTCTCTTCAAGAGTTTCTTGGATATATATTTTTTTATTTTTATCTTATATTGGAGTATAGTTGATTTAAAATGTTGTGTTAGTTTCAGGTGTACAGCGAAGTGATTCAGTTATACATATACATATTTCTTTTTCAGATTCTTTGTTCTTCTATGTGTAATTTGTCTTTTTTCTTTGGTTGCTTTTAAGGTATTTTTTTCTCTATCATTAGCTTTTAGCAATTTGATTATAAGGTGTTTTGTTATGGTTTTATTTTTATTTACACTGTTTGTGTATCCTGGGCTTCCTGGATCTGAGGGTTTCTAGGTTTGATCAATTTGGAAAACTTTCGGTCATTATTTCTACAAAAAATGTTCTGCCTTTCTTTCTCTATGGGACTCCAATTTCATGTACATAACATACCCTGATAATATCCCTTAGGCACTGAGTCTCTATTAATTTTCCTTCCATTGTTTTTCTTACTACACTTCATTTTGTAGAGATTCCATCAGTATATCTTTAAATTGAGTGATTTTTGCTTCCATAGTATTTAATCAGCTATTAAGCCCACCTGGTAAATTGTTCAATTCAAATAGTGTATTTTTTTAACTCTAGAAATTTTATTTGGTTCTTTATATAGCTTTCCTTTTTCTTCTAGTTATGTTCAAACTTTCCTTTAAATCCTTAATTATGTTTATAATAGTTGTTTTCAATTCTGTCTGCTAATTCCATCATCTCTCTCATTTCTGGCTATGTATGTATTGACAAACTTCTCTCCTGGCTATGAATCCCAGTTTCCTACTTCTTCATGCTAAGCAATTTTTTTATTAAATGCTGAACATTATGACGTTATGCTTGTGAAATCTGGATTTGTTGTCTTCCTTTAAAGATTGTTGTACTTTGTTTTGGTAGGTATGTGAGTAACTTGCTTATCAGTTTCATCCTTTTGAGACTTATGTTTAGGCTTTCTTAATAAGTTTTAGAGTAGCTTTTACTCTAAGGCTAGTTTAGCTCTTATCCTAAGGATTACTTACCCTTTTAGGATGTTATTGAATGTTTCAGGTGTTCAGTGAGGTCTTTCTGGTTTGTCAGGAATAAAATGTATTTGTAATTTCTGAGTTTTCCATTTCTAGCTCCCTGGTAGTTCTCTGATTGTCCTGTTGGAATTTCATCTATGCACGCATAGTTAGTATTCAACAACAAATCTACAGGAATGCTTATATGGATTTCTGGAATTCTTTTTCTACATGGCTTCCTACTCTCTTCTCTGCAAATTCCAGGCACCCCAGCATCACCAAATTCCCAGCACTGTCTTCTCAACCTAATGAAGCCACCATGTTCTGCTTGAGGTCCTCCTCTCTGGGATGGAAAAGAAAAGAAAGTACTAAGAAAACCAGAGCAATCTTTGTACTCACCTCATTTTATTCTCTTATGGATCACAGCCCTGTGTTATTTGTTGTCCACTCTCTGAAAACAATTATTTCACATATTTTTTAAGTTTTTAGTTGTTTACTTTGGAAGGGCAAGTCCAGTATCAGTTACTTCATCATGATTGGAAATCTGCTTTCCTGATTTGTTCATTTTTCCAACAAAATTGTATTAGTTTTTAATTAGAAAAAGCACCATATGAATATATATATATATATATATATATATATATATACTTAAAGAACAATCTGTTGCTCTCTTTTTGCAAAATTCATCTGAAATAACTGTTTTGTTTACTCAGCTGGAATATTACCATAAAGAAAAAGGAAATTATTTTTCTTATCTCTTCACATTTTAGATCTTAATATTAGATTCTTTCTTGCTATAACACCTAAGGCCAATCCCTTGACATAGTCTTCCCTCCATAGCTTTGCCATGAAACCCACATATACCCTGGCGTCCCAAGTGGCCTAGTCCCTTCAGGATGTTACAGTTTTTAAAAATTCACCCCTAGAGCCTTGAAGACATGCATATCATCACTATATCCTACTTCTGAAGATTCAGACAGTGGCAGCCATAACAGTATCCGACGTTCTCTTCCATTTGCAGAATTCTGCAATTTTAGTGATAGTCTCCTTTTTCTTATGACTTCTCCTTTGAGCTCTCTTCACTCAGCCTCCTGGCCACAATAACTATTGTGACTGCTGATTCTGCCTGTCAGCTAAACCAATCCACCCTAAGACAGCTGGAGGGCCTAGCAGCTCCATGCCCCCAAACCACACTAAATCCCACAAAAGAAAGCATTATGAGACACCCGGAATTATACTTTTTCTCTTACTTTGACTGCTTTTCTTATAGAACATACTCACCGAGTATTTATTACTAAAACTCTCCACCTCACTTCAGACAGATAAGAAATATATTTAAGGCACCGTCAGGTATACTATAAAGACAATCTTTCCATAGAGACAGAGTTGGGGAATTTAGATCACAGACAAACCTGGGTTCTAGAATTCACTTGCAATATAACCTCAGGCAAGTTATTTCATTACCTGAACCTTTGATTTCCCATCCATAGAATTCAAATAATAATATCTAGATCTAAATATAAGTTTAGACCTTAAGTGAGCTTCAGTATAGGTCCTAGCAGACAGTAGACACTAGGTAAATACTAACTTCCTTTTTTGGGCAAGAAACTTAATCTTTTGGGGCCTTAGTTTCCTCATTTGTAAAATGAAAACCATAATAACTTCTTTATAGGTTACTATGAAGATGAAGGCTACACCTTTGTAGGTACAGTATAGCCTCACATGGAGTAACGCATGAAAACAGTACATCCAACAAGCACTCTCTGTGAGATGACCAAACACAACCTTAGCTTCTGTCTCCTACTGTCCCTTTAAACATTATTCAGCAGGATTGCCTTCCTCCGCTCCTGTTGAAAACTCAGACTCGTGAATTCTCTGCTTGCTCTTAGGGAATAGATAGTCCTACAACAGCTCTAAATCACAGCACTGTCTCAGTTCAGAAATGTGAATTCCAGTCTAAGATATCCATCAAACCCTAAACTTGATTTAATATCCAGTGTCTTCTCTTCCTCGAGATCCATCTGGAGCCCTGCAACCGGCAGAGCAAACTGCACAGTTCCATGTGCAGATATATGGGTAGATAGATAGAGAGCTGATGGATAGATAGATGGATAGATAGTTAAAGAGAGAGAGAGATCCTTTAAAAACTCAATCACCAAAATATTATTTTGCTAGGAATTAAACATAGAAAAATCCAAATGTTTAAATGGCCAACTCTATCCCTGTCTGTTTTCTCAGTCTTTGTATAGATTTCAATACTCACACCTAGGCCCCAAAATTCCACAGAAACATAGTTGCTTTGTGGTCATTAGAGAAACACTAATTTGGGGCTTATTCTCAGGAAGAGCCCTGTGTAGTATAGGAAACTCTGACTTGGAAAATGAGATTCTTTAAAAAAATTTTTTTTTATTGGTTTAGAACATTACATAAGTTTTATGTGTACAATATTATGTTTTGCCAGCAGTATACATTATGGTCTGTTCACCACCATCCATCACCATACTGTTGACCCCCTTCTCCTCTGGTGACCACTGCCCTCTTCATTGTGAATATGTGTTTGTTTTTGTTTGGTTTTGCTGTTCAGTTATTTTGTTGGTTTTTTTTTTTTTTTGGCTTGTTTGTTTTTTTTATATTCCACATATGAGTGAAATCATATGGTATTTGTCTATCTCTCCCTGACTTATTTCATTAGTATAATATCCTCCAAGTCCATCCAGGTTGTCAGAAATGGCAAGATTTTATCTTTTTATGGATGAGGGATGTTCCATTGTAGAGATACTCACCATATCTTCTTTATCCATTTATCCATCAATGAGCACTTAGTTTTTTGTTTCCATATCTTGGCTATTGTAAGTAACGTTGCAATGAACATGGGGACATGTAAAACTTTTCAAATTAGTGTTTTCACATTCTTTGGATAAGTGCCCAGAAATGGAATAGCTGGATCACATGGTAGTTTTATTCTTAATTTTTGAGGAATCTCCATACTGTTTTCCACAGTAGCTGCACCACCAACAGTGCACGAGTGTTCCCTTTTCTCCACACCGTCACCAACACTTGTTATTTCTTTCCCTTTTGATAATAATTATTTTTACAGGCATCAGGTGATATCTCAGTGTGGTTTTGATTTGCATTTCCTTAAGAATTAGTGATGTTGAATATCTTTTCGTGTACCTGTTGGCCACCTGTGTGTCTTCTTTGGAAAAATGTCTATTCAGCTGCTCTGCCCAGTTCTTTTAATTAGGTTACTTTTTGTTGTTGAGTTATATGGATTCTTTATATATTTTAGATATTAAGCCCTTATCGGATCTCTCAGTAGATGCAGAGTGAGATCTCGAATGCAGCAGGCGCACGGAGGCATGACGCAGCCACTGAAGGCTCTTTGCACGTGATCTTACTCCTGCTGAAGAAGAACGTGACCAGAATCACAGGAACTGGATGATTACAAGTGGAAGGAAACTTACAGGCCATCGAGACAAGCCCTTCACTTCACAGATAAGGCAGCTGAGGTAACTCCCAGGGCCACCAGTGAAACCAGCGGGGCTGGGGGATAAATCTGTCTTTAGGTTCCATTTGAAGCAGGTCATTTAGAAATATCAAGTGGTCTCCACGTCGACACCCTTTCTAAGTCAATAAAAACTAAATGAGATTTGTTTCTTTTCTTTTCTTTTTTTAAAATTAGATTCCACATATGGGTGATACAATGTGATATTTGTCTTTCTCTGTCTGACTTACTTCACTTAGTATAATACTGGAAATCACAGGGAATTCTACTCAATATTCTGTGATAACCTATATGAGAAAAGAATCTAAAAAAGAATGAATAGATGTACATGTAACTGAATCACTTTGCTGTACACCTGAATACTCCAATTAAAAAAAAAAAACCAAATGGGAGTCAGGACTGGTTATTCTAGTTATTCCGACACAGTTTTTTATACATCCCGTGACTGATTTTTAATGTTTGCAAGGCATTCTTCTGGGAATACAAAGATGAATTAGGTATTATCCATGTTCTTAAGGAACGAATGAACTTGACAGGTTGAAATGGTGGGACACATTTTAAGAGAAGCTTATTAAAATGTACAGTAAATTCCAAAAGTCTGTGGATCATAATAGGATGGGAAAGATAAGCTTAACAGCAACAAATGTAAGAGACTGAAGGGTGTCGGAATGCATGGTCAGTCTCTACCCTAACCAACGTATGGCTCCACGCTAATTAAAGGCGGCTCCCCAATTTGCAAGACGTAAACTAAGGTCCACAGAGCAAGGAAAGCTACCACCTACCCCCTACTGGTCACATGACTTGAGGTATTTCAGTTCCCGAGCACACTTTAATACGCTGACAAAGCCAGCTAGGAGCATATGAGGATTAATACGGGATTGGAGAGCACGTTTTACGGGGAACTGTTGGGAGAACTGGGGTTCTTCCTCCATGCCTATATTTGAGGAGGAGTTGTGTACAGCGGGCATGTTCTGGGTGCATCCAAGGGTCAGAACTTGAACTAAAAGAAAACATGCAAATTTCCATGCAACACTTTCACCAAAGTTTTCGTGTCATGTATTTATTAATAATGTCTTCACATATTTCAAAATTCAGAAAATGCAAAGGTTATAAAGCGTCCCTGTCCATCCAGGAGATGAGAACGTCCTGTCTCTTGCATATCCAGTCCAAGAAAGAGGAAGCTGCTAACAGGGAACTTTTGTCCCAAGGTCGGATGGACGGATGGGTGAGCTGGCGCTGTTCCAAGGCCTCTGGCTGGGATGGTGCTGAGGGCATCAGACAAAAGTGAACACGTTGCTCGCCAGAATCTCAGATTCTGTGGTACTCCTTCTCTCCCCACCGTGAGAGGTGGGAGTCCAGAATAGCAGGGCAGTGCCCTCGTGACCCTCTGCAATCTCTCACGGCTTCTGCTGGAAACCACACAGCGGGGAGGGGACTGGCTGTGTGTCCTCTAACTCACCTGCCCTTCCCCTCTCAGCCTCTTCCTTTCTTCCTAAAGGAGCTCTGTGGCCCCCGAGCGGCTTCATTTCAGTGATTTCCGACCTGGGGGTCCTTGCAGCCCCCCACTTCCCAATCCTCCTGCAGTCTCCATCCTAAACTTCTGCTTCTACAGTTCTGTTTCTCCCCCGCCCTGGGATCCCTGTTATTTGCAGCCAGCTCTCTCAAGTCAGATGGATTCCAGCTTCCTGAACCTGCTCTGTGCAGCATCCTTTTTCTGTCTTCCTATTATCTTAAGGCAGGTCTCTGAAATCTGAGAGGACAAGTCAGGCTAGAAGATGTCAGGAGACACAGCCGAACTGGCCATCCCAGCTTGTCCAGACTAGTATTCATGCAAAAAAGCTATTGGAAATAGCCTAGTGTCATGAACTCATGGTGTGTCCCCCTAAAATTCATATGTTGAAACCCAAACCCCCAGAAGGATGCCGTTAGGAGGAAGGGCCTTTGGGAGGTGATTAGGTCATGGGGGATTAGTGCCCTTATAAGAAGAGACAAGAGAGCTTGAATTCTCTCTCCCTCTTATACTCGCTCCCTCTGTCCACGTGAGGACACGGCAAGAAGATGGCCACCTGAAAACCAGGAAGAGGGCTCTCACCAGACATTGCTTCTTCTGGCACCTTGATCTTGGACTTCCCGGTCTGCAGAATATGAGAAATAAATGTTTATTGTTTAAGCCCCCAGTCCACAGTAATTTGTTATACAGACCAAAGTGAGGCACCTAGTACACTGATAAAACCACACGGCCTTATTAAAAGTACCCACAAAGCTATGCGTTTTGAGAAGGTATTTTTCACATAGCTTAGTTTAAAATTAAATTTTTTGGAATTCCTTGGTGGTCCAGTGGTTAAGACTCAGGGCTTTCAGCTGAGGTGGCCCGGGTTCAATCTCTGGTCAGAGAACTAAGATCCTGCAAGCCACGTGCACAGCCGGAAAAAAAAAATACTTAAACTTTTTAACACAAAATTTTTACCACGTGGTCAGTAATTCAACATATATTGAATGGGCACCAAAGCCATCTCAGCCTGGTATCCGCGTCAGCCTTCACCCCCGACCCGACTGCTTGCCTCCACGTGGACCAGCTTCGTCCTTGGGGCCCCAGGTGCACAGACGCACCCAGACTTCACCACATCCCAGGAGACTGGTGCTTGTTACCCACGTCGTGAGCCAGAGTTTGAACACAGGCATCGTCAGACCAACTGCTCTCAGATACGGTGAGTGAGGCTGGGAAGCTCTGGCCCACTGAGGAGGCGGCCACAGCCCGACGTCCTGAAGCGGAGCTGACCGGGGACGTTTTCATACCAGCACAAATGAGTGATTTCTAGCAGCAAGATCGGGATCTTGGAAGAGTGAAGATTCTGAGTCCAGCTTGGCTGTGCCAGTGGCGGCAGGTTCCTCTGTTCTTCTTCTGTGCCTCGATTTTTCATCCATCCAGTGGGGTCACAGTCCCCCATCAGCCTGCTGCAGGATTAAACAGGGAGGCGCGGGCTTCCCTGGTGGCGCAGTGGTTGCAAGTCCGCCTGCCGATGCAGGGGATGCAGGTTCGTGCCCCGGTCCGGGAAGATCCCACATGCCGCGGAGCGGCTGGGCCCGTGAGCCATGGCCGCTGAGCCTGCGCGTCCGGAGCACAGGCTCCGGAAAAACAAAAACAACAACAACAAAAAAAACAAACAGGGAGACGCACGTTCGGTTGAGCACCGTGCCCGGTGCGTGGTGAGCGTCCAGATGTCAGCTATAATGATCATTACCATCTCTTTTTGGAGGTCACTGGGCCCCTTGGCCTTATGTTTCGGGGCCCAGATATAAGAGATGAACAAGAAATTTATTGCGATGACTAAAACCGTTGTTAAAGAGAGAAGTAAACAGGCCATTTCCCCAGAGGCCCGAGGCCAGACCATGTGAGACAGGGTGAGCAGAGGTCAGCGTGGCCGGCAGGTGGGCCGTGAATGCGGCATCTCCACCAGACTGACCTGGAATCATCGCCGCGGCTCTTCACGGCCAAGTGCCTGACTGAGGTGAAAAACTGAAATTAGTTCATTTAATTCTAACTTCATCCATATACAGTATGAATAATGAAGTAAGCCCCCAGAGGGGTTGAAAATATAATCCAGCAGCAGCAAAAATTCAATTCAACCCAGAAAACCTACGGGTGATAACCTGACGGGGCAAAAAACCCACGTGGACGAGTCGGTGGGGGAGGCATGTACAAAACAGCAGCATCTAAGGAGAGGGGAGGAGCCCGGGTACATGCAAGGTCCTCTGTGCGTCGCGTGTGCGGGCCACGGAGATCCCCTCTGCGCGTGGCAGCAGCGTGCCTCCCCAGGACTGGGCCGACGGTCTGTTATTTCTACCCTCCGGCCTTTGCTCCAGAATCCCTTCACGCTGGGCTCTCTCTCTGCGTCTGTCTCTGTCTCTGTGTCTGTCTCTCTGTCTCTGTCGCTCTCTCTTCGGACAGCTCCATTCAGTCCCTACCAGGTGCCAGAGTCAGACCAGGACCTCCTTCTCCCTCCTGGGGGTGGAGGGGTAGCTTCACGTCCCACGCTGGTCAGATCTAACTGCTCCGCAGAAGCAGTTTGAAGGTAACTCAAAAAATGCAAATGAAATAAAAGAAAGCCAAATGTGATCATTTCTGTGTTTGGTTGGTGGCAGCGGGATGGGCTGAATGGAAAAGAGCAGAATTTTCTGGAAAAGAGAATCGCCTTTAATTTGAGCCAGCACTCCAACAAGCCCACAGTTCTCCGAAAGAAAAAAGTCCCAGGCTAGGGACCTTTTGGAAAAAAGAGATTTTTTTTTTAAAAAGAGAGGTCTCAATTATGAAAAGAGAAACTGCTCTGTGCTTGTGTGTGCGTGCAATCTGTGCTGTATATACATGGGACGTGCTGACGAATACACTGTGCCCACGGAAAACGGCGGGGACGAGAAGGAAGCCCCGTCCCCGCCATGAGGACGGCCAGTGAGACTCCCTGGGGTGGTGGCGCCGGCGGGTGTGGACTTCGGGTGCTTCCTGTCTTTTCCCTCCCCCGCCCTGTCCCCGGGGAGACCTGCTCACACAGCCCCCCTGCGCGTGGTTCTGGGCAGGGGGCCTCCGGGGGCTGTCGGCGTCCGGCGCTGGGCAGTGTGGTCGGAAGGTGACCGGCCCAGAGGGGACCGGGGGCAGAAGCACAGGTTCAGGGTGTGGGTGGGAGCAGCCAGGAGCGGGGAGGCTGGAGTGTCTCAGGGCTCCGCAGAAGCACCCGAGGACCGCGAGCACGGGGCACAGAGACTCATCCTCTGCACCAGGCGGCTTGACCCCGCCCGAATCCCCTGTGTGCGCCCTCAGGACACCACGCCCTTGGCAACCTCACCTGGACGTCAGGTGCAGCGGAAGTGAGGTCCTGCTGGACGAGGACGACGCTGGCGCAGAGCCCAGCTAGCTGGTGGAGCCCCCAGGCCAGGGGAAGTGCCCCCTGCCTCTCTGCTGACCGAGATGCACGAAAGCCCACCTGTGAGCAGGCGTCCCCAGGACAGGAGACGTGGAGCAAGACATGCTCCCTGTAAGGGCCCACCCGGGTGGTTTGGGACCCGCAGTTGGGCTTCCCGCGAACTTGTCTCGCCTCCCAACAGAATGAAAGCCTGCAGCTCCGATGCAGGAGCCGCCGGCCCCGCATAGCAATGCAGCCCTTGAAGGATGCCTCAGCTGATGAATGGGCGACGGTTGGGTACCACCCTGGGCCTCCAAGAGTGGAATGCATGGCGCTCGTTCATAATTGTCGCAAACTGATCATTATTGAAATTGCTACGTCGAAATGTTGACGTGATAATACTTCGGACATATTAAGTTAAATAAAATACATTACAGACACTAACCTCACCTGTTTCCTTTTCCTTTTTTATTTTTTTAACATCTTTATTGGGGTATAATTGCTTTACATTGCTGTGTTAGTTTCTGCTTTATAACACAGTGAATCAGCTATACGTATACATATATCCCCATATCCCCGCCCTCTTGCGTCTCCCTCCCACCCTCCCTATCCCACCCCTCTAGGTGGTCACAAAGCACCCAGCTGATCTCCCTGTCCTTTTACTTTTTCAACGAGGCTGCTGGAAAGCATGCCTCACTCGTGGCTGGCATCACATTGCGGGCAGCGCGGCTGTGACCTGCGTCTCCTCAGTACCGTCCCCGCTTGGGCTGGGCCCACAGCAGGTGCCCGGTGCTGGACGAAAGCCCCATTTCGCATGTAGCAGGAAGGAAACCTGGGGCTCCCCCGCCCCGATGGCCAGCAGGGGTGAGCACTCCTGGCCTCCCTGCAGGCCTTCGAGGCCTCTGAGGGGAAGAGGCGGGCCACCGGGCCAGCCCCCGCTGTCCTAGCTGCGCACACCTGGGGAGTCCATAACCTCCCGGCATGTCCGTGTCCTGGCTGGTGAGACAGAGGTGGTGTCAGCCTCGCAAGCAAAGTCCCACCACGACTGAGGAGATGCAGCAGGTGACACTCTGACCACTGGCCCTGCCGTTTCCCCCAAATCGAGCTGTCCATCGTTAGAGCCAGTGGGAGCTTTGACCCCCTGCCAAAGGACACTTGGGAGAACCTGGGTGCCAACAGACCGAGTTTCACCCGAGAGCACCTTTCCTCTGCCCACAGTGAGCCGGGGGCGACCGGAGCCCATCCCCAGGGAGGCTCCCGGAGGTGGCCCTCCGCCTCTTGGCATTGTGGTGGGGGGGTGGCTGGGCCTCACTCAGGGTCCCCGCTGCCAGCCGGGCAGATCTCACCGCTTGGGAGAAGTTTACGTGGCAGAGGCGATCCAGGGTGCCCGGGCCTTCGTGGCAGCTGCTTCCAAGTCCCGCCCCGCTGGACGGAGATGCAGCCTCCCCTCGCTGCTCTGATGCGTTTCCAGTGGGGCCTAAGTCCACACGTGCGCTGGGCACTGAAGTGCGTGCACTGGATGGTGAGGGGATGCTGGGATCGCGCTGCAGAGGCAATTTCAGGAGGACGGAAGCGACCACATGCCGTAGCCCCTGCTGATGGAGAGTTTCGGGAACGGGGTCCACTGCTCCCGCCTTCTGGAAATGGTGATCCGTGGACTAAGGACCGCGGCTGGGGGCTGCCAGGAAGAAGCAGGAAAGCGGCAGCCCACGAGAGGTCACCACGCCATCTTCGTTAAGTGCCAGAGGCGTGCCTGGACCTTGAACAAGCGAGCTCTTTCGATCCCGCAGCATCCCTGCAAGACCAGCACCATGGCTCCCGCCACCAGGAAGCTGGTGCTTTACAAGGGGAACAGTTCCCCTGTGAACCTGGGGAGATGAGTTCACTCTGGTGGGAAAATGGGGTCCAGGTCACCTCTTAGCACCTGGGACCTCGCAGGTGCCATCAGTGTTATTCTTGCCTGCCGTGGGCGCAGAAAAGCCCTGAGGCTGGTAGGCTTGGCCCTGGTCCAGAACGGCTCCCAGAGGCACTTCGCCCTCCCTCCGGTCCCATCACTTGCTACAAAGCTCTCAGGGCCTGCCCACTGGACCGCGTCCCCATCCCCAGAGGGGCACCTCGCACCCAAGCTCCCTTCAGCGCTCTGTGTCCCTAGACAACGTGAATCCCCTACCAGCCGATCGCCTGACTTGCGACTGCCCTCAGCGCCAGCCCTGGGTCTCCATGGGCTGCCTGCTCTTGGGATGCACACACATGGGGCTGCCCACTCCAAGGTCAGAGCGAAGCTGCACACAGCCCCAGAGGAGGTGATTACCTTTTGTCCCAATGCAGAAAAGACTGGACGTGCCTGAGAACTTGCTCCAAAACACACACGGTCCGGGACGCTCCACAAAGTTTACACCCACCCAAAGGACACGTTACAGTCAGGTCTCGATCCCTGGATTCCTCCTGAGACCTTTGGGAAGGGAGGGGAGAGGCAGGGAAGCGGCAGGGGCTGCTGTCCCAGGTCACCAGCCAGGTGACCGCAGACAGGAGACGCCCTCCCGGGGCCTCATCCGTAACTCGGGGGCTGCGACCCCTTCCTTCCACTGAGCACACAAGCAGAAGAGTTTTAGGTCCTGCCCTTGGGGAGAAGGCCCGCTGTTAGCCAGGCTCTGGGGACACAGGAGGGCACCAGAAGTGGCCCGTCCATGAGGGGGTCTCTGCAAGCCTCCACACACAGACGGAGAGCTGCTGCCCACCCGTGACACAGCCGCGTCTTCTACCTGCAGGTGCACGGTACTGCACAGAGCAGGACGCTTGGCCAACATAGGTACAGAGAAAAGGACACAGAACAGGTAAGGACATCGTTCTCTCCAAGGGCGGGAAGGGGAGGCCAGGCACGTCTCCTCACACGAGGCCACAAGGAGCTCGGCGGGCAGAGATGGAGGCTAAGCACGATGAACAACGGGGCAGGACTGGACAGTGCGGGGATGTCCAGAGGAGGAGGGGCCTGCGAGGACACGGGCAGCCCGGACTCACCGCAGGGCCAGCAACCAAACCAGCTGGACCGAGGCAAGATAAACAACGGGGCAGGACTGGACAGTGCGGGGATGTCCAGAGGAGGAGGGGCCTGCGAGGACACGGGCAGCCCGGACTCACTGCAGGGCCAGCAACCGAACCAGCTGGACCGAGGGGCGCCCAGCGTGAGGCTGGGAGAGAGAAGCCTGGGACCCTCCTCGGGGCGGGGGAGGGGTGCAGGGGGGCAGAGACACACCTCGGGTCAGGCAGCTGGGCGCCAGGGAGTCCCGCAGAGAAAGGAGTGGTCCTGACCCTCGATCAGAACTAATCCGAAAGAACCCAGGTCTCACGTGGCTCAATCTTGGCTTAAAGTAACATTTGAGCAACAAAGTCCAGCTGCTAGAAAAATGAAAGTTTTAAACATGCTTAATTTCTCTGTTTCTGTCTTTCTCGGCCTCCCATCTTCCTCCCCCTCCGGCCAAAACACCTCCACCCACCCCCAGGCGGAAATACAAGCAAAATTCTTAGCAGTACTCCTTAAAATTCTTCTTTGACATCGCTGCCGCTCCCCAAGATTCCACACTGACGGCCACTGCTAAAAACCTTTCTTTTCCCTTCTGCTCTCAGGACTCTTGTGGGGTCGGGGCGGCCACGTGATTTCCTGACGGGGCCCCCCTGCACCCCTCACCCCTCCTGGTCCTGTGCTTTCCACAAGGAGGGGCAGTTCCAGGACTGGAGGGTCTGGAACTGACACAATCAGGGGGCTCTTCTTCAGAAAAAGAATGCAGAATATGGGCGTGGAAGGAAAGAGAAAAATTATTTGGAACAGAGAAGAAATCAGAGCAAATTATAATTAGTCAAAAGCTGACAAAAGCAATAAGCATAACAAAAAAAGAGAAAACAGAACGTTTTTCTAATTAAGTCCGTGATGGTGACTAGCATTTTGAAATATCTCCTACGGAGAGGGGAAGAAGGGAACCAAGCCTTTCTCCTAACACATTGTTTGGGTTGTTTCCTTGCTCTCCATCACTTAGAAAGCTTCCTTCCACGTCACGATGTCCTGCAAACAGCAGCTGCAGTTGGAGGTGGGTAAAGCTCTGATTCTGGCGGCCGGCCCGCGCCAGCTGGCATCGGGGGTCCCTCAGCTCTGCAGGGCTTGAGACTCCGCATCGTGTTCTGACCTCTGGGGGCATCAGAACGGCCTGGAGAGCTTTTCTGCAACCAGACGGCCCAGCCCTGACCCGACCTGGTGAGGCAGGCTCTCTAGGACTCGAGCAGCCACAGTTGAAACTACAGACTTGCAGCCGAGGGCCCACCAGCATGGAGGAGGTATTTCTACCAGGTTCAACGTGTGAGCTCGGGAGACAAATCGCTACCATCCTTCGTGGTCACCAGGCCGGGCTGCAGCTGCGCTCCCTCCTTCACACCATCCATGCAGGTGTTCACAAACGCCCAGCGGTTTCCTCTGGGAGCCTGGGGGTCAGCGGGCCCTTTGGCCGGAAGAGGCCGAGGGACTGTCTGAAAAACGAGTTTGGGCGTCAGTGCACTTTTATTTAGAACAGGTCATAAACATCAATTCAGGTGACAAGGTTTCTAAATCTGCTTTTCTTCACACTTTACCTAGTGTATTCATTTCCCAGGGCTGCTGAAACAATTTCCCACGGGCTGGGGGCTTCAAGCAGTAGAAACATGTTCTCCCGTGTCTGGAGGCTGAGACCAGGTGTCAGCGGGGACTCACGCTTGGCCCTCCGAAGGCGTCCCAGAGAAACTGGGAGAAGATGGCGTTTGCTTATTTCCTCTAATATTGAAAACTCGAGTCAAACACACCCCCACCCCCTCCACGTCTCTGTGGAGCACAGGAAGGGAGAAGGGCCGACCGGTGATGGGAGTTGTCGAATCTGAGGATAGCGGGAGAGATGAGGCAGCCTGTGCTGGGGCCCGGAGCTGCTGGACTGAACTGAAAACCGTGCAGATCACGACCTGTGAACCAGGGAGCGGGGTACCACCCGGCTCGCCCCACCCCGTAGCTCCCTGAGCATCTGAGCTCCCACTTTGGGCAAAAGAAAACCCGAGGGTCATTCTGATTGAAGGAGCAGTTTCAGTACTGTCACCCAAGGGAAGCAGAGTCACAGATGTGTTCCTTACAGATCCCAGATCCCGGGCGGGGTGGGGGAAGGGCAATGGGCTGGGGAGCAGCCCCTAGGCCGGGTCCGCAGCCAGCAGGGGAGACGGCAGGGTGGCAAGTACCTCTCACCTGTGCGGTGATCAGGGTGGAGGTCACCCAGTTTTGAGGGCTCAGCTCTAAGCAGTCATTTCGACGGGCTTCCTGGGAGCGGGGAGCAGGACCCCGAATCTCGGGGCCTGAGTTTCCCAGTTCGGTGTGAGCAGGGTGGTCAGGCTGTGAAGTGCCAGGGCAGGAACTCCGGAGGGTGGGTTTCTCATCACGCAGCCCGACAAGGAGCCTCAGCCGCAGGACCGTGGCTCCCTGGGGAAGAGGTGGCTCGGGGGCCCTGGACGCAGGGAGAGAGTGTGGAACTGAGGGTGGCACTGGCCAGGCCGTGTGTGCCTGACTTGGAGGGAGGCCAGGAGGCTGCTGGGCCTCCAGAGACACGGGCCAGCCGGGCGGATAGAGTAAGTCACTGCCAGGGGAAGGTGTCTGGGGACCGTCAAGGGGTCTTCCCTCCCACCCTCGGCGTCACCCTACCCTCCTCCGTCTCCCCCGGGTCCCCGAGTCGCTGGCCTTGAACCGGCCCCGCCCAGCAGGCCTGCGGGAGCTGGGACTCTGCACCTGCTATGCAGTATCTCGTGCTGACAGGTGACAGGCCCCGACATTCCTGAGGAATGAGAGCTCTCCCGAGATAGAGAGCGTTTGGGGCAGGTAAACCTGTTTTCTCAGGCAGCCCTGGTGCCTGCATGTCAGGAGCCGGGCACGGTCCCCCTCAGTCTGACCCACGTACTGCAGGACAGGCCACCACAGACGTTCCAGGGCAGGCTCTAGCGTCTATACCAGCAGTCCCTAACCTTTTTGGCACCTGGGACTGGTTTCGTGGAAGACAATTTTTCTACGGACCGGGGTAGGGGCTGGGGGAGGATGGTACAGGCTGTGAGGAGAGCGGCGGGGGAGCAGGGGAAGCTTCGCTCTCCCGCCACTCACCTCCTGCCGTGCGGCCCGGTTCCTAACAGGTCGTGGACCGGCGCTGGTCCGTGGCCCAGGGGGTGGGCACCCCTGGTCTAGAGCACCTGCAGCCACGAAAACCTTGCCCGAGAGTGAGAAATCCCTCCACGGAGAGGGCGGTGGGGATGTGCCGGGGACGTGAGACATGGGATGACCATGCCTACCCTCAAGCCCCTTCCCACCACCACACTTCCCGCGGCCCAAACAGACCGCGCCCTCTTCCCCCCTCCCCTCCCCTCCTCTCCCTCCCCTCCTTCCCTCTCTCCCCCATCAGGCCCGCAGCCCTGAATTGCATATCACCTTTCTGAGTCTGTCTTTTCACCTGTTAAATGGTAGGAGTGAAAAGCTGATAGAACTTTTGTGAATATAACTCAGAAAATGTGAGAAAACTGCTTCCGCCAGGGCGGCCATGCAGTAAGCACTCAGTAAAATGTCTCGTACTTTAGAAGAGAGGGAGTTCACCTTGTCAGAGCTGAAGGAATTTCCCAGGGTGACAGTGCTATTTAAAAGCAAATATTTTTTTCTTTTCAAGTTCCAGCATTGAGAATGGTTCCCAGTGCATTTTAGGTGAAAAACAAACAGAAAGGCTAACCTTTTGTGCTGTGGTGTTTGGTTACAGAACAGGGGTGGGTAAAGGCCAAGGGAAACCTGGTCTCAGAAGAGGGACCATTTCTGGCCCTGTGCGCCTGGCCGTCAGCAGCTGATGTCCCCAATGGAACAAAGGGATCATGTTCCCACCGGCCCCGAAGCCCAGAGGGCAGGCACGGAGCCCACATTCATCCCCGACGGCCCTGCCCCAGCCCAGTTCAGCTGACACCCGCGTCCGCTGGACACACTGGAGGACTCGCCCGCCTCGGGGTGGTGTGTACAGACTTATTATCCAAGACCTAGCCCTGCAGGGTCACGAACAGGACACTTGGCGTCGGAACCTGCAAGTCGGCATTGAAGGGCGGGACCTGCCGGGGCCGTGACTCAGGAAGGTCAGGGCTGAGGCAGTGAGAATGCCGTGACCCGCTGCCTCTCCCCGAAGAGTCATCAGGCTTGAAAGGAGGCTGGTGGCCTGATTCTGAGGCGGGAGGGGACTGAGCTTTCGGGAAGGAGTAAAACCACCACGCCTCGCTTGGCCAAAAACTCACAAAGAGGGTAAATCAGTGCCCAGGTCCACTGGCCTTCCTCGGTGCAGGGAGCTCGGTGCATGCTTCCGGCGAGGTACGGGGACAACCGCGCCTTGGAATGTTCCGTGGGGAGTTGCCCAGCGCCCTGTGGCTGGTGTGTTGACAAGACTTTGCTGAGAAGAGAGGTTCACTCTGCAGGCCTGTGATTTGCACTCAGGATCAGCCGGACTCTCCAAATAAGGCAGACTTTAATTCTGTTTAATGTGACCCACATGGGGCCGCGTTAGGCTCTTTCTTTGCTCCCTTAACTATTGTCGCAGCCGACGATGGGACACAGTCTAGAGTGGAGACGCCCCATCGCAGCCATCCACCGCTTTAGGTTCATCTCTGGAGGATTTCGCTTGTAGGATCACGTGCTGGATCGCTGTCCTAGGGCTGCCGTAACAGGGAGGCATGAACCGGGCGACTTAAAGCACCGCAAGTTTATTCTCTCACAGTCTGGAGGCCAGAGGTCTGCGGTCGAGGGGTCGGCAGGGCCGTGCCCTCTGGGAGGGTCGGGGGAGGGTGTCCCCGTCTCTCTCCCGCCTCCCGGCGTTGCCAGGGGGCAGTCGTGGCATTGCTCACTGCAGCCGCCTCGTTCCTCTGCCACTGGCGCCTCAGGGTGCTTTCCTGGGGCTCTGTCCCCACGTGGCAGCGCCCCCTTCTCGTAGGACACGTTAGGGCCCACCCTAACGGCTTCATCTTTTTTTTTTTTTTTTTTTTGCGGTACGCGGGCCTCTCACTGCTGTGGCCTCTCCCGTGGCGGAGCACAGGCTCCGGACGCGCAGGCTCAGCGGCCATGGCTCACGGGTCCAGCCGCTCCGCGGCATGTGGGCTCCTCCCGGACCGGGGCACGAACCCACGTCCCCTGCATCGGCAGGCGGACTCTCAACCACTGCGCCACCAGGGAAGCCCACGGCCTCATCTTAATTTATGTCTACAAAGACCCTATTTCCAAGTAAGGTCACTTCACAGGCACAGGCTTAGAACTTAAACCTATCTTTGGGGGCGGGGGTGGGACGGCACAATTCACCCCTTAGCAATTCCCAACTTCAAGTCTGAGATATTTTTAAAAACAGACAGACCTGATAGCCTAGGTATCACGCTTTCCCTCCTTCGTGCCTGGGTCCCCTTGAACTCACGGGCTTGTGTCCTGTTTACTGTCGCACACCCGCTAAACTGAAGTCCCTGGAGGGCGCGGAGCCCCTCCCCCAGGAAAGTGCCCTCTGATGCTCCAAAGTGCCCCCAGCCCTGTGCTCAGAGGGCTCTCCACCTTCTGCCGCGAATGTGTTAATTTGTCATTGAACCACCCACCGGAGGGGCTGCCCTGGTGTCCAAAGCCCCCAGTTCTGTGTCTTCCTCTTGCTTGTTTTCTAAAGAACAACGTTTGAAGCTCTCCGCGCCACTGGTGACGGGAGGCTCTGGTTCCCCACAAACCCTAGGGGAAGTGGGGAGAAAGAAGGATGCTAACGGAGGAGAGAGGGCGGGTGCAGGGTGAGGGGCTGCGTGGGGACCGACCCCTGGGGGGGCACGAGCTGCAGCTTGGAGGAACAAAGAGCACGAGGGGTAAACGTTCGCTTCGCTTTGTGCGCTAGAGAGACCCTCCCCGTCGCTCACCCATTCACAGAGGGGCAGCTCCCCGCTGCCGCCAGCCGCAGAATTAATGGGCCCGAGGAAGCCTGTTGTCTGCTTGGCTGCGATGCCAAGCACGTGATGAGACATCAATAAATATTCATGCTTTCCATTACTGGCAGTTTTCATTTGCATGTTACTCTTTAGAAATGATAGCAAAAAAGCTCACAGTGTAAAAAAATATATATATATTGCTTCGGTTGACAATAGAGGGGTTTGTCTCTTGGTGGGAGATGAAATATTCACAATAATTTCAAGGATTTTCCTGTGAGTGTGTTGAGGTCTTAGCCGGCTGGATGCAGTACTGTCGCATTGCCCTTTCACATAAAGTCTGTGTCCGGAACAGCATTGGTATTTTTTTTCTTAAAAGCAAGATATACGAGAGAAACTAATTCACAAAGACATTGAGAGCCAAAAGTATTAATAATAATACAAGCTGTCAATGAAAAGAGTAGAGAATTAAAGACACATTTTCCCAAGTTAATGTTCAAACAAGCAAGGGGATCCATGGACTCGATGTACTTTGAGTCACTCAGTCCTTTTCTAGAGCAATAGCACGTAGAGGTCAAGGAGGAAATTGGAAGAAAACTCCATAATCTCATGGAAGAATTATAAAAAGATGTCCCAGAGGGATGGCTGGATACATTCTTCTATTCAAAATAGTGATCAAGAGAAAGACAAATAAATCATCAGAGAAAGCTGAGCAAATACACATTTTTCTACAGTGGACACATTTCAGGGCAGCACACACCGGGTAACCCTCCCTGTCACTCTGTTCTCTGCAGACGTCCCACTCAGGGGTGTCCAACCTGAGGCTGGGCAAGATGGCCCTCTAGGCGGTGAAAAGAAGACACAGTTACATTTCCAAATCCCCTCCTTTATGATTGCGATCTGGGAGTGTGATCTCTAACACACGTGATTCGTTAGTGCAACAGTATGCTCCATGATTCATAGATAAATTGGGAGCTGCTTGCTCAAAGGTTTCTGTTGATGGGGTGTGTGCTTGGACACTCCCCACAAGACTGGGCATTGGCAGGACATGGAGACGAGGAGACAGCGGGAGGCGAGGTCGTTACGGACCCAGAAGTATTGACTCAGGAGGCCCTGCCTTACTAAAACAAGTAAAGGCACTGCTGACCTGACGGTGGGCGTCCACGTGCGACCTGAGAAACAGGCTTTACTGTTCAGGAATTTTCATGGTGTAGAAAAGAACTTAAAAAACAAAACAAAACTCTAGGGCTTCCCTGGTGGCTCAGTGGTTGAGAGTCCGCCTGCCGATGCAGGGGACACGGGTTTGTGCCCCGGTCCGGGAGAATCCCACATGCCGCGGAGCGGCTGGGCCCGTGAGCCGTGGCTGCTGAGCCTGCGCATCCGGAGCCTGTGCTCCGCAATGGGAGAGGCCACAACAGTGAGAGGCCCGCGTACCGCGCAAAAAACAAACAAACAAAAAAACTCTAAAAGATTTTTTTTTAAACTAAAGTGCATAGGCTTAGAGCTTGAAAGATTTCATGGCTGGTTTTTAGTATATGAAATAAGTTTTAAAGCTTATTTGTTGATGTAAGACTTTATTTGCATTTAGCATAGACTGTGATTTTATCTACTTCCAACACCAGGTTTTGACAGTGTATAATTTTCAATATACGCTCCCTTCCAAGACACATGTTGACAGAATTTGGGGAGCGAGACATTAGTGCTTCAGATCATTTGTCTGAAAGGAAAAAAAGGTGATTTCATTAATCTGTGTTTGTTTTTTCAAGAATAGTTTTCTCCAAGGAGCTCGAACCCTGTTACGAGTCTTGGTTTCACGAGGAAGGCAACGGATTTGTTGTCTTTTATTTCGTATTTGGTGTCATTTCTGTGTTTCCTCAGCCTTGGCCAACAGGTGGGGACTGGAGCAGCGGGGCCACAGGAAGAGTGACAGCACTGCCACCTCGGGTTCAGTCCACAACGGAACCAGACGGAACCCACAGCCCGAACCCCTCTGCTTCCTGGGGGCTGGAGGGCATCACTCACAGGTGCTTTCAAAGGAGTTTTCCTGCGTATAACTTGGGGTTCCTTTCTCCAGGACACCCCGAGTCATGATGGGAGAGGGGACAGGACCCCGAGCAGCATTTATGAGTCACGTCACTCTATGAAATTTGATCTCAGATAAATGGTCTGAAGAACTAATGCCTCAGCCATCAACTTCTGCCGATGTGTATCTTAGAACAGAAAATGTATTACGTACTGTCAAAAAGCGAGTGTCAGAAGTAGATAAAAATCAAAGCCTGTGCTAAATGCAAGTAAAGTTTTGTTTTTTTTTTGTTGTTGTTGTTGTACGTGGGCCTCTCACTGTTGTGGCCTCTCCCATTGCAGAGCACAGGCTCCGGACGCACAGGCCCAGCGGCCATGGCTCACGGGCCCAGCCGCTCCACGGCATGTAGGATCTTCCCAGATCGGGGCACGAACCCATGTCCCCTGCATCGGCAGGTGGACTCTCAACCACTGCGCCACCAGGGAAGCCGTAAATGCAAGTAAAGTTTTAAATCTACAATAACTTCTGAACACCACCTTGTGCCCAGCAAGTGTCCTGTGACACCCTCCCGCCTTGGGACGAGTTCCTTCTGGAAGCACTGCGGTCCTCATGCAAAGACCCCCAGGGGAGGGCCCAGGGGTCTGTGAGTGTCCAGATTCCCAGGGCATGTTCAGTGCTGGTGTCCCCTCTGCTTAGCACCGGGCCTTGAATCTCCTAATGTCATTGACATCTCATCAAAACTTTCCTGAAAAGTGGGGCGAGGATGTAGCAGGGAACTGGTGTTTCCCTGAGGCTCCAGGTGACACAGGACAGAGGCGGCAGCAGTTCCCCCCCACCCCCCGCCTACCCCGGCCCTGGTCCTGTGGTGGGTCGGCAGCCTCAGGCTTTAGCTGTGACCTTGTCCCTGCTGGAATCCACTGTGGCCGGGACAGGAGGCCCCAGGGTTCTGATGCTGCAGCCTCTGACTTAGGACAAGACCTCAAACCAGGGTTTACCTGCCCGGCTGCTGGGACCTCCATAAATGGTCATCGAATCAGAACAAGTTAATCACGGATGGAGGCCCTTTAGATCGACAAATACTCCTCAGAACTACTGTTGCTGAAGTTCTTTGGCATTTTCCTTAAGAATCAAAATCTCTTAAAGGGTTAATCCATAATTTCAAAGAATCAGCCAACTGACTCGACACGTGCAGCCATACAAGCACGGATGCCAAGTGCCCACCTGACGATGGAACTCAGTCCCCGGAGAGTTCTGGTGAGCCCGGGGGTCGGGTCCTGGGAGGGGAGCAAATTCAATTGCTCCTTCTTCAGGTAATACGAAGGGAGTGGCTAATGGAAACGCCAACGATTGTCCATTCCTCCTTCAGCATTTAATCATCCGAGCACTTTCAAAGAGGATCGTTATAGGCAATCATTGCCCATTGGTTATTCTTCCCCATGTCCCTGCAATACAGCCTCACATTTGCTCAACTGAGCTAGCCAGAGTGAGGACAGCTCATCGATTCGCAAAACCAAACAGTAACAGAAATTGGAGTAAAAATATCCCCTTTCTGTGGCTCCAAAGCTCAATAAGAAAGAACCTGGGAGTCTAAAACTAGGAGTCCTTCCTGTGTGGGGCAGGTGTGCCACAGGCAGCTAAAAACTACATGGCACCTGCCACCCGATGGTGGCTCCCAGGGGACCATGCAGGTGTGCACGCACACACACGTGCACACACACACACACACACACACACCCCACATCACCTTCATCACCTCCCCACACAGAGGAAACACACATGTGGACACACGTACACACATACACACACCATGCCTCCACCTTCATTTCTCTACACAGAGAAACCACGCACTTACACATACACCACCACCACATTACATCCCCCATCATCACCACCATCACCATCACCATCACCATCATCACCATCACCATCATCACCATCATCACCATCACCATCATCACCATCATCACCATCACCATCATCACCATCACCATCATCACCATCATCACCATCACCATCATCACCATCACCATCATCACCACCACCACCATCACCACCATCACCATCATCACCATCATCACCATCACCATTATCATCATTATCATATTTATCACCATCGTCAGTGTCACAGTTACCAGCACCATCATCATTATCACAGTTATCGGCACCACCAGTACCACTACCTTGGATTGTTTTCCATTCAGTCATTCAGCTTCCTTATGCACACTTACCCCTCTTGTTCATTCATTTATTTAGCACTAAGTGCTTCCTGTATGTGTGCATCATTTTGCCAGGCGCTGGAGAAACAGAAATAAATAACCCATAGTCCCTGTCCTAAGGATCTCACAGACTATAGGAAATACAGCAAAGTAAACTTTACTGTGTACATGCCACCCACCTCTTATACAAGTCAGACTCTAAAAAGCAAGGCATATAATACAAGTCTACAAAGAAGCTTCAATGTTTGAATAAGGAGGTATACCCACTCACTGAGGGGAACCAGACCAGCAAACCAGGAAACATCCCTCATCGCCATCCACTCTCTTACGTGGATTTGCACACCTCCAGGGGATGCACTGAGCGACATCCCAGCGCAGTGTCCAGAGTGAAGGGTGGCCCCCCCAGCCTGAGCATGTGCACACCCCCAAGCTGGACGTCTGCAGAGAACAGAGTGACAGGGAAGCCCATCTGGGTATGTGCTGCCCTCAAAATGTGTCCACATTAGAAAAAATGGGTATTTGCTCAGCTTTCTCTGACTTACTTTAGTCTTTCTCATCACTATTTTGAATAGAAGAGTATACGGCAGGCTCTGGAACCGTGGCATGCTGCTTTGGTCTACGGTCAGAAATGCTGCATTAGGTCACACTGCCTTTAAGAGAAAGGCACAAGGATCCCACCCTAAAATGATGTTGATTTTTTTAAAAGCTTTTTCTAGACACATGCATACATCTGTTTAAAAACAGAGAAGGACCTCACGTCCTAGCATTCACTGAGTGTTTATTACATGCTAGCAACCATTTAATCCTCACATAAACTTACAGGCAAGGCACTATCCCTACTTCCACTTCAGCTGAGAAAATTAAGGGTCAGAGCAAAATCAGGATTGCAAATTGTAATCAACTATACTTCAATTTGTATGTCAGAACCAGGATTTGTACTCTGGTTGTTCTGACCCCAAATCGTGTGCTCTTGACAACCACGGAGCAAAAGTTTCTCCTCCCCAGACCCAACCTGTCAACCAAGACGGCTCCCATCAACACGGTGTTGAACTTCCTCCCAGCTTCTTCTCTGCCACCCCATCATCTTTTTTTGGTGAATTCAGCACCAGAATGTAGGAATCAGAGGTGATTTTTCCCCACCTGGATTCCGGCATGCTCTCTTCCACCTTCATTTTCCAGCAAGATGCCGCTTGGAGTGCCACGTTGGAACAACCATACGGGCAGTGGACGTCCGGAGACGGCCTCAGTCTCTACGTAAAGCACAAAATTAAACTCACTGACCAAGGACAGCTGGGCTGAAGCCTGCTGTGAACTACACTGTAAAGAACGAAACCGCAGTGCTAGATGGTGGCTGGTTTGCGATGTCTGGTGATGAGGCTTCGTCACCGTACCTGCGGCCTTCCCTGTCAGTACACCTGTGTCTGCAGTCCAGAGGTGAAGATGCTTTGTCCTCCTCACGAAACTTAACCGTCTCCACGCAGAGGAGGAAAGGGGTCAAAATGAACACAGCACATCTCAGACCACCCAGGGAGCATTTAATGGAGAAGTCTTCCAAGTTACAAAGTGGGTCTTTAATTTCCGCTCACGTTTATAACAAATATTGAAAATCTCAGTGCCCTTTGCAGTCCCACCAGTTCTGGCTCCTGGTGTGAGGTTCCACCTAAAGTTAAGTCACGGGGTGTCCTCACCACAGCCCGGACAGCCGAGCTCTGAGCCAGCCTTGTCTTGGCCACGACTGCCTGCCCCACCGCCTCTCCTAGGAAACCTGGAGAGTTTTGACTGGACTCACTGCCTCTTATTAAAAATTGCATTCAAGGGACTTCAATGGCCATCCAGCGGTTAAGACTCCGCGAGTCCAGTGCAGGGGGTGTGTGTTTGATCCCTGGTGGGGAAACTAAGATCCCACATGCCACACGGCGCAAGCAAAAAAAAAACCCCAAAAAACAAACTGCATTTAAAAGAGAGCTCCCAATACAAGGTTCTTACTATGAGTCAGAAGAATGGCACACTTCAAACTTTCGCCTGCTTTGATAAGCCTGTTACCATTTAGGCCCCTCTTAGGCATCTCCAGCCAGAAAGTAAGAATTAGACCTGACCGGTGGCCCGTCCATGCCAAGGGTCAGCCTCCGGCTGCTGTTTTGTATCTTATAGATGCATTTAATATATAGTATGTTGACCCTTGAACAACTTGGGGTTATGGGTTGACAATTTGAGTATAACTTTAGAGTTGGCCCTCTATATCTGAGGTTGTACACTTACTGGAAAACATCTACGTATGAGTGGACCCTCGCACTTCAAACCTGTGCTGTTCAAGGATCAACTGTACATGTTTATATTAAAATATCATTTATATATATTATTTAAAAATATCTAATACCTATATACTATATACATGTACATTCATATTGTATATACATAATAAACACATTTAAAAATCCATTTTGGGGATGCTGAAGGTCTTGGGGCTATGTGCGGTGCACGTCTCCAGGGCCAGACCTCGGTTCTGGACCTCTCTTGGGCTGGCTGGCTGCATCACTTTGGGAGAATCTCATAACTGCTCTTGATTTCTTCTCCAGAAGACAAGGCACCTCCCAGAGAGTGTGTGTGTGGGTGTGTGGGTGTGTCTGCCCCGTATCAAAAACGTATCACAGAGGGGTCTTTTCTTCTCTCAGCGGAGACCCCGGCTGTGGGCAGCAAGGGGGAGCCAGGGCACAGGGCCTGTCAGCCGCCCCCTGAGTCACGGGGCCAACAATGCAAAAGGCTCTGGGCTCCAGAGAGAAGAGAGAAAGGGAGCTGGGAAGACGAGGGCCCACCTCAGATGAACGTCCAGATGTTCATCTACACAGCATCACACCTGCAGGAGCCGGACCACCGGCCGGAGGAGACCAGGCCGGCGCCTTGGCCACCCTCTGCCCTGTTCCTGGCCTCCACTGCTCACTTAGACGCAGAAGTGTGTCCTCAGCTTCAACGCTGGGCGGCGATTGGGCACCAAGGCGGATCTGTTTTAACCTCACACTTCAAGTTATTTATAGGTTTTAATCACAGCCTTAAATAACAGAGGAAATCATCACACGTTACAGTTGTCTGAAGCCACTGAAACATTCTCTCAGCATTTTTTTATTTGCAGCTCGACCTTCAGACGCTTGAGAGCTGGTGTCCTGGGCGGGTGTTGCTCTGGGTGGGGAGGGATCCTTGTTGCTTCTGTCTCCCTGCAGCCAGCTGCCCAGACCCTCCCTGGGGCCTCCCTCTGTTTAGGCAGTCTCACTGGTTCCCAAACAAATACAATATCACGTTACAAAATGAAAATTACTGTAGTGGTCACTTGGTATAAATTCTTTTTTTCCACCAAGGACACTGGAATTATTTTTCTGATGATAAAAATACCCCACACTATCAGTGCCTGAAACAGAAACATGGTTCATGTGCTGATGGGTTTTTTTTTTTTTTGGTTTAATTATTTATTTATCTATTAATTTATTTGGTGGATCCATTTTTAATTGTTTTATTTTGTAATTTCTCTTGGTGCTCAAAATCTTTGTTACCGAGGAGTTTCTGGTGAGCTCCTAGTAGAACTTGCATTGTGGCATCCTTTCAACCATGGGAAACACATTCTTCATCATCTTTTGCTGATGATTTTTTATTTGAACTTTTTAGCAATATTTACACAGGGGTCAACATCTAGACCCACAAAAGGTCACAGGGCAGTCGGTCACTCTCCCCCCCGCCCCCCGTCCACAGACACCCGACTTCCTTCTCGAGAGGCACCAGTGGAACCACCTTCTTAGGTATCTTTCAAGAGACATCGTGGCACCTACAATTGCACACACAGGAACATTTTCAAGGAGGACGTGGGAATTGCTGCAGCATCACCATGGCCGTGGAGCCACGTTCATGACCAAGGGAATAAGGGACCGGGGATCGCCGAGGGACTGTCTGTTAGCAGCGCTTGACGGAGCACACTCACTGCCCCTGACCCGAGGCTTCTCTGTTTTCCATCAAAGACTCTGAAATACTGAATCAAATCACTGGCTAGGGAGTGGAATCATCACGACTTGATCCAACCCAATTCTTCTAAGTTTCTGTTAACTTTACTCATATAACTTTACTCAAATATGAGAGCTCATTATTTTTATTTTTTATCTATTTTCTTGTGCTGAAGAAAAGTATAGTGTTTATTGCAAGGTGTCAAATAAGAAGAATGGGCAACTTATGCTCAAAAGACCTAAAGTCCCTGATGGATTTCAGGGAAGGTTTTTTTAAAAATTAATTATTTAATTGCAGTATAGTTGATTTACAACTCTGTGTCAGCTTCAGGTACATGCAAAGTGACTCAGCTATATATATATATTCCTCCCCAGATACTCTTTCCATACAGGTCACTACAAAATACTGAGTACAGATAGCTCACTGTTTTTAATTTTTCCACTTGCTTTGAAGCGCCACATTACATATTATCTCATTAATAGTATGTTCAAACTACAGCACAATCTCCAAATTTAGTAGAAATCTGCATGTTTCCTTTTCTTGACTTTTTCTCCTTCAACTCAAATGGCCTGGGTTTGGTTCTAAAGTGTGTAGGTTCATATGACCCCCTAAAATCAGTATTACTTACTTCCAGGTGACTAGAAACAAAAGGGAATTCTAAATGCTACCCAGGAGAACACTAAAGGACACGTACTCAATGATAAAAATACATGTGTGTCTATCAAGGAAAATGAGCCATTCCCATCCACCAGCAGCAAAACGAGTGAATCTCAGAATCGTAAAACGGAACCAAAGAAGCACACGGCAGGCCTCCTCCAGAGACACGGGCCATCCATCAGGGATGCACAGCGTATGCGGAAGATTAAACAGCAATGTTAAAAACAGGAGTTTATCCTGAAGGTAAGGCCGGTGGCTTCCTCATGGGGAGTTGTGGAAAGGGACCCCCAGGGCCAGTGTTGTGGGAACAGAGGACGTGGTTTTGCCTAAATTTAGACAAGGTTGATTAATCATTGATTCTTCTTTTATTTGGGCCTAAATAGACCCACGGCTGGCAGTTCATGTTGAATCGCCTGGAACGGGTTACATCACCCCCAGCCGACTTGCACACGTGACCTGTTTCGGGTCACCGTCTTATTGGAACCACGGAGAGTTTCCATTTTGCAACCGACTGTACACGAGAGAGACACCACGACCAGAGAGGCCTGTGGTCCTGCCCCAGGCTCTTCTGTGGGCGCCTCCGTGAAGGTCACTTGTCTTTCAGGGACAGGACATGATGTCCCCACACTCCTCTGTCTGCCTGGGGCCGGTTCGGTCAGCCTCCCACTGGGAGCCCAGCACTCTGAGCAGTTTCCCATCTACAGCCAATGCCCCCCTCCTTCTGGCTCCATCTCTCTCTCCCAGCCACGGGAGGGCTCAGCTTTTCCTTGCGGGGGGAGGGGAGGAAGGGTTAGATCACAGGAACCCGGCAGCTCTGAAGACATTTTGGCAAATCTGAATAATTTATTGTGATTAGGGCTGCACGTTCCTCCCTTGTAGCTCAGAAACACTGAGATTTCAAAGCCATCTGGCATCCCAGTGCACCACCTGTGTCAGAGGAGGAAACCTTCAGGACCTTGGAGAAGCCGTACTTCACCAGGAGCAGGAGCACTTGGTCTCCTCTCCCCTGACTGTTCTGGAAGAGATGACGTGACATGCCAAAGACACACCAAGTGTACGGAGGGGCCTGATAACAAGCCCAGGGCTTACTGTGCATCTAAGTCCATTGAAAGTTGAATTTGGGGATAAACCTTTGCCCTAGTTGGGGCAGATCCCTGAGACCTATTTCTGCAAAATCCTGGGGAACCCAGTGCCCACAGTTATGAATGTGCAAGGGCAACAAAAATGGTTGTAAGATGAAGATACCCACCAGTGAAAGGACGACTCTGACACCCAGACCTTCCTCTCTGCGTAAAACTACTTCCATCACTGCCCAGGGTGCCAGCATCTTTGTTGGCCAATGCATTGCTAAGCCACATCTTCATCATGCTGTGTAACGACACCTCCAAAGCTCAGGGCTCATGGCACAGGTGCCCTGCACCTGCTCCAGCCCTGCAAGGGGTCTGGGGCTCAGCTGGTCCAAGCTGGCTTGGCTGGGAGGCCCTGCCTGGTCTTAGGTACAGGCTGCAGGTTGGGTTTAAGTCAGCCCAAGTATCTCATCCTCCCGAGACCAGTGTTCTCGCAATCAATGGCAGGACCGCAAGAGCCAAGCCCAGCACACAGCACATATAAAATTTCTGATGACATCATGTTCACTCACACTCCATTGGCCAAGGCAAGTCACACGACCAAACTCAAAGTCCACAGGGAGGGACTTATCTCCTGCCCCAAGGGGACGGGGCGTCTGCTGAGAAATCCTCCGTTCATCATGGGGGCCGTCACCATGGTGCCTCCCTGGTTATTGAACTTTGAACATTTGAATGCAATGCAAGATGACTACAAAATAAAATTCTAAGTCTTGCAGGACCCATTATCCCATGGAGTCAATGAAAGTAATGTGGAAGAATTATTTGACTCTCACACAGAGGCCCAAGCGTGTGAAGGCCCACTTCAGTTGGCAAAAAGAGAAAAGCAGCTTAAATGGTGTCAAACCACAAATTCACAAGAGACCTATTCAAAGGTCAGGAGAGGCCTTTGGGGAAACTGATCCACACATTGCAAAAATTACCCTCTTTATGCTTCCTAATGGGAAAGGAGGGATCCCGCTACCTAAAAAGAATTCTATTGAGAAAAATTATACCAGAAGACACCCCACAGCACTTGATTCCTTCCTGTTTTTAATAAGTATTGTCAGAATTGCAAAGAAAGCCTAAATTCTGCTAAATACGTGAGAAAAGTCACTTATTTGCATGGCTTCCGTTTTAGTTTTCAATATAATGCCCCAAACCGAAACTGTTTATGCTATTTATTCTGAATTTTTGGTGCCCACTTTAATGCCTGGTAAGCGGATAGTGAGGCCCTTCCGAAGAGACACTTGGGGTTTAGGCTCGGAGACTGGGAGACCGGCTCCAGTCTCAATGTCTGTGACAGCCTGGTCACTTTGGAATTGTTAACCTTCCGTGGCTGAGTTTTCTCATCCACTCCTTACTGAAAATGTCGGGGAGATAATGTATGCAAAGCAAACAACATCTAGCACATAGGGGCGCTCAATAAGTGCTATTATTATCGAGATTATCACATCGTCCTATTTCTGCTTCTAAAATTGTATGTATTCTCTTTATTATGGTACATACTATTTCAGGTTATCTAATTGCAGTAAAGTTCCTATAACTAAATTGAGCAAAATACACTGAACTCAAACAGTCTATACATTTTCACCTGTTCTTCTGGAACCTATTATATATTACATAAGCAAAAGAGGATTAAAACTCAGAAGAAATACGTTTATGCAAAACTTAACACGTCCTGAAGGGATATAACTAACTATAGTCCAACAGCTCCCGTGCAGCTGGGTGTAAAATTCATGTGTTCAGTGATAATTTAAGAGTAAAGTTACATAAAAGACACAATGGGGTGGCGGAACGCACATCTAGAGAGATCCGTGTGGAGTGTTTCTCCTGCACTTCGTTCACCTTACCTGTTGCCTCAGTCTGTGCACGGCAGAAGAGGTGTGAGTGACCAGAAAGGGAGGGAGAGAGGGAGGGAGGAAGGAGAGGGGAAGGAAGGGGGGAGGGAGGAGGGAAGGAGGGGAAGGGGGAGGGAGCTCACTGCTTCTTAAAGCTTGTTATTAGAGAAAAGGTGATTGTCAACATTCTCTGGGAGAGGAAAGGTGTCTGTAAGTCACAGCAGCACATACAGCCAGGAAGGCACCGAGACCATGTGCTGTATCTGAACTGAGGGGTCAGCACAGGCAGTAAAACCCCTGGGTCATGAGATGAAGCCCATTCTGGGTGGAGGAAGCAGCCTGAACAGAGACACAGGAGAGCACTGTGCGCGTGTGCGTGTGTGTGTTCACGTATGTGTGTGTTGAGCTGCAAGCGACTGGTGTTGCCAACACATATGACACTGGAAGGAAAGGAGTGGGGAACGCAGTGGAGAAGAAGGCAGGGTCCAGCCACGGGCTTCGCACACCAGTCTGATGGATTGAATTACATCATCAAGGTCAGTGTTAAAAAGTGCGGTGAGGCCTGACCCCTCTCTAAATTGGACGAGAGCTGTGCTCGCCCTCCCCTGGAAAAGGCACATATGCATGTTAGCGCAGACGCACGGCATCCGGCACACAGCACAGATACCTATACACTCACAAGTAAACCAGCAACTGAAAGTCCGCCCCCACCCCGGGGCGGAGGGACAGTGGGGAACAGCTCATCAAACCTCTCACTCCAGGGGGAGTGTGGAAGGTGAGTTGGCACGGGAAAACCCGGAGAAGGATCTCACGGTGGCCAGGAGAACTCCCCAACACAATCAGCACCGTGAAAATGCAATAGAGCCTCACCCCCCAGCCGCCATCCACTCCTGAAAAACAGGAAACATCTCATGCTTACTCCGTGGCTCAGGAAACAGGAACCACCTTAAGTAGAATAGAAGTGAAAGACCTGTGGTCTCCTCCACCAGGACAGCCCGGGGGCTGGATGGAGCTGATAAGAAACAGTATGGCAGCTGGGCAAACCAGACCCAGAATGGGGGAGAGAATGAAGGGCAGCACAGAAAGTTCAAGGAAGACGCAGTCTGGAAGGTCCAAGCTCAAGGGACAGAAGGAAACCCCAGCAGGGCCCCCAGCTTAAGAGGACTGATTGCAGGGCCTTCCCTGGCCGTCCAGTGTTAAGACTCCATGCTTCCACTGCAGGGGGCACGGGTTCGATCCCTGGTCGGGGGACTAAGTTCCTGCATGGTGCGTGAAGTGGCCAAAAAATAGAAAATAGAAGAGGATTGATTGCAATAGGCCAGGAGAGAGCAGATGGACGGAGCTAGGAAGGTGTAGCAGGAAGGAAGGGAACTTAATAATAGGATGAGGTATTGGGGTAAAGTCAGGACTTGACTTTCAGGGAAAATATCTACCTGGGTGCAGAGGGCAAAGTGGCTGGTAGATGCCATGCAGAAAGGGGAGGTCAGGGTGATACTGCCAGACAGTGACTGAGCAAATGTGTATTCGTAAGATATTCTGGGGACACTCTGGGTGTCCTGTCACCCTCCCCACTGTCTCCTGTGATTTCAGAGACATCCCTGGCTGCCCATTGTCTGCTTCCTTCCTGACCCATCTTCCTCTCCCTGGCTATTAAGTGCTGGGATTCCTAAGGCTTGTTCCTGCTAATTCTTTTCTTCTCATCCTGAACTCTCTCCCTGAGAAATCTCATCTGTGACCCCAACTCCAGTCAGCATTCAACGGAAGATGAATTTCAGATTCTTATCTCCAGCCCAACATCCATCTGTATCTCTAACTGCATTTCCACTTGGACGTCGTAACTCAAATTCAAGATGAAAGGAACAAACTCCACCTCCCCTTCCAGACCGCCTTCCAGGGCTCTCTGAGTTGGTCCCCAGCACCAGCATCAATACAGCTCTGCAGCCCAGCAAGGGCTCCTCTTACAGCCTCACGTCCGATCTGTCTTCAGAGTCTGCTTCTCTCCCGCATATCTCTGGAATTCACCCATTTCTCTCCATCTTCACTGCCACCCCTCTTGTCCATCAAGGCCTCCTCAAGGCCACTGCCCACCCTCCTGACTGCTCACTCCACACCACTTTGTTCCTTTCTATACCACCCGGGGTGCCACGGCCAGAGTGGTTTTAGGGGACATGAATTGCTTGTCCCTCCACATCCACGTTCTAGACCCTTCCAAACAGCGACCCAGATGCCCAGCCACGCTCGAGGGTGGGCGGGATGGACCCCGTAGACCAACGTGCATTTTGCCCACAAGGATTCTTTCAAGTTAGGCGTGCATCCAAAGACAGATCAACTGAGGTTATTTAATCTAGATTCTGGGACTTTTTGAAAATTCTCCAGGAAGCAGAATTTTTCTTCCCCACTGGCCAAGAAAACAGAGCTTGTACCCAGATGGCCATCTTTGAACAAGCCGTCTCCCTTCCTCCCTCCGTCAGGATCCTGGAAAGAACTCCAGGGAGCCGAGCCCAGGGTACAACACAAACCAGGCCACACTGTTGCAGCCTAGATGGAGCCTTCCTCAAGTTACATGAACCAACAAGCTCACCCACTCGGATTTCCTAAACCAGTTTGATGCAGGTTTTCTGTAAAATAGAGCGAAAGCATCTAAATGTTGTAGTTAACATGTCATGAGCCTCTGGGCAAAAGTGTTTCAGGAGCATCTCATGACTCCTCTTCTTCGCATAAAACCCAAAGACCCTTAACCCAACCTCCAAGGCCCTGGCTGGTCTGGTCATTTTCCTTCCAGACGCTTCTCAACCGACGCTGCACTCTGCTCTCTGATGCCCCCGGCACTGAACCGACTTCAGGCTCCTTGCCACTTTCCTGCAACCTAACGTCTTTGCACTTAATTCTTCATCTGGGATGCTCTGCCTTCTCTCAGCCTTTCATGAAGCTACTCTTATTCTCCATCACCCCCCAGGTCATTCATCTTTTGCTCCAGGGGGGAGGGCACAGTCAAATTCCTGTTACATGCTTTCTAGGTCGTCAGCATATTTTTGGATTGGGTTGTTTGTTTTTTTGTTATTGAGCTGCATGAGGTGCTTGTAAATTTTGGAGATGAATCCTTTGTCAGTCGTTTCATTTGCAAATATTTTCTCCCGTTCTGAGGGTTGTCTTTTGGTCTTGTTTATGGTTTCCTTTGCTGTGCAAAAGCTTTGAAGTTTCATTAGGTCACATTTGTTTATTTCTGTTTTCATTTCCATTTCTCTAGGAGGTGTGTCAAAAAGGATCTTGCTGTGATTTATGTCATAGAGTGTTCTGCCTATGTTTTCCTCTAAGAGTTTGAAGATACACAGATTGCCAAAAAACACATGAAAGAATGCTCAACGTCATTAATCATTAGAGAAACGCAAATCCAAACTACAATGAGATATCATCTCACACCAGTCAGAATGGCTGTCATAAAAAAGTCTAGAAACAATAAATGCTGGAGAGGGTGTGGAGAAAAGGGAACCCTCTTGCACTGCTGGTGGGAATGTGAATTGGTACAGCCACTATGGAGAACAGTATGGAGGTTCCTATGACCCAGCAATCCCACTACTGGGTATATACCCTGAGAAAACCATAATTCAAAAAGAGCCATGTACCAAAATATTCATTTCAGCTCTATTTACAATAGCCAGGAGATGGAAACAACCTAAGTGTCCATCATCAGATGAATGGATAAAGAAGATGTGGCACATATATACAATGGAATATTACTCAGCCATAAAAAGAAACGAAATTGAGTTATTTGTAGTGAGGTGGATGGACCTAGAGTCTGTCATACAGAGTGAAGTAATTCAGAAAGAGAAAGACAAATACCGTATGCTAACACATATATATGGAATCTAAGAAAAAAAAATGTCATGAAGAACCTAGGGGTAAGATGGGAATAAAGACACAGACCTACTAGAGCATGGACTTGAGGATATGGGGAGGGGGAAGGGTAAGCTGGGACGAAGTGAGAGAGTGGCATGGACATATATACACTACCAAACGTAAAACAGATAGCTAGCGGGAAGCAGCCGCATAGCACAGGGAGATCAGCTCGGTGGTTTGTGACCACCTAGAGGGGTGGGATAGGGAGGGTGGGAGGGAGGGAGACGCAAGAGGGAAGAGATATGGGGACATATGTATATGTCTAACCGATTCACTTTGTTATAAAGCAGAAACTAACCCACCACTGTAAAGCAATTATACTCCAATAAAGATGTTAAAAAAAAATTCCTATTACACGCTTTCCTAGAATTGTGGTCCTTTCCTTCAAAACGTTTGCCACAGTAGCTAACTCAACATCACGTACTGTGGTTATCTGATTGTCTGCCCCTGCACTCACCAGCAAACTGTGTGAGTGATGGAGGCTGTCCGTTTCTGCTCACAACTGCATCCCTAGTACCTGCCACAGGGGCACATAGAAGGTCCTCAAAAATGCCTGTGGAGTGGCTGGATGGACGGACTGATGGATGGACGGATAAACGGTCAGCTAGTTCTGGAGGTAGAATCAGAGACAAGAGCAGCAAGAAGTTTCTGGCTTGCGTTACTAGATGGAGTCTTTTACTGAGCTGCAGGGAGAGAAAGCTGGGCAGGGAGGTAGGGGGAACACCAGGAAAAGTGAAAGAAAGGAGACAGAGGCCACGGTCCCCCTGGTCACTGCAGGAAGTGCTGTTTTATCTCTCACTGTCTCGGAAGAAACACTCCGACCTTTTCAACCAGCCATTGTCTTTGTTCCCCAAAAGCCAAATATCTACCTTAATCCACTTCCTGCGCCCCCCCGGTCCCCTGAGCACCTCCTGGCCCCATCCCCATGTGGTCCTCCTTTCTGGACACCCACACAGCCTGCACATACTTCAGTCCTGACCACCACTGATGAGACTGGTCTTCCCCACACGGCGCAAGCTCTCTGAAACCCAAACAAGAAATGTTTATCATTGCATTGATGTTTAATAAAGAGAAAGTGAAAATCTAGCGTGTCCACCAATGAATTGCTAAAAACAGTGTTTCTGATTAAGAGGAAAAGGACAAATTGCAAACCTTGGCTTTTTTTTCCCTTTCTTCTGCAGTACACGGGCCTCTCACTGCTGTGGCCTTTCCCGTTGCAGAGCACAGGCTCCGGATGCGCAGGCTCAGCGGCCATGGCTCACGGGCCCAGCCGCTCCGTGGCGTGTGGGATCTTCCCAGACCGGGGCACGAACCCGTGTTCCCTGCATCGGCAGGCGGACTCTCAACCACTGCGCCACCAGGGAAGCCCTATATGAATATTTATTAAATGAGCTGAACAACTCACCCTGGTTCCCAGGGGCCGCGGATGGATCCAGCTTCTCTGTAAATTTCAAGAATGCCCTTATTTTGTTTAATTATCAGGAGTTAAACTAGAAAGGGGACAATAGGGTAAATCTCTTTCTGATTGTCCCAAACCTATCCCAACAGTCCTGTGAGCCACCAGGACACTCCCAGGATACTGACCCTCACGTTCGTCCTTCATCTCCCTAAAGTGGGGGCGAGATGAGCTGAACTCCTTGATACAACAGCAAGTTCACACAAGTCCAGAAAACTGAGATTTCTTTCCTGTGAGGCAGCCCTAAACCTCCCAGGGAATTACAGAACCCGGTACTGGCCCAGCCTGGCTGCCCACACCCCCCATTCTGGACACACCACAGCTTCACTGGCACCAGCTCACACAGCCAACTGTTAACTTGGGGCGACTTTTCAAAATCATTGCTCATCACGGTCATGATGAAATAATGTAGAGTTGAACATTGTTCCTAGCCCTGCAACAGTGCCAAAAGCTAAAAAAGACAGCAGTATCCCCAGCGGGAGTGCTGAAGCTGAGGAGGTCTCATTTTAATCAATAGAATTTGGACACATTGAGTGTGAGAAGCCATTTGAGTAGATCACATGTCAGATTTGATGACGGCAAATTCATTGAGAAAGTGAGCAGATTGAGAAAGCAGCTCCATTTGTCAAATCCTGGCTGCACTGCACCCGGAGACTGTCTGCAGACACAAGAGTTTGGCAGAAATCACCTGAAGCGTCCTGTGGGAATCAGTTGACTTACGATACAGAGCGGTGTACAGTCATCTTTATTTCTAAGTTATGTATTTCACATCCTTTCTATCAGAAAGATTTATTTAGACACACACATACATGCATACGCACAGACAAACACACACACGCACACACACACACACACACACGTATATTTTCCTGGAGAACCAGTTGCTCCCGGCCCCATCCCCCAGCCCTCCCTCCCTCCCCACCTCCCACAGACTCTTTCCTCTTCTAAAAATAAGTTTCCTGGTATCAGAGCAGGGAGAAATCCCAGCCGAGTTTCGATGATCTTGGGTGAAGGAGTCATTGTCTTGCTTTGGCAATCTTCCAGAGACAGAAACTTCCCTATTTAACTTTTTTCAAAATGTTCCTGGGCCTGAGAGGGTCCCTGGCGGCTAGCTGCAATGCTTTATTAAAATTTCAGAAAAGACCACTATTTCTGCATTTTGTCAAAGTATGGATTCATAGGAAGTGGCTCTAAAGCGGTAACTGGTTGTGTTTCTGAAGCAGATTCCATGACATTTATATCCAAGCAATGCTGGCTTTTGAAGTAGTTACCTCGGCAAGCCCCTCACTTACAGCAGTCTTGTTTCCAGAGCTTAAAACATGTCTGGAATCGCCCCACACACGCTTTCCAGACGTGACTTCAGGATGGTGTGTGAACCACCGAGGTAACCCAGTCTTATTTCTGGATTTTCACCAAAAAATATACTATCCGGCAATATCGTTCACTTTACCCCAAAAGTTCCAAACAAATTCTGCCTGATTGTAGAAGGAAAAATCCAATTTCAGAATTAAGATTTTGACACCGTGGAGCAAGACAGCATGAAGCAGGAAGACAGACATTGTCTATCTAAGACATATTGTGTTGGCCACATAGCCAGAAGAAAGTGTTCTTTCTTTTCCAAAAGAATTCCCAGAGAGTTTTGAGCTACAAACAGAGTGTGTGACATCCTAAGGCGACTGGTGGTTTGGGAGGCGCTGCGGGGACCTTTGTGCTGGCATAAAGTCCTAACGTCCTTCTGCACCTGGAACACAGGGACCCCACGGGCCTGGCTCACAGGCAGTCGTCCACGCTTCCCCCAGAGCTGCCACAGAAGCAGGGTCAGGGTCGGCACTTCCACCAGCTCCCACCCCCCCGCCCGGTTGTCCCCCTCTCTGAGGTGTGATAACCATGTAATTACTGCACCTCCTGCCTGCGTGGCTCCAGACTCCAGCTCGGGTTTCAGAGTAAAGGGTCAGTCCTCTGAAGCTCGCTGTGCTCCAGGCCTTGTGTGGGGCCGGGGCACCAGGAACATGAAGGTGCACAGGTCCCTGGTGGGACCACGGGCGGGGAGGGTGACCGTGCCCAGGCCCTTCCACCTACTCCTGGGATCCTGGTGCCCCTGCAGTTAGGAGCTCTGGACTGTCATCTGACAGGTGTCAGCCGTGGACGCTCACTCTGCCCTCTGATCCAGGAGCCACCTGAGGTCTCCTGCTGGGCCCGGGCAGCACCTTGGCCGAGGAAACCAGAACAGAAGCAGAGCAGATGCGCCAGCCACATGCAGACGCAGCATCCCTCCGTGGCCTGGAAAGAGGCGCTGACGTCACTCGAGCTCACCAGCTCTTGAAGCAGCCCCACGCCAGGGGTCATCTCTCCAGGGAGGGAGGGATGCACGCGGGCAGCGATGGAGTGTTGCTTCTGAGCGCATGCGTGCTGGAGCACACGTGTGTGCTCATGCGTGTGCGGGAGAGAGGGGGCTCTGTGTTGCTGCTGGGGGGTCTCACAGACGTCCTCTGCGGCGGCCTGCGCGATCCCACAGCAAAGGCCGGGAGAGCGGGCCGTGGCCTGGGAAGGAGAAGACGGGCAGTGCACCGGGCTGGCCAGGGCCTGTTGCAGGGGCCGGGGAGGCTCGGGCCCACCTGCCCAAAGATGGGCTCAGGGCCAGGGGCAGATACACCTGGGCATCCTTGGTTGGGGTGTGGAAGGAATGGAAACCTCAGTGATGTAAACACAAGTGATGAAGCACAGGTGGGTCATGGCGGGCCTACCCTGGTATGTTCTCCACCTGCCCATCTTACACCCGCCAGTTCTGGCCAGGCTCAGAGCAGGTGCAAAGCCAGATGCTGGGCTTCTCCGTTTGCTCTTGGATTCCTGACCCTGAGATGCAGGGGAGGAAGGCCTTTCCCCCCTGAATGTCAATTTTTCTTCAGACCGTTGGATCCCTTTCATGTGCTCCCTGGGATCGAGCATAAACCCTGGGCCACTGGTGGTGTCGGGGGCACATAGATGAATCCCTCAGACATTCAGGGAAAAGAGAAAGGTTTGCAGGGTGTAAACAACTTCAAATACACGAAAGCTGAGAAATTGTTCCCCCTCACTGTGAAGTTAATGGCAAGTCTGCACAACCTTGCCCAGAGGACAAAAAAGACTTCAAGCTGCCTCACTGGAAATACATCGAATGAAATGCAGAGTTACGATAAAGTTTTACAGAAATACACCGTCTGTGTGAGCCGAAAACTCACAAAATGAATGCAGTATTTTCAAATCACTATCTGGTGGTCGGATAGTCTAATGGGAATTAATGGCAACCTTTGAGGTTAGGATGAGAGAGAATCGTGTTAGAAGCAGTTAAGAAAGTTGAAATTCACAGTATTCATATGCTACTGACTGTGTGTCGGGAACTTTGAAAATCCCAGGGTGTCAGAGATAAACACAGTGCAATCGGTGCCCCAAGGAAGTGGCGGTCTGGTTAGACCAGGGTGCTGAGGTCGGAGGATGTCTCCTAAATCGTTTAATGGGGATGTCGTCAGTGTGATGCCAGGCGGGAGTTAGCGCCATGCCAGCCCCCCAGTTCAGCTCCAAGCCTGGACCTAGGAGTGGGAGAAGGGCTGGGTGGCCGTGCAGAATGTCCCGGGCTGTGTCACTTATATCGCAAGCACTTTGTGTGTGGTCCTGAGTCACCTGCACTTGCCTCATGTAAACCCGTATTTTCTCACAGGTTTCCTTCTCCTTCTGTGACTTATCATTTAAAACACCTGTTACATGAGTCAGCTCGGGCTGCCGTAACAAAAAGACTGGGCAGCTTAAACGACAGACATTTATTCTCACAGTCTGGAGGCTGGACGTCCAGGGTCAAGGTACCTGGTAAGGGCTCCCCTCCTGGCCTGCAGATGGCCGTCTTCTCTGCATGTCCTCGCATGACCTCTTCCTTGTGTGGAGAGAGAGACTCTCTGGTGTCTTCTCCTATGAGGACACTAACACTCTTGGATCAGGGACCCACTCATATGACCTCATTTAACCCCCATTACTTCCTTAGAAACCCCATCTCCAAAGACAGCCACAGTGGGTGTTAGGGCTTCAATATATGAATACGAATTTTGGAAGCATACAAATCTTAAGTCCCTAACACTCGTGCAAAATAAGTAGATGGAGTAAAGGACGTATTTTCCTTTTGCAGAATGAGTCATTCCTTTAAAGTTCTGAGTTAAAGAATCCCTCCTAAGATGCTATACCAGGGGGACCCTCCCGACAGTTAACTTAGATGCCCACAGTATGTCTTCTCCTCACAAAATTGCCTTAACAACACTTATTTTCGTCTGGGTGTGTTATACTACAGTAAAAGTTATACTTGTACACTGTTTTACAGTTTTACAGAGGATAAGCTCATATATCTTGACAGGTTTAAAGCTTAAAGCAAGCATATGTAGTTTGCTTCTCCGTTTTCTCCAGGGGGAAGCTGAGATTGGAAATGCTTCTCCAAGGACGTTGGGCTCTTCAGCACCCGGGCAGGTACCCGAGTCTAGGGTCTGAACCCCATGCTGTTCTGCTCTGTGGTTCCAGCACATTTGTCGGGAATATTCACATGTCAGCAGAGGTGGAGGCTGCGATTCCATGTGACGATATGATGACTGTTGCTCAGAGGAAACGTTCCAAATAGGTGTTCAATCTCAGGACATGAAGGACCTTGTTCTTTGAGAGACGTCTGTGTGGCTCTGATCTGATGGAAATGAGCGGGGATCCCACAGGGGTCGGGAAGGCGGCCAGGTGTCCCTCGGGTGGCCTGTGGTCCCAGAGACTGGTTGGACGTCTGGTGGTTTCACGATAAACAAAGAGCTCTTTCAAAAACGGTGCTTGTAGACCCAAACGTCTACCACATCCCCAAAGGGAGAGGCCGCAGAGCCCTGAGACAGGGCAGAACGGCTGAGACCAGGTTTTATCTGGCCACTTTCAGAGCCCACACCGCCCTCTGCACGCGGCAGGCGACAACAGCTGTGGACCCCCGTCCACCTGAGACGGCCGACTGCTCGGCATGCCCACTGCTGCTGCTGTCGAGTGGGATCCATCTTCCACTCACGGACATCACTCCATCATGTGCACGAAGGGGCACATCTCCGAGAGACGGGGCATTTCCCGATGGCAGGAGCCTGTCCTCGGTGGTTCTTCTTGTCTTCTCGTCTCTTCCTTTGGCAGAGGGGCTCTGGATTGATCTCCGACCCTGGACGCCCAGTAAAGGGCTTTCTTAGGCAGGCCTGCTGACTGGACATGGGCCTTGGGCCCCCACTCTCTCGGCTCTTCCTCATGGGCCAGCAACCTGAGACCCCGCTCCATGCACTGCTTGTTCCTGTGGATACAGCACACTGAGAGCACACAGCGGAAGGGAGCATCACATCACCACATTCAATGGCACCTCTGCTGATAACGGCACAGGCGATGCAGGGCTCGGGGGTCACCGTGAGAGTGGAGCTCGGGGCGGGACCGGGAGGCTCGGGTGTGATTCTGGATTCTTCTGGGGCCCGTTGACTGGCAATGGCCAAACTGGCTAATTTCTATGAGCCTTACCCACTTCATGGTTCAGTTTCTCCAGGAGTTACATGAAGAAAGAAAGGACCTAATCTTACTGATCAACTTCTTTTTTTCCAGGCGTGGTACTCAACATTCCACCAAAGATTCCCCTTTCAAAGCCGTGAAGGAAGTGCCAGGGACTGTTCTTAGAGATGAAAAAACATCCAGGAAAGTCCCATCTGTTCTTCCCAAGAAAGACTGAAAATCCCCGGTTCAATAGACGCATTTTTATTACCCGACACCGTCACTGTGTGCCGGCCTGTTTCTGTTCTGTGCTGGTTCTTAGAGGGTCAGAGCCAACACCGGCGGTGCCTGGCCCGTGGACGGAGCGTGCTGCGCGCTGTCTTCTCATCCGGAGGCTGGGTGGTCCCTGCCGCCGCTTCTTCTGTCCTTCTACTTCCTTGTTACGTTTTATGCAGAAGCAGGCTCTTCTCTCTGGAGATGGGACATAATAATAATAATAATAGCAAGTAGAAGCAAAGCACAGTCAGGGACTCAGAGCTCGCCCCGGTGTGGAGCCAGGACTCAGGTCCAGGCAGGCTCACGTTCAAGTCCCGAGGGTCCAGCCTCCTCCTGTCCAGCTGGAGCCCAGCAGGAAGACCCTCCCGCAGGCTCGGCCTCACTCCGGGACTGTGCACCCGTGGTTCACTTCTCCCAAGGTCTGGTGCCTCTCCTGGTGCAAAGGTTCAACTGCGCGCAAATCCTGGAGATTAACCTTGCGGTGTGAGGGGCCCCAGACGCTCCGCCACACTGAGCTCTTAGAGAACGCATCACCGCCTGGTCGCTTGCACTCGGGGGGGGGAAGGGGCCCTCACGCTCACCCCTGTTAGATCCATGACAGAAGCTCCACGGAGCGGCTGTTGCCTGGACGTGCCCGACAGTCCCCTCTCTTCTGGGGCCGGGCCACCCGCTGTGTCTGCGTCAGAACCTACGGCCCCTCCAGAGCTGGCAAGTGCGAGGCCGGCGGGGGCATCGTGCTCTTCAGAGCTGCTGAGGATCTCTGGGAGTGGGTTCCCAGTGGGTCTGGACTGCGGGAGGTCAGGTAACGCCACGAGGGCCGTGCCCTTGTCTGCAGGGCTTGCTGATCACCAAGGAAGAGGGGTCGGCGACAAGCCAACCCTTCTCCACCCCCAGGTCCCCTCCCGCCCAGTCCAGAGGAAGTGACTAGTGTTTCAGCCTGCACTGCGACTGGGAGCTGGGCTCGCCCCCTGCCCAGGGGCCCTGCCTGCCCTCCAAGGAGCTTAAAGCCGGCGCCCCCGGCCGCCTCGGCCTTCCGTCTCATTACCTCCCTTCCAGCGTCGGGAGAGGACAGGGGTCATCCACACCCCGGGACGCACGAGCCACTCCAACCACCAAGCTGCAGAGAAGGGCACCTCTGGGATCCACCCCCGCCTCCCAAATAAGGGCTATGCGGCCACAGAACCGGCTGGGTGCTGCTGTCACTACTCTGCTAGCCCCCTGCACTTCGTCCAGGCTCCGCGGGGCGCTGTCACAGGGTGCAGGGGAGGAGCCATGCCCCGAGGGAGGATGTGCACGGAGGCCTCGCCGGGACCTCGTGCGCACACGAGGCTGCGGGGTGCCAGCGCCCATGGCCACGTCCTGCTGCCCGGTCCAGGCCGGTCAGTGGCCGCGGTCTGAGCCTTGAGGTCGGAGTCCGGCTCCCGTTGGCTTGTCCTCTCACTAGGACGAGGGTTTGCACGTTCGGTCTTCCGCTCCCGCTCTGCGTCTGGCGGCCTTTCCCTCTCAGGACCCCTGTGAGAACCGAGTCAGGTTATGTGCATGGAAGGGCTTTGGGGGCGATACGTCCTCCAAAGCATAGACGTATCAGGCTCTTGTCAGGGGAAACCCACCCTAAGGAATGAGCGGCCTGTCATCCCTCCTCGAGGTGGTCCTGCCTTCCCCGCACCCCGTTCTCTTCCTTCCAGCCTGCAGGGCCAGGCTGGGGAAGGGACGCGGGGCTCCATCAGCTCCGCCAGACCCCACGTGCCTCCCGTGAGGCCCTGAGGCTTTCACGGGGGTGACGAGGCCGGTGGGCTTTGCGGCCGGAGGATATGACCCACCCACTGGTGGGGTCATCACCGCTCCCGGGACTCTTCCGCCGGTGTTCTCGAGCAAACAGAGAACGTGTGCCACAGGACAAAGCAGCAGTTGCATGGGCACCTCACGTTCTAGAAAGTTCTCTATTCCTAAACATGCTCACGCACGTCATGCTGGGTGAGCACCTGCTCGCAGTCTGACCCTGTCCAGTCCAGCCCTGCCCTTGCTGTCCGGCCACCAGGGACCCCGCGCAGGACCCCACTCTCAACTCCCGGACCACGCGGGCATCAGAGCTGAGCCTTGGTGACGGGCTGGCATTTCCGCGGGAACTCCACCATCTCCTTCACAAAGCAGCACTTCTCTCCTCTATTTGTCCCGAACGGAACTCTCCAGCGCCCCCCAGTCCTGCACGTGACCAGGGAGCAAGTGCGTTCACGCCCCTGTTTCCATGGCACCGTGTCTGCGATGTTCCCGTGTAGACCAAGCTCAAAGACGAAGGAGACCCAGGGGCCACCGGTGCCCCCCGTTCTTGCCGCCCTTTCCACGAGCCTCTTGGACTCGCAGGGAGGCCGCGGGGGCTGAGTTGATGCTCAGAGACCTGACCGACTTGCAGAGCCACCTGCCCGTGGAGGCAGCAGCTGCCCGTGGTGGTGTTTAGTGGAGGGGACTTCACCGGCCTCTGCTTGCTTATTCTACGAACTACTGTTTGTCTCCTCCGTGGAGGGGGCGGTTGTTTGTCAAAGACCAGTGCACTTTTGCCCTCGTTGCTGAAACACAGCACCAAGCAGCCCTAGATGACATTTTCTTTCACTGCATTTTGGGCCGAGCTCTGTACGTGAACGAGACGGCAGCACGACACAGCTTTTGGGGGACAATGGCTGTCTGTGAATAAGCCTCGTTTGTCATTTTTGTGTGTGCTTGGCTTTCCTTGCTGCTCAGAGAGCCAGCTTTCCCCAGAATATCGTATCTCCGTTACTGCTTCTCACGTGGCCTCTTTTCCACCTCCTACTGCACTGCCGAACTCTAAAGGCTGGAACGAGAGAAACAAATCCGCACAGATGAATTCCTTACTTTTCCAGTTTGCTTGCCTTTGGGTCAGCGTTTGCAGCCTCCACAGCACCTTGGGGGACGCAGGTTTGCAGGAGACAGAGTCCTAGCCTCGGAGAGACCCCCGGGCCAGCGGGAGAGCTGAGGGGACGCGTGAGCAGCTGCAGGTCAAGGGCACCAGGCCCTGGCGAGGGCCGGCTCCAGGAGCGCAGACGCTCAGCCCTTCACACAGAAGCCGACCACGCATCGTGCTGAATTTCCAAACACAAGCCGACGACTGCCTGGCTGGCCTGGAGCCATGACAGGCTGGTGCAGACAGATGTCCCCTGCCGTCCCCTGGGCCACAGCTCCCCCTTCCCTGTCCCCGGGCTGGCGGAGATGGAAGGGACGGAAGCTCCGTCAGACAGGAAGCAGTTGATCTGAGCACAGTTTTCAAAAGTGGCACGTTTTCCAGAAACTGCCTTCAGAGGTAACGCGTTGGCATGGCAACCGTGAAGGTTAGGATAACAAGATGTCAGCAGCGGCAGAGGAGCGCGAGGCTGGTAAGCGGGTGTGGGGGGGGTGTGGACGAGGTGGAGCGGCCCGCCCCCTGCTGCCCGTCTGGGTGGTGGCCCTGCGGGGTCCCTGGGGAAGGTCGGCTTCCTCCTCTCCTGCCGGCCGTGGCTGGGCTTGGACTCCCGTGTTCACAGGAGAGAGGGGGCGGAGGCCCGCAGAAGTGCTGGTCGTGAGACTGGGGGCTCAGCCTCACCAGGCACAGGCCTGATGGGGACCCCGGACCCCTGGAAGGAGCCCAGGCCAGGCGGAGCTAGTTGCCCCGAAGGCACGTGAGCCGTTTGCAGCTGCGAGCCGGGGGTCCAATACCTTCCCCATCGCGGGGTCCAGTGTGTGTCTGGTCCCCTCGACCTGGGACTTGTCACAACAGAGACTGGCCTGAGAGGGCTGCCTGCACTGGGGACCCTGGCTTTGCTCATCTCAGCCTTGTCTCACACCAACCCACCGGCGAGCATGGCCCCTTCTCGTGGGCAGGGATGCGCGGGGCGTGCAGCGACCGGGGGCCCAAGGTGGAGGAGGCTGACCTTGGCGCCCTCCCTCCAGTCCTGGGGGTCCCTCGGGTTCCTGGACTGGCCAAACGCCGGCCCAGCGATGTCAGACACACAGACACGCTCCCAGGGCTGTGACCACACACCTCATCTTGCGGCCCAGGAGGAACAGTGCGCACCGGCCCTCGATCTGGCACGCACGGGCTCTTCTGAATCACACAGTCACCCAACCGGCCAGCGGGGTTCCTGGGAGAAGCCAGCCTGTCCTGTTTCTGGCCTTGCCCTCTCCCTGCACTCCCTGCCCTTCACACCCCAAGCGAAAGCAGAAGGATACACAGAGCCCCCTTCCCTGCCCCGGCCTCATGTGACATCTAACAGCTCCCTGTGGCTTTTTCTGGGGAATGTGTGTCTCATGCTTCCCCCAGACCTCGGCTGGGTAGGGCTGGTAAGGGGTCATAGCCTTTGCCCCGCTGGAAACCTGGCTTCCCTGAAGGCTCAGATCCCCGGCTCCAGGGCCGCCGTCCCTGAGGACTGAGAGCTCCACGTCCCCGTGGCAGAAACGTTGCTCCCATCAGCGCAGGCGGCCTAGAACCATGGCCTTTCCTCTCCACCCTGGACTCCCTGCAGCAGGAAAGGGGACCTGAGTGCCGAAAAGGCCATGAAGGCTCTCAATCAAAAGGAGACGGATTGGGCTTCCCTGGTGGCGCAGTGGTTGAGAGTCCGCCTGCTGATGCAGGGGACACGGGTTCGTGCCCCGGTCCGGGAGGATCCCACATGCCGCGGAGCGGCTGGGCCCGTGAGCCATGGCCGCTGAGCCTGCGCGTCCGGAACCTGTGCTCCGCAACGGGAGAGGCCACAACAGTGAGAGGCCCACGTACCGCAAAAAAAAAAAAAAAAAAATGGAGACGGACATTTATTGTTTCTAGATTTTTTGATGATGGCCAATCTGACCTGTGTGAGACGATATCTCATTGTAGTTTTGATTTGCATTTCTCTAATGATTAGTGATGTTGAGCATTCTTTCACGTGTTTGTTGGCAATCTGTATATCTTCTTTGGAGAAATGTCTATTTAGGTCTTCTGCCCATTTTTGGACTGGGTTGTTTGGTATTTTGTTATTGAGCTGCATGAGCTGCTTATAAATTTTGGAGATTAATCCTTTGTCAGTTGCTTCATTTGCAAATATTTTCTCCCATTCTGAGGGTTGTCCTACATGGAATTTAAGAAAAAAAAATGTCATGAAGAACCTAGGGGTAAGACAGGAATAAAGACACAGACCTACTGGAGAATGGACTTGAGGATATGGGGAGGGGGAAGGGTGAGCTGTGACAAAGCGAGAGAGAGGCATGGACATATATACACTACCAAACATAAGGTAGATAGCTAGTGGGAAGCAGCCGCATAGCACAGGGAGATCAGCTCAGTGCTTTGTGACCACCTAGAGGGGTGGGATAGGGAGGGTGGGAGGGAGGGAGACGCAAGAGGGAAGAGATATGGGAACATATGTATATGTATAACCGATTCACTTTGTTATAAAGCAGAAACTAACACACCATTGTAAAGCAATTATACTCCAGTAAAGATGTAAAAAAAAATAAGCTAGATCATAAAGAAAAATAAATAAAATTACTTTTCAAATTCTGTGAAAAAAAAAAAGGGAGACGGACAGACACTGCAGGCCCAAGAGGCATTCTACACACAAGGGGCAGAGTCTGCAGGGCTGAACCCGAGCCCCTGACTCTCAGCTTCCTCCTCGCACAGCACGAGTTCAGCCGGAGCACTGCACGGGGCGAGTCCAGGTTCTCTCCGCAGGGAGCAGAGACGGGCCTTATCCCAAGGAAGGCTCCTCGGGGGAGACCCCACCCCCTTGTCCTGGAGGCACTCGTGCCCATGACTTCAGGCAGGTGGGAGCTCTGCACTGCTCTACTCGCCCAGGCTGGTGAAATCTGAAGGGCCTCCCTTTTCATCAGGACATCTTCTAAAAGCGCACGAATCTTCCAAGTTTCCCAAGGAGGCCTGAAAGGACTGATAACACAAGTCTGATACAATGAGAGCATTAGGCAGAGTTCCTGCTAAACATCTAAGGAGCCCCAAGGGTGCACAGACATCCTTCAGAGACACTGCACACAACAAGGGTTCTGTGATCTGGGTCCCAGTGACATCAACACGCCGAACGTTCACAGTCAGTGGCAAAGGCCCAGGGCCATGTGGGTGGCGTCACAGACGGACACAGGCTGATCAGAATGTAGGACACCAATTTGATCAACTCGAGTTAATTGCTGTTCTTTGGAATTAAATAAATGACAAAATTCAAGTTGCTGTTCACACTGGTTTTGAAAAACCCGGACGTTGAGGCTTATGGCAATTGTGGGCCTGCTCAGAAGTCCCAGGTCGTGTCAAAATAACCTCATATATATGGGCAAGCTGACCAGATCTTATTAAGCTTTCCATTTTAATTCAGTTTTGCAGTATAATATAGAGTTTATCTGTTCTCTGTTTAGTGTGTAAATGTACACACTAGCCTATTCAAGTTCAAGGCACTGCAATCTCCTTACTACCATCATCACCATCACCACCATCACCATCATCACCACCATCACCATCATCACCATCATCACCACCATCACCATCAACATCGTCCTTGCCATCAACATCGCCATCACCATCACCGTCATCGCCGTTATCATCCGCACCATCCTCTCCATCACCACCGTCATCAACGTATCATACTTGAGAAGGGACTGTAAGACCTCCCAAATGCCCTCTCACTCACCGTCTCTCAAGTTTCCTTCTTTGCCACGCCGCCATCTTGCATGGATAAGGTTCTCACACTGTGTCCCTATTTCAAAACACAGAAGAAAAGCAAGCCTTACCGGACTCTCCCTCCTTAGTGACACAAAGCACACAGAATCTTAACAGAAGACCGTTCAAAAGTAGATATCCAACACTGACCTTTTCTCTGACTCTATCCAGCCTCAGGGGGTGGGGGTGGGGGGGGTCAGCATCCAGTGTAACACAGAGAAGCTAACTGAAAACTAGTCAGTAGATGAATAACTCGTTATTGGAAATTAACTATGATGTTCAGACCAGAGCCTGATTGTACTGTTCCCTGAGGGTTCCTGGCGATAGGGCACCTTGTGGTATGATTGTACTGTTCCCTGAGGGTTCCTGGCGATAGGGCAGCTTGTGGTATTGATTGTACTGTTCCCTGAGGGTTCCTGGTGATAGGGCACCCTGTGGTATTGCAGACCTAGATCCCTGAGGTGCAGTCACGCTACAGCGAATGTTCCATCTAGACTAGAACACAGGGGAGGAGAATACAATGAACAATAAAACTAAATGAATCTGAACTGTCTCAGATTTTTCAGGGAGAAAAAAATCAAAGAATCCCAGACATTGAGATTTCAACTGAGTTAGAAAAGAACTTGGAAAACAGTGAGGTGCTCTCTCTTCTTTTCATCCGTCCATCCGTCCCTTTACTCATGTACGTACTTGATAAACCCTTTTTAAACACCTTACGTGCATCAGGACTGTGGAAACGAGAGGTAAGGCAAGGGACCTGCTCTCTCTAAGGGTCTGAGACCTGAAGAGAGATAGACAGACAGCAACATTTGCAGTACCAAACAAAAACAGTATCGAATGTCCATTGCGAATTACGTTTTGCTCCCAGTTCTGTCCTAAGGACTTTACCTACACTACCTCATTTAATCCTGACAAGATGGGCAGTATTATTACCCTTTATACCGTGAACAACAAGGCACAGCAAGATACAAAACTGAAGCGAGGCTGCCTTTCTAGGAGTGTCAATGGGGCTGAATTTAACGCAAGGTTGCCTGGATTCAACACCTGTGCTCTTACCCTACATGTCTGTCTACATGATGGGGGCTTCGGTTCATTTGTCCATTATGAGTGCTTTGTTGAGCTCTGGGTGTATAGGAATGCACGAGATGGCCACGGTCCCTGTCCTTGTTTTGCTCGCAGTTATGATCTACAGAAAGCTCTCAGAGACAAGAACATCACAGAAGAAGGCCTAGCCCCTCTCCCTTCACTGGAATCCCCTCTAACCCTTCCAGTCTCTCTCCAAGGCTTTGCTTGACTTGGTTCCGATTTAGGTGATTTAGGGTTCAGGAGAGATTTCCGTCACTCATGATTAGTTGTCCATTGCAGGCAACTGCAATTGGGGAAACATCCTTTCCGTGAAGGTGAAATTTCCCTATAATTTCTACCTCTCGGTCTTTGCTGGCTCGGCCCTCTGGTCCCCCACACACTGTATCGGCAACTTTTTTCATATGATAACTTGGGAAATTTTTGGAAACTGTTCTGAGATTTCTTACGTACCCTTTCTCCTTCTTCTCCAAGATAAACATCAAAAACGCCGTCTCTCTTTCATCTAAGAAGTGGTGTCTGAATGGTTATCAGCCTGGCCAGGCCCTGAGGATGGCTGGAGGTCAGTGATGTTCCCATAAAACAGGGTCATGAACTTGGTCCAGGACTGACTTGGGGGATGCAGTGAACCTTAGGACACATAGCGCGAGCATTTGCTTCTGGACGTTTTCCAGGGAGCCTGACTTAACGGGGTCCACGGCCTTTGAGGCTTATGACTCAGGAAGAAGATGACTGACATGACTCGTGTAATACTCCAGATGGTGTCTGATCGCTGCAGGAGGTCTGACCTTAAACTTACCAGAAAGAGTGCTTCCCTGGTGGCGCAGTGGTTGAGAGTCCTCCTGCCGATGCGGGAGACACGGGTTCGTGCCCCGGTCTGGGAGGATCCCACATGCCACGGAGCGGCTGGGCCCGTGAGCCATGGCCGCTGAGCCTGCGCGTCCGGAGCCTGTGCTCCGCAACGGGAAAGGCCACAACAGTGAGAGGCCCGCGTACTGCAAAAAAAAAAAAAACTTACCAGAAAGAAAACGAAGTTTTACATTCGTATGAAGCAGTATTTTCTCAGGACTCCAGGGCAGGCTGTGGAGTCAGGTTGTCTGAGTCCAAAGCCCACCGTGTGATTTTTAGGTAATGACTCAGTTTCTCCAAGTCTGATTTTTCTCCTTCAGGAGAATTCAGCACGTTCTGTGGTGTGTGTGTGTGTGTGTGAGTGTGAGCAAGTGTGTGACGTATATTTTTAGTACACATACACACACATATGTAACACTTGTGTAAGTGTTCGGTTGACACAATAGTAGCTATTATATTTCAGCACAAAATCACTCAGAATTTCCGTCAGCTGGGATCTTGCTGCTTCGCTGTATCGTGTTTGGTGCATTTTATCCTCCGAACTTGTCTGCTCGTTTCCCCCTTCCTTCCCTCTGGTTGGTATCAGCCCCTGGTTCCAATCATTCAGCTTATGTGGAATCTTGGTTTGTCAGTAGGTATTAACTCTGCCTTGAAGATATACCTAAACTTGGAAAGCTTACGTTATTAATTTTTATCCAAATATCATACTTCCTTGATTCTTACATGTGCGTTTTCATATTGTAATGTTTCTGAGGTGCATGTCACATACAACATGAGTAATGTTTTTTCCCCGAAAAATGAGTATTAGGTCAGGGCTGTGTTTAATATCTCATGACATCGCATCGCACAGATGAGAAATGCAGTGAGTTATTTACGAACAGGATGGTAGAGGGTTCTATCCCATGACGTGTCTCCAGAGCAACGGGGCTACACGGTGGAACCACCCAGTGATCATTAATAAGACATACTGTGCTCAGGACCCGCTCCCAGGAGATACAGATTAACCAGGAATGGGGGCGTTCACAGACCTCCCGGGGGATCCTGACCCCTCGGCTGCAGGCTGAGCCGGTGTCCCCTGCACATCACCCCACTTGCGTCGTCAGAGCACATATAACCGTTGTAGACCGTTGCTGCCAGCACACACTGTGGCCTGTGTCCCGACCCTGACGGGAGGAACGCGTCTGCAGCACCTGCTTCGTCCGTAGAAAGCGCTCACTGTGCACTGGACAGGCCGCGTTGATTTCAACCCACTCACCAGCAGTCTTGGGCTATCATCTGCGCACGTGGGTCCCTGATGCTTCAGCTTCAGCGGTGATTATAAGCTTTGCCTCGTTTTCACCACTTGACCTCACTAGACACACGCGGAACGAGCAGCTGCGGGTCTGGGAGGGAACCTGGGGTCTAATCCTGCCGCCGCTGCTACTGAGGACTTGATGGCCCCTAACTTGGGGACCTTGTGTGTGAATGCGGGGGGGGGGCGTGTTATATGAACAAGGCGCTATTTAAGGACCTTTGTCCCACATCTTCTCATTGCACACACCGTGCTGTGGAGCTATCACCCCGTTACAGCTTTACGATGACTCAGCTCCTGACTGCTCTGTCCACAGAAAGGACGCTACGTAAAACATGGCAGTGTGGCCCTAGACAAAGCCAGACCCGTCTCCCCAAGCCCAGGCCAGTCCGGTCAGCTTATCCCTTCAGGAGAAGCGAGGCTGGTGTGGAACAAAATCCAGGAACCCTAGCGGCCAAGTGACACTCTTGTCGACTGAAAGAAAATGTGCAATGTGAGAGTCGTGAGTTAAGTTTTATTTGGGGCAAAACACGGACTATGGCCCGGGAGACAGCATCTCAGATAGCTCTGAGAACCGCTGCAAAGAGGCCGGGGGAAGGTCAGCGTTACGTACGATTTTAGAGAAGGGGGCACGTGCGTCAGGCACACGTGGTGGCAGAGGCCGGCTGCCGGTCACGAGGAGCAGACGTCACCGCCCATGATCTTACTGCTTTTCTAGATACCGGGAGATGCAAGAATTGGGCTCCTAAAATCTTCTCCTGAAAATATCTAACTGCCCGAAGGCTGTTCTGCCAGCTTTTCCCGGAGCACAGAGCGCCTCGTCCCTGCTCTCCACCCTGAGCTCCTTTCAGGGGGTGTTGAAGGGCAGCAGCTGCAGCGGCTCAGGATTTAATCCTCGTCGAGGCAGATGGCAAGCGCTGATTTGTAGTCCCACAGTTGATTTGTGCTCCCCTCCCCAAGGGCCGGCTTATTCACAACCGACCCTCCTCCTTCAGAGCAAACAAGAGCTGCCCCTGCACCAAGGGAGCCGCGAAGCTTCCCCCATGTCAGGGGCTGTGGATTCAGAAGCTGCCGCTTTGCCCGGGATGCAAACGAGCCCCAGGCAGCCCTGCAGCTGGAGTCCCGCTGACCGCATCCCCTCGCCAGCTCTGCCGCCCGGAGGCAGTCACACACCTGCCTACCTGCTTCAGGCACACACATCCAGACATATCCGCTATAGTTCCCTGCCGACTCAGTGTCCGGGCCTGTTTTAGTTCAGCCCCGATTTTTGCATGTAAACAAACACCCTGCTCCCAAGATTCTGTGACGAGCTGTGTAAGAGGGACAGCGGGGCTGGCCGTGCTGGAGTCCGCCTGAGCAAACGCAAGAGGGGAATGAAGCCACGTACCTACCACATCCCCCTCTAATGGAAACGGTACTATCACGTAGCATTTAGATGTCATCTGTCACCTTGAAAGGGATGTGGCTCGGTACACTTAGAGAATTTTCCCAAGTATTTAAGCTGGGTAAATGCGGGAACAGACGGCTACAGCAAGGCCCCAGGCCGTGCCCGCAGCGGGAGGTGGAGCTTCCCACCTGCACAGGCCCCCTGAGCTCCCCCCGAGGCGGCCGGGTGTGGAGGGAGCCCAGCACACGAGCCACACCTTTGCGCTTCCCACCAGCGCCCGGCAGCTCTGCTGCCGTCTCCCTGGGGAGAGCCTCGGCACCAGGAGCCCGCCAGGGCCAGCCCACCCCTGCCTTCCCGGGTGGAACCCCGAGCCCCGCACGCCGCAGCTCCCCGGCCCAGGCGCCGCCCGGCTTTCCCGGGACTGAGGCCCAGCCCAGGCTGCCGTTTCCCTGCAGGATTATTTTTAAACAGCTATTCAGGCTGTGGCGCCCGAGGCAGCTGCGCCACTTTCTCTCACGCTAATTAAAGCCGACTGGATGCTCCGGCGTAGGAATCAAAGCGCCCGCGGAGTAGGTGGTGCTGGTACCGCCCTCCTGGGCTCCCCTCAGCCGCCCCCCGGCGCTCGTGCCCAGGCAGACGGAGGCTGCACAGGTATCCCCTTCCCGTGGGTTGCGGCCCACGAAGGGTTGCAAATCGCACAGGGTCCAGAAGTGGCTTGGAATCCACACCACCTGGGAGACGGACACTTCTGCTGGAGCATCAACAAAACAGAAGATGCGGGGCGTGCCCCTCCCTGGCTGCTCGGGGCTCAAAACTAAAGAGGATGCTGGGGATTCATCTGGCTCACAAGACTGCAGGAATTTCCCCCCGGAACGAGGCACCCTGGGTTTCCTGTTTCCAGCAAAAGTCCTGTGGCTGGTGCTTCTTTGTATCATTATTTTGGGAGATTAAGAGCAACTCACGTTCTGAGGCTGCTGTGAACTCACATGCTGTGGATTATGTTGAACACAACGACCGAATATGTTTTGAAACGAAGCAGGGGGGTGCCTGAGGACGATAATGCCATCACACCCCTTGGCGAGAAGCCTGGACCTTTCTGATAGCCAGTGAATGTAGAAGGATGTGTATTAACATTAGCGATTGGAAAAGCATAGGTAGCTGAGGGTACTACATGAGTATTTTCCTACAGACGAACCCTCCACATCAGCCTTTAATTATCTCCCTTTCAAGAATCACAGAGAAGAGACTGTTCAAAAGGTCTGAGGGTTTTGTGGTCTGGGGTCTGTAGACAAGCAGAGAGTGTTCAGAAATGAATTCCCGCCCCCATGGCGTGACACACGCTCAGACCTAAACAGTCCCCTCCCGCCGGGACCCAGGGAAGCGAGCCTCAACTTCTGCTGCAAACCCTTTATTCTTCCATCAAGCAGGGATTGGAAAGCGCTTGGGGAGGGGTTCGAGGCACCCAGTCTCAAGGGGCCATTCTGCCAGCTCAGACTATTTTGCTGCACGCCGTTTGCTTAGGGTAGACCCAGGCGTTAAATCTTTCCTGTAAGTGGCCCCTCGATTATATCAGCACCAGGGACACTGACTGAATAACCCAGAAATCATTCTTGGTGACCTAAATACCTCCTGTCTGTCCAGGGAGAGCAGACACCATATCAGGGATCCTTCTGCTGTGTCTGGCACCTTCGGCAGGAGGGGGGTGGAGCCTGCCAATGCTGCCGGCAGTTGGGGCCCCTCCTCACCTCTCTTCTAGGGGCACATCCTCCAAATGGGGGAGACTCGCCCCCAGCCAGGGGTGCACGGGCAGCCCAGCTCCCCCGCCTTGTCCGACACTGGGTCTCAGCACACGTAGACCCCAGAGCCGCATTTCCAGAGGTGTTGCCAGATCCCGTAGGAGCCCAGGGAGGTCTACGAGGCCTCAGCGTGAGCCCTGCAGGCTTCTGTCCAGAGACGGTGTCAGTTACAGAAGCAGGTGGTCCCCAGGCAGAAGCAGGAACCACAGTCTCCAGAAATCAGAATTCGTGGACTGGGGCCCGATCGGAGTGATTTGGGCCAAACTCGTGGAATGAGAAGCTCCACCAGGACAATGTGGGTTCTGGGGGGCCATTTAGGAGAGCCCCCTGTTGCTCAGGAGAGGGACAAGCCAGTCTGCGCTGGGTCCCAAGAGCCCGGAGGACACTGGGTGGCCTGGGTTAGTCTCCTCCCGGCCCCAGAGGATCTGCACCGATGGTAATTGCCCAGCCGTGAGGTCCTGGTGTGATTAACCAGGTCAGGACCCTGACCGCTGAAGGACTTGCCGTCCCTGCCAGGTTGGCCCCGGGTGAGACCACATCAGAGGGTGACCGGCAGTGCCCACGTGGCCTGGACACTGCAGCCCACTGGACGTCACGGCCACTGAGCTTGCGTCAGGGGGACGGCAGGAAAAGGAACTCGTGACTCCGGGGCTTGTGCCAGAGCTGAGAGCTGGGGAGAGAGCCTGAGGGTGAGGGGGCCGTCTGAAGGAAACACGACAGGGACATTCAGCTGGTCTCGGGCTCCTGGTGGCGCAGCTGGGGAACGTGGCCCCTTTGCTGGGTAGCAGTTCTGGGTCGTGAGAAAATAGGGTCAGGCCCATCCAGGAACGGCTCCGAGAGACACAAACCAACCTGCTCCGGGGGAGACGCAGGCTGAGCCCCCGGCGACTTCAGGGGAGACAGAGCCACAGCCCAGAAGGAGGACCGGGCGGTGGCACAGGTGTGGAGGGGGGTGGACTCCAGGGGAAAAGGCAGAGCAACTCCTGTGGCAGAAATGGGGGGCAGGGCGCGGGGGGCGTGAAGTGATGCCAAGTCGGCAGTTTGAAGCTGTTCCCTGCCCTGTGCCGGCGGCTTCACACCTCCCCTCGGAGCGGCTCTGTGGACCCAGCTCCGTGTCAGGGACGCGTTGCGGGGAGAGCACACAGAGCAATGTCGCCCTTGACAGGGGAGCCTGCTGGCTGGTCCAGGAAGTATCCGGATGAGCTCGAGCCCCCATCTGCCCCTTCCCCCTTCCAGACACAGAAATCTCAGAAATACTCGGAAGGGGACTAGGTTTCCCACAACACAAAAGATGAAGCTCAGGTCCCATAACTGGGTTTCCAGGGGAAAGAGTTGACCAGAGGCTGGAAGACACAGGGAGGCCTCAGTATGGAACCAGTTCAGCAAGAAACAGAGCAAGCCACCACGCCAGGGGCACCTGGCAGAGCCCTGCTTCAGCCGGCAGCCATGGGGCAGCGCCACCTGCGCCCTCGCTGAGGTCTCCGCGGTCCAGGTGGGTTCTCCCTGCAGGCTTCAGGGGAGCCTGCATGGGGAGGCCCCATCCAGCCCTAGGGGGGCTCCTGGGGACTCGGGGAGCGGCCCAGGCACCCACGAACAGCTCAGATAAAGGGGAAGTAAGTCGGCCTCCCCGTGTGCTGTGCGGTCAGCTCCCGGGTTAAAGATAAAACACTTGAATTTCCCAGCCTCGTCGGTTACTAGGTGACCAAGTGATGCACATATGTAAGATGCATGATGACCTTTCTCATTCAAAACAAGTCTGGTCAAAATCTGCCAAGTCCTTCAAAAGTTCGGACGAAGTTCTTAGTATTTTTGTTTTATCATAAATATATGTTCGATTAACAAAATACTGATCATCCAAAAAGTACTTTGACTGATGACAAGGTCGCTGTCCCAGGGAGCATTTGTCGGGGTGGGGAGTTGCCCCAGGTGGACATGAACTTAGGGGTACGGCTCGCTGGCTGGCCGTAGGTTCCACCAACGATGACCAGACCCTAGGGGTCCTGTCTTTTCGCTGCAATAAAACCAGCAAGGATTTGTCTTTCTCGGCACCAAACTCACAATCGGAACGTGTTCTCCCAGCCACTTCTCAGGACTTGAGGACAAGAGAGCCTTGTTTCTTGTTTGGCCGGGAGGTCAAGGTCCACCACAGGGGGCGTGTGGGTTTTCCCATCTCAGAAGACTCTCCTGTGAATGTTTCTTCAGTGCCTGGCGCTACGTCCTCCCTCGGGGCAGCAGCCTGTCACCATTGTGGGCAGACGCCTGTCCCTGCGGTTCCCACGGCCTCTGGCCCTCAGCCCTCACTCCGTCTCCATCTCCGAGAAAAACTTCCTGTGACAGCTCCTCCTGGCTATACCAAAGCGACACCACGAAAGGGTTTTGCCCAACATGAGATACACACGAGCCCACGTTTGTCATTCCACGTTGGTGGTGTCCGCCTTCACTAACTGCCTTCGTGGGAAATGTAAGTTTGGTCCCCAGCCTCTGAGGCAGTTTAAGAATTCACGGTTGACAACGAAGACTTCGCGGTGGCACCTGCTGAAGGGAGAAGAGGGACAGTGACCGCTGTGCTGAACATGTGGGAAAGCAGGAGACAGAGCGGGCAGGAGGCGAGGCCAGAGACCGGGGCCCTGATGAGCCGGCCAGCTCAGCGTCCTGTTCTGTTTGGTTTTTCCGCCAACATAAGTCCTACCGCCCCCCGGCACATCCCTCCCTGAGAAAAGATCCATTTTTAGGGCAGATAAAAGACAGTCCTACACTCAAGGCGTGTGCATTGAAGCGAACCTCTGGCTCCACATCCAAACCCCAATAGCTGCCCCTTCTGTGGGCCACTGCATGCTGCTGCTGTAATACAACCGTCAGCAGGATGCGTGCTTGTGTCTGTGAATTCATGCCGTGTTCTGGGTTCTCAGGAACGCATCTAGGAAGTTCAGTTTCTGATGGAAGTTAACCCCACACCAGAAGGAGTGGAAACACCTGATAAACAGTATTGAAAGTCTTAGAAGAAATGAACCCTTTCCCTCACGCTGGGTGGGGTGAGCAATGGACCCACCGCAGCCTCTGATTTCAGTGAACGGGACCTGCTCTCCGAGACGCTTGCCAGAGAGAAGGGGAAACAGTGTGAACGACCAGGACTGCGGGGTGAGTCCTCAGTCACCTCAAGGAGACCACACGGGCCACCACGGTTTGGTCCCACCGGTCTGCACGCGGCCAGGCCCCACGCCTCTCCCAGCCCCTCCGCATCCACCCCTGCGGCTCAGCCCCAGTGCTGACTGCAGGGGTGGCAGGGCGACCGCGTGGGCTCTACCCGCCCGGCTGCCGTGGCCGCTACCGTCCCTGCACATCGGTCAGTCGCCCGTCACCCCGGACAGCCTGCGTGGGCCACGGCCCCGTTGTGGTTCTGAGAGCTGTCTCTCTTCTTTGACTTTTCAATGTTTTATTTCTTATCTCCTAAACTGGATTTCAAGCTTCCGGAGGAGACGTTGTCTCCGGCTTCTAGCTCCCTAAACTTTACGCCTTAGTTTCGGGGCTTTTTCAGTCACCCTCTAAATGTGGTCCTACAGGGCTCACTGTCCTGACCCGGTTCCTTCCTCACTCCCTCCTCGCAGGGACCAAGGTAGGAAAGAAGTGGGTGCCCAGGAGGCCCTAGAAACAATGGGACCCCCTCCCCTTCATCCGACGCGTTAACGCATCAGAGGTGGAGCCTCCCTCCAGACTGGGGTCGGGAGGCAGCTCCCACAGTCACCACAGGTTCCTTAAGTCCTGTCTCCTGGGAAGCGCCTTGCCCGCTGACGGCAGAAACCGTGTCCCACAGGCGGCGGCCAGCACGGGGTAAATAAGCAAACGTGTGTGATCGACCAGGGCCGCTGGCCGCCCCTTCCTTGCCGCTGGGTCAGCTCGAAGTCAGGCGGGAAGGGGAGGCACATGGGAGGTGGGCGAGGCCCTGCCAGCCGCCGACCCAGCAGGGAGCAGGAAGGACACAGGTGCCTGGTCACCCCACCCCTCCGTCCCTGCACTCCTGCGCCCCGTGGCCTGGGCTGCGCACAGTTAGATGTGATGTGGAGAAGGACGGCCCCTCCACACGGCTTCCCTCCATTCATGGTCAAAGCAGGAAACGTTTCACTTACTGAGCTGGGAAGTGACTGATGTGATGGTACGTGAGTGTGTGTACCTGTGAGTGTGTTCTGTGTGTGTGTGAGTGTATGTGAACACGTGAGGGTTTGTATTCGAGTGTGCAAGTATGAATGCGTGTTTGTGTGTACGTATATGTGGGTGTGTGGGCATGTGTGTATTCACGTGTGTGCATGTACGTGAATGTGTGTACACCTGGGTGTGTGTGTACGTGGCGCGCACGTGGGATCTGGAGGAAGGGCCGCCCTGTTTCCCCAGAACGAGGGCAGAGAAAGGCCGGGAGCCTGCGTTCTAAGCCTTTTGCCTCCTCCCCTCAAAGGAGGAGGAATCAAAGATGCCTCAGACGTCCTTCCTTGTTGCAGGCGTGTGGCTCCAGGTTGCCGGGCTTTCATTGAAATCACCTCCTTTTCGGTGGCCCGAGCTGTGGGTTTCATGATTACGTGGGAAGCAGGTTCCTATCCTGGTAAGTGGGACAGACGCCAGGACACGGCAGAACCAACGGGGGTTGGTGCCCACAGCAGGGAAGGTCACATTGCTCGGGGTCTAACTTGGCGTCTGCAAAACCCGCCAGCACTGCGGGGGATTCACTGGGAAGGCAGGGGTCTCGGGCGGCCAGCGATCCAGGACCCTGAACCTTCAGACGAGAGCGCAGGTTCCATGACGAGAGAGGATCCAGGAAAAAGAAGAGAAGGAGGCAGGATTGGCTCTTGAGGCATCCAGATGGTTTTCAGAAATCGGGTCAGCAACGTGGAAAGGGACCTTGGAATGAAATGGTGTCACGGGGGTGCCGAAGGGTCTGGGACAGCACCTCCAGGCGTTCCTGCCGTCAGCCTTTAGGAGCGCGGGCTCTCGCCTGGACTCCCCTCCCTGTGGCGTCACGGGGGTTGTCTGTTCTGCACTGGATCTCACACGCACACATGGCAGGAGGTGGGCGCATGGAGAGACTCTGAGGGCAGCTCCGCTCAGGACTCGGGCTTCCCAGGAGAAAGAGCCACGAAGCCCCGCTCTGCCGGGGTCCAAGCCCACCCTCCCTCTTCTGCCACGGGTGGAACCCATCCCCTCACTTGCGCACCCTGGTGTCCCTGGAAAGACACATGTGTTCCCATCTGAGGGTCCATGGCATGTCTGAGCTGTGAACTCACTTAGGTACGTGGTGGTGGAGCTGGTCCCCACGTGGTGACACTCGCAGACCAGACCCTGCTATCAGGTGAGGACGGGTGTCCTCCCCTGGGCCCTGCCCGGAGGGTGGCTGCTGTGAGAGACTCCTCTCCTACTGGCAAGATGGGGCCTCACCCTGGCCAGGGCGCCACGTTGCCCGTCCAGCTGCACTGGCTCCAGATGCCCTGCAGATGACGCTCGGCCCCTCTCCAGGCACCGTGCACGGCGGTGGCTCAGGTTGGAAACTGGGGCTCCGTCCCAGCCATGCCCTCATGCTGCCACTCCTGCAGCCTTTGCTGAGAGATCTTTGTCGTGCAGCTCCCCCAGAGGAATAGCACACAGACAATGGGATTTATGGAGAAGTCAGACTGCTTCCACTGTCCCACCCACAAGGCTTCCAGTCAACGGGCGCCAGGCTGCTCAGGCCGCTCTTTCCCGCTAAGTCACCGCAGTGTTTGGTCGAGCTACTTTAGAAGCTTCGTCTTCGCCTCCATTCAGGCTCTGATTCTGAGACCTCCCTTAATCAGAGCTGGGAATCACAGCGCAGATCACCCATTTCGAAGGCCGTCTCCTCCCTGGCTCGGCAGCCCCTCTGAACCCCTCTGTCCCCCGAGGACGGCCGCAGCCCTGCCAGCCCTGAAGGTCTCTGGGTCAGAGATGATGAGGTTCTCCCCGGACTGGGTGTGGCCGTGGTGCTGATGTGGACGCCTGTGCATCTCCGTGCAAAGGACAGCGACCTGCTCTGCACACCCACACCTGTGACGGTTTACAGGCGAGGTGGCCGCATCTCCACGTCCTGTGGCCACGCGGCTCCAGGGAGCCAGCACTGCGCCCAGGCCACACCGCTCAGCGCTGCACAGCAGGTGGGCAGAGACAACGTCCAGGCCAAATCCCGAGGGCCGGCCCACAGTTCCTGGGGTGGGGGGGGAGCCACGGCTCCATCTGTACTTAAGAGGAGAGTGTCTGCGGTCACGGCAGGAGTGGCGTTGCCTTCTGAGCGGCCCAGCGATGTGCTCAGAAATGAAGTCCAGGCTCTCCTGGCCACGTGGCCCCTGGGGGACCTCCAAGAGCCAGCACTGTCCAACGAAGCCCCGAGGGGGAGGCCAAACCTTCACCCGAGAGCCCCCCCCACCTGCTCCGTGTGCACTCACAGGGCCCCAGCTGCTGACCACACGGGTCAGAAAACAGGAAAAGTCAGTACCAGGCACTGGGTGTTTCAGGCACCAGATGAGGACATTTGTGCAAACCTAGTTTTCAGTGATCACTTAACCACCCACCAGGTTTCCTGGGTCAATGGCGAACACCAAGGTTTAAGTACGAAATCACTCCCTGTGCTTCTGAAGGTCATATTTTGTTCAGAGTTTAAATGGACCCTTTGAACATTTTGCTCGGCGGACAGAAAGTGAGATGAGCCTCGGAGCCCTCGCCTCGCCACCACGCACACTTGTGGGTTCACGTTGTTAGTGGTAAACGGCCTGTCTGCTCGGAGGCAGGATGTGCTCCCCACCCTCCCTGATGCCTGCTCTTCCTCCAAGCTCGTGCTCCGGGACCTCCCGCTGCCACAGGGTACAGGTCTGCACACCTAGGAATAGATTTAAAGACCCGAAACAGACTTTCTGGTTTGCAGCGTCACGACATGCCGTGGAAACTGCCGTGTGTGCCAAGCCGGGTTCTCGTTTAAATAAAGCATCAGATCAGAGCATCTTCATTTTCTTACGTCAAGTTTGCTGTCAACATCACCAAGGCCACAGGTCAAATTTAAAATACCATACTGTACACTCGGTCTGGAATCAGCTTGATAAGATTAATTCATATTCTTGTCCTCATTAAGAAACTAATGCTGAACGATTCTAAATACGAGGCTTTGACACAAGAGCGGGGACTTCATCCGGGTCTACTTACTGTCTCTCTTACTGGCTGAGTTTGCACGTGTGTCTTCTCAGCTGCATTATATCCTTGGAACAAACGGCCTTCCAACGTCAGGCCCCCAAATGGTCTACCTTAAATCAACAAGGTCTTTCTTGAAATACTGCTGCCCTGATCCTTGAAAGGCGGTGAAGCAACGATCTGCTCGTGCATTCTCAGGGGCTCACGGTGAGCTAAGCAGAAACACTAAATACGACGAACTCAACAAAGAGCTGTGAGCAGTGGGGCCTCGGACAACCTAGACCTCCTCCAACGAGGGAGAGCTCTCAGTGTACCCCTCCCGTGATGCACATCCCCCCATGCACACCCCCGAATACACACCCTCTAATGCACACCCCCCCATGCACACCCACCTCCCCCTATCCGTGACAGAGGACCCAGGAGGTCTGACAGAAGCCTCTTGATCACCAGAACTCAGCTCCCCATGGCAACAAATCCCCTAAGAGCTGACTTCAAACGCAGCTTACAAATTCTTAATATACAGCCCTTGGGCCATGATTTAAGGGAACAATTCAAATATGGTCCAGGTAGACAGAAGCCAGTGATAGAGAATCGGCAACAAGATTCTTGGGAAGAAAGTAGAGGCCAGAATAGAGCTTCCCTGTTCAAAGATGGATGATGGGGGGACCATCCAGCAAGGAACCTATAGAAGGTCCTTATCAGGAAAAGAGGGGGAGGGGAGAAGGAGAGGGAGAGAGGGAGGACCGAGGACAACTTGGATATTCACAAGACAGGTGAATGGAGAATATGAGGTAAGAAAAGAATCTTAAATATAACGGACCTCTGGGCATCAGAGACAGAGTATCTACAGACAAAAAGCAACCGGCCTCAGACTTATCCTCAGTCACGACAGATGCGTGGAGGCGGAGGGACGTCGTGCGCAGAGAAAGGAGGAGAGGAAGACCTACCCTCATTACACAGCAGAGCGGCTGCATCTCATATCCAACCTCGGGGATTAAAGCCCGGGGAAAACTTCCTTAAACACCTGCTTAACTTCAGAGTGTAATCCAGCGAACCCTGGATGAGGACAAAAAACGTACACTTTTCTCTCCCTCTTCCCTTCCTCTCCTTCTTATTTTCTTGAAAAATATTTATTAGTTCTCTTCCCTCCCTCCCTTCCCTTGGTCTTTTTTTTTTTTTTCCTGCGGTACGTGGGCCTCTCACTGTTGCAGCCTCTCCCGTTGCGGAGCACAGGCTCCGGACGCGCAGGCTCAGCGGCCATGGCTCACGGGCCCAGCCGCTCCGCGGCATATGGGATCTTCCCGGACCAGGACACGAACCCGCGTCCCCTGCATCGGCAGGCGGACTCTCAACCACTGCGCCACCAGGGAAGCCCCCCTTGGTCTTTCTTGAAACAGTGGGACCGGTGGGGTCTGCAGAGCCGGAGCCAAGAAGGTGATCACAGCTGACTAGAGGCTCCAGGCTCACCAGAATTTTCTGAAAGATGGAGAACATAAAAGAATTCTGTTTTAGGAGAAGTGACAGAAGTTGCTAGAGCATAATGTAAATATAACTTTCATAGGCACTGGGAAACCAAAAACTTCATGTCACTCACTTTTTCCTGATATTCACTTTATCATGGTGGTCTGGAACTGAACCCACAGTATCTCCGAGGTGTGCCTGTACATTTTTTTGTTGTTATATCACAGCATATCAAGGCAAAACTGAATAACACCAAAGACAAAGAGAAAAATTTTAAAGCAACCGGAGAGAAAAAGACATACTACCACCAAAAAACAATAATTCAACTACAATTGGACTGATAAACGCTGAGCTAAACTATTGTTCAACAAGAAGAGAGAAGCTATTTCCAGACAAAGATCAAAAGAGATCCACCTGCAGACCCCCATGAAATGACTGTGGAAGAACTTCATTCAGTAAGAAGAAAATTAGAGCCAGAGCAAAAATGGGATTTGGTAGGAATGGGGCCAAGAAGCATACAAAAACAGTGGTAAATGTAAATAAACACTGACAGTAAAATCCATCATCATAGTAACATGAACCATAATGACTATTAGGCGGTTACTAACAATAGGAAACTAGACCAATACCAGGGAGATGGCAGCCCAGGTATCCCTACTTCCTTGAGGTCTTCAGACCAGGGTACCGGTTATTTCAGGTCTTGTTAAGCGGAGCCGGCTTGCTGAGACATTTACAGTCAGCACAGGAAGGGTAGACGGAGGACGTACAACTTCTAGCGTCCGAAGGAAAAGGGGCGACATTTCGGAAAACCTGATCATTTCCATAATGGGTAAAAAACTAAATCTAAATAGAAAGGCAAAAGGCAGGTCACGGCAAATAGAAGCACAAACAAAAGCTGTGGCTGCAGGAAGTCCAGATCCACGAGGAGTGAGGAGCGCAGCAAACGTACAAAGTAAACTCACCTGTTAGATGGACAGCAGAGCCCAGATCCGTGTTCTCATGGGAACCATCTGGATCCACGGTGGCAGAGCCGACTCGCAACGCGGGGAATCGTGTCCCAGACGGTCCCAGTACCAGACTTTGAGAAATGGCTAAAGCCACGAGAGCAGACAGACGATCTGGGTCTAGAATAGGCAGGGTCTTCTTGCACAGTGAACTCGCATCTCGTGTGCTTATGAAAGACAGAGTTCATCCTCCCCTCTCCTCTTTGGTACGGGCCCCCTCCAGCCTCTTGGGCCCCGGGGAACAGAACCCTACAGGCTGCTACCCAGACTAAGCCCTTTGTTTCCTGTGTAGCCCCACGGAGCCCTGCCCGCTCCTGCATTCTCCGAGGGGGCTTGGAGAGGACACATTGACTCCTAGGAACGTGCCCCCAGAAACATTCACCTAAATTCACAAAGATGTGTGTACACGGATAAAATAGCAAAAGTTGGGGGAAACCCAAATGTGGACCAACCACGGCTTGGTTCATAGATCCTGGTAGAGCCGCACGACGCAGCTGTTGAAAAGGATAACGTAGATCTGTAGTCACTGACGTGGAAAGACGCCCAAGACATACTATTAAGTAAAAGAAGGTAACAGAGTCACATGTATAGCAGGATCCAGTTTCAGGAGAATTAATTCATATGCTGTCTTTGCTTCGGTTCAGGCCCAGAAAAACAAAACAGGAAGGCTATCTGCAGGCTCCGATTGTGAGATTGTGGCTCTGTGAATGGAATGTGGGCAGGACGGTGGTTGTGGAAATTTTTATTTTCTAATCTTTTCCCACTTCTCTATTGTTTTTTTCACTAGATGGTATTTATTGTACAGACAGGGGGAAAAAGTTATAAAGAGAGGGTTTTTTACTGTAAAGTTATCTTTATATGAGTTTTTAAACTGCTCTTGTCCTTTGTAATGAGAAAGGATTTACCCTGACACCCCGGGCTTTATCTGATCTGCTTATCTACCCAGAATTTTCAGGATTATTACTCTTACACATCTAAGCAGTGCCAAGGTTTTTTTTATGGGCTTTTTGCAGGGAGGAGGGGTGTGGGCTGTGAAAAACGCACTTGGCAAAGGGTTCCTTTTGTGTTGGGAAAGAATTTGTTTTGATTGTATGCCACAGGGTAATTTTATTCCTATAATAGCACTCATAACTTCAAAGCTAATTTCAATTATCATAGTATTTATGAACAAAGCGACTTTTACCTTGATAAATAAAACCAACGAGATGATTTAAATAACATCTTCACAGCCATCACCACCCTTACACCACGTCCATCGAGTCCTCTAAAAAGGTTGGTGTAGTGAACGAATGACAGGAGAGTGTTCACATGATACGACAAAATCAGTGTCTGAGGCAAGGCCGTCGGGCCATCATCCCCAGATTGCTGGCTGCTGTTCTCGCAGTCACGGCTGCCCACGGGCCTCCGTCCTGAGCTGTGGTCCTGTCCCTGCTCCAGGGATGCTTCCTCTTCCAGCTTGCTTTCTTCCTTCCTTTCCTTCTTTCTCTTTCTTTCTTTCTTTCCTTTTCTTTCATTCTCTTTCATTTTTCTTTCTCTCTCTTTCTCTCCTTTTCTCTTTCTTTCTTCCTCTTTCTTGCCCTCTTTCTCTTTCTTTATCTTTCCCTTCCTTCCTTCCTTTCCCTTTCTCTTTCTTTCTTTCTTTCTTTCTTTCTTCTTTTTCATGTAAGGATGTTAAAGACAGCACTAATTTCCAACAGGTCAGGGTGATGGGCACCCAGGAGCTGCAATGCTCACAGCCATTGCTAGGGGATTCGATGTGGGTCCCCAGTGACTCTGCCCCACCACAGGGACTGAAGGAGGGACAGTGATTAGTGTACGTGGGACATTTACAGCCTCTCGAGCTTTGGAGTCCTCTTTAATTTAATGCCTATGGTACTACATTACACAAGGTAATGCCCACATCCCCTTCTCCAGGTGATGAAACTGAGACATAGGGCAGGGATGAGGCTTCTCAAGGTCATGGGACCAGTCTGTCCACATGGGAGGAAGACTGCAATCCGAACCCAGGCCGTCCATTTCCAGAGAGACAGTGCTCAACTGGAGACTCTGCTGTGCCCAGCGGAGGGTCACAGACTTGCTAAACATACCTGCCCTGCTGGACAGGGATGTGCGTGGGGGATGGTCACCACCTGCTGTGTCAGAACTCTGCCAGAGTTTGAGGTCAGAAGTGGCTGGACACTCCAGGCAGCGGCGGAGAGACACGGAAAGGGAGTGAGTGGGCAAGAGCCCCACGTGGGAGGAAGGAGGGCAGAAGACAGAGCAGGAGAGTGGGAAGTGGGCGTCAGAAAGGGAGGACACGGGGGTGTCCTCGGAGGCGGGCTCTCGCCCAAGGGAGGAGCCGGGCACTGGCACTGACCATCCCCAGGAAAGGCCACGTGGCTGGGTCCAGGGGGAGGAGGTGGGCTGTGTGCCGTCCCGTCCCCACCTACAGAGGCGCTTGCTGGCCGGGATGTTCTGCACCTGCCTGTTGGTCAGGAGCCAGCGGCACAGACGCCAGGTCCGGCACTGGACGTCTCCTGGCCATGTGTCTCTGCCCCTCAAGGGCTCCCCGCTTCCTGCTCGGGGCCCGGACCTGCCATCCACTCCTCAGGCCATGGGTGCCCTGGTCTGTGGTCCAGGCACAGGGTGGGTCCAGCTCTGCAGAGCTCACGCTTTTACATCAGACCCCAGGTCTAGAGGTGGGGAGACCGTAGGAGGCCCCCAACTTGGGTGCCAGCTAGATTCCCCAGTCCAGCTTGACCAAAGCGCCCCATTCTCTGGGGCTATGAGGCACTTGCCCTGTTCATGGAGCTGATTCTCCAGCCTCCATTGGGTTTTTTCTCGTCTCCACCAATTAGAACTCAGGAGGAGGGTGAGCTACCTGTCCCCCCAACTCCATCCACAGGGACACTTTCTCCCGCTGAAAGAACCACAGTTTAGAAAATTTTATTGAAGTCTAGTTGATTTACAATGTTGTGTTAATTTCTGCTGTACAGCAAAGTGACTCAGTTACACATACATGCATATTCTTTTCCATATTCTTTTCCATTATGGTTTATCCCAGGATATTTAGTTCCCTGTGTGCACAGCAGGACCTTGTGGTTTATCCATCCTGTACACAATAGTTTGCATCTGCTGACCCCAAACTCCCATTCCATCCCTCCCCAACCCCCTCCCCTTGGCAACCACAAGTCTGGTCTCTGTGTCTGTGAGTCTGTTTTTCTTTTGTGGATACAGAATTACGATTCTGTTCCCATTTCTGTCCCCTCCCCATGTAATCTCATCTTCCTGCCGCAGGGGGTGCAGTGGGCCAGTCCAGCCGGGGGTCTGCAGCCCTGGGGTCTAGGGCTCAGGGCCAGAGATGAGCCTCTGGGCACACAGCCGGTACCCCATCTGGTCACAGTTTAGGTCCTGCAGGGAGGACAGTGTGTCAGAGTGCAAAGAAGGGTTCCCAGTCCCGCGCTGGGGCAGGGCCCTCTCCCTGGGACTGGCGTGGAAGACGCAGCCCAGCGCCTGCAGCCCTCAGCGTCTGACGACAGGGGAAAACCGGCCTTCGGATGGAGAGCCGCAGATGACCAATGGCCAGGCTGAACCACTGATTCACGGCATCCACACCCCACGCCCGCCCAGGGCTTCCCGTTTCCTGATGTGTGAGGTAATACATTTCCTTTTTTCTTTTAAAGCCAGTTTGAGTCAGAGTTTCTGTTTCTTGTAGCTGAAGGCACCACCTATTTCCTTTCATGGCTAAAACCCATTTACCCACAGTCCTAGAACCATAAAAGCAAGAATGCTACAGCCTCATGGGGCTTCAGGGATGAACTGCCAACTTCTCCAACCTTCCCGGTGGAGGGAACCCTGACAACGGGGCTCTTACTCCAGGCTCTGAGTCCCCCATGGATAGGAAATCGATGGACAGCTGCTTTAGCCCTGGTGTTTTTTGCTTAAAATGTCTTTCTTAAGAACTCTTGGTAGATTGAAATGTTATTTCTTAGGCCTGTTAAGATATTAAGCGTACGATTTTGTCTCCTTGGATATTGAGCTTAGGAGCTGTGAATAAGGATCTGTGAAGGGCAATACGGTACCTCTTCCTTAACCTTATAAATACCCCCCAATTGGGGTAAGGTAATAGTCAGAACACCGTGAGAACCCAGAAGAAGAAAAAAATCACATGCAAAGAAATACAAATTAAGATTATCTTAGATTTCTATGACGCAGCCCTCTGTGCCAGCATGGAAGGAAGCCACATATAAAGAGTTGTAAGGAAGAGAGAACGTGACCCTCACACCTCGAAGCCAGTCCAGCTTGGATTCCTGTAAAGACAGGCTTGCATGTTTAAATCATGTTCTTGTGCTCTCATCAAAAAGATCATTTAGTTAAAAACAACAGGAATCACATCAAATCCACAAGAACTTACAAAGAATACACCTTCCTGGAAAAATTTACTTGAAAATATGTTTCAACCACTGAGATAAGAAGCAAAAATGAGCTCAAGAAAGGGAAAGTCATCCATGGAAACACTGGCCAAGACCAGTGAGACCAGTTTACAAAAAGCAAAACTTCTAAATCTACCAAGTTCCAAAAAAAAAAAAAAATTTGCAAAATAGAAAAGGAACAACAAAAACTATCAGGAACAGAAACCCCAGATCAAATGAACAAAAGTCACGAAGTTGAGGGCAGAGAGGTGTGGGGGCAGGGAGGAGAATACAGGGTCCTTCATGGCCTCTCTCCTGCACGTACGTACACACATGCAGATGCGTGCACACACAAAACCCACTTTGTACACTGTTTCAAAAGTGTAAATTAAAGAATTACTTTGAAATCTTGAATATACTCACTAGTATAATTTAAAATAGGATATGTGATTTTCCAAACACCAAAAGCATCAACAGCAAAGAAAATACAGTCCATTTACATGGGTTATGTTGACATGACAGGAAAAAGGAATGAAAAACGGAACCATAAAAAAAAAAGACGTGCACTGTGAGAAATCAGCTCTTCAGTTAGAGAACATGTTTTGTCCATGCTGTACAATTCTCCAACTTTTGTATTTTTTCCCATAATTTTAGCTGTATTTTCTTACCACTTGCAGCATCATTGCCTTTTATTTTTCCTTAAATTGATTCACTTTCTAACTTAAAAACATAGTATAGCCTTTTCCTTAAGCAAAAATAACCACCAGGTCATGGGTCTGCAGTATTTTCTTTTCCTAATACACATTGAAACAAATAACCATTAAGATAAAAGCATTCAGTATAAAGAAGGTGTGGTACATATATACAACGGAATACTACTCGGCCATAAAAAAGAATGAAATCATGCCATTTGCAGCAACATGGATGGACCTAGAGATGATGATACTAAGTGAAGTAAGTCAGTCAGAGAAAGACAAATATCATAAGTGATAGCACTTATATGTGGACTCTAAAATACGACACAAATGAACTTATCAACAAAACAGAAACAGACTCAGAGACATAGAGAACAGACTTGTGGTTGCCTAGGCGGGGGTAAGGGTCAGGGGTAGGGGTGAGGGATGGTTTGGGAGTTTGGGGTCAGCAGATGCAAACTATTATCTATAGGATGGATAAACAACAAGGACCTACTGTAGAGCACAGGGAACTATATTTAGTATCCTGGGATAAACCATAATGGAAAAGAACATGAAAACGAATGTATAGACGTATGACTGAGTCACTTGCTGCACAGGCAGAAATTAGCACAACACTGTAAATCAACTGTACTTCAGTGAAAGACATTTTAGAAAAAGATAAAAGCATTCATACACAGACCACCTAAAGTTATTTTCTAAATTACCAGTCATATATTCCACACTTGGGAAACACTTATCTTGGAAAATATTAATAAATAATATTCGATAAGTTCAATTCATTTTGTCTTTACTCATTACAACGAGTACCCAGAAGAACATAGATGGTTTTAGTAGCAGGTGTGGCTTTTGAAATGTGAGGGGTTTTGTTTTGTTTTGCTTTGCGGTACGCGGGCCTCTCACTGTTGCGGCCTCTCCCTTTGCGGAGCACAGGCTCCGGACGCGCAGGCTCAGCGACCGTGGCTCACGGGCCCAGCTGCTCCGCGGCACGTGTGATCTTCCCGGACCGGGGCACGAACCCGCGTCCCCTGCATCGACAGGCAGACTCTCAACCACTGTGCCACCAGGGAAGCCCGAAATGTGAGGTTTTAAAAACAGAGCCCACGATGCTCCTTAAGGATTACACACTAAAAATCACAAAAAAATCAGAGCACACAAACTCACACTGAAACATAAAGAGCTGGAATCCCACTAAGATTCTTTCTGTTGCTGCTAGAGCCCACAGCGTGTTCATGGTGTGTCTGTGCTCGGGGGACCCCCCCCCCCATGTTATGGTGAGGGCCTGAGCCCAGCTGCTGTGAGACCAGGATGGGCCATGCTGGGCATGTGGAGGCTGACCCTGAGCTCCGGCCCTCACGCTGCCTGGGGTCCCATCGTTGGCACCTTGGAGACAACTTGCAAGAGCCTGTGACCCTGTGAGAACCCACCCCCTGCCAGAAAGAGCTCAGGCTCAGGGGGAAGGAGGGTGTGTGTGCGTGTGTGTGTGTGTAAGTGTGAGGGTGTGCGTGCATGGGCGTGGCAGAGACAGAGCCCAGGGAGGGTGGTGTCACCGAGAGGGCAGAGGCGCAGGGCTGGGTGCTGCCCTCTGACAGGACAGCGGCCTCCTCTCTGCCTCTGACGGGCCAGGCCTCTCTGGCCGCAGTGAGTCTGTGGCACAGTTGGTGGCTGCCCATCCCTCCCAGGCCTCCGCCCCGGGTGACTCTTTGGGTTCCTTCCTCCCAGGCGTCCAAGGTGAAGGGAGAGCGTGTGAACGTCCCTCCCAGCCCCTCACCCAGCGGGCAGCTCCCAGGGCACTGGGCTCCTTCGGGCTGTTCTCTGAGTTCTGCGGGGAGGCTCCCCGGGTCTCTGGGAAGCGTCTGAAGGTGGCCCACCTCAGTCCTCAGGACACGGCCGGGCACCAGGCTGAGGCCTGGAGCTGCCGTGGTCCCCTCCGGCAGCCTGTGCTTGAGGTAACTGGGCGGCCTCCTCTCTGCCCACCTCCCTGGGGGCACAGGACCACTGCCATCAGAACTCCTGGTGTGGCCCTGACAGCTTCAGACACTCTCCGAGCTCCTGAGGGCAACCTCAGGAAACTTCCAGAAACTTCTGGAAGAGCAAGAAAGTTCCTTCTCCAGTTCATCTTGTGGATCAGATGTCACCTCCTCGGACGGGCCTTTTCTCCACCATCACATCTGTCCCCTCCAGGCCTCCTTCCTGATTTCTAGGACAAGCTATACTCTGCCCCTTCTCCCCCCGTCTGGCCACGTCCCCCAACCCCTCATGCAAAGATGAGCCTACACCTCTTCCAGGGCTCCCATGGCAGCTCCATCCTCACTGTGTGGACCCAAGTGTCCTGGGTCTGCCATAAATACTCAAGACATGAAGAGAGGAATGGTAAATAAAAATGAATTTCAAGGTGTTAAACAGTCTCGGGGTGGTTTCTTCCCTTCACTGCTCCCTGGTTCACTCGAATTGGTTTGAGCAAAACTTTGTTTTATTTTATTGCATGGCGTTTACAGAAAATGCACATTATAAGATTAAAGTTAAAACATAAATAAAGAACTCAGAGGGAAGGGAAAGAAAAAAGTGACCCAGTAAAATAAGACCAGGGAGAAGAATAACAAACAAAAGAAATCTAAGTAAGCTTCTTCCCCACTTCTGAAGTTAGGCTGAAAATTTAATCAAGAGTTTCCTTGTCGCCAAAGCAAAAAGGAACACAAAGTTGGTCAGGAAAATACTGATTAGTTTTAAGATTTTTGCTCTAAATACACTTTTAGAAAACTCTCCAGAGCATGGAGGTGTGGGTCATAGTTTTCTCCACCTGGTGGGCTTTAGGGTGACCTTTTCCACTTTGTACATTTTTACACCTTCTACAATGAATGCTCTACAGCAAGCATGTCTGGGAGGCGCTACTGTTTTCTCATCAGTTATCCGTTGCCATAGTGACAACCACAGAAGAAACCACACGACCTCGGGAACAGTCGGTGACACGTTCTTTGCTCACCAGTCTGGGCGCCGCCGTATGGGCAGTTCTGGGGTGAAGGCTCGGGGACACGCGTGTTTCGGGGTCTGCTGGGTGGCCTTGCTGTGCTCTGCTGAGGCCGGCACCGTCTGGGACGAGCGGCCAGCGTGGCTCAGCTCAGCCGGGTTCTCAGATAATCATCTCTGAGGAGGCGGCGCCGGCAGCCAGGACCTGACAGCCCGGCGACCACGGGGACCTGGTTCTATTTTAAGGACCATGAAGCCAGGCTCAGAAGCTGTGGTTGGAGTGTCACGCTCTGAGAGCCGTGGCATTTTGCTAACTTATCCTGTCAAGGTGCCTGCACGGCAGTGACAAGGAAAACGCTACAGCACTGGGGGGCTGAGCGATGATACCACTGCTGTGCACTAGGGCAGCAGCTGCTCCAGACGAGGTCAGTGTCACCCTGGCTGTTTGCCTCCGGAAGGAAGGGCTGGGGAGGACTCCTGGGCTGGCCTCTGCCAGAGCAGCTCGTTTTCTCAGACACTGTGGATGGGCGGAGCTGTGTCACTGGCCTCGGGTGGGTGCCAGGGCCGCTGGACATCACCCGTGAGCCCCTCAGCAAACCAGCAAGAACACGGCAATCAGAAGGCCCCAATTCAAAACTGGCTGAAAGCTTAAAGCATCTGGACGGTCACTGAGGATGCATGTGTGGCCAGGGATCCCCTGAAAACCTTTCTACACCCCAGAACACGTCACCTGAGTGGCTGTAGGAATATCCCAGAGGCAACCCAGGCTCCCTAACCCACTGCCCCCCACCCCACCCACCAGGGCCGCCTCTCTCTCCCAGGAGCCCCACACAGACAGCTGATGCCCCAAAGCACCAGTATTTTATCCAGGCTGCGCCTTCCCAGGCTGGCACCCTTGGGAGCACGTACTGAACTTCACTTGGATGTTTCTTTCCTTGTGGGATAATTCCGTCTGCACCTTCTCCTGGGCCTGTTTTGTGGCCCAGCTCCAAGAATAGATTATGCCAGAGCATTGGGCACCTGCCCCGTGGCCTGGAAAGAGCCCCACTTTTCCTACTATCCCATGGGGACAGAGAGAGCAGGGGTGCAGGCATGGGCAGGCTGTTTATCTGACATGTTTAGGGAGCTCTTCCAAACCGTCCTGGGTCAGTCTTGACTTTGGTGCTAAAACACGGGAAGGGAGAGAGACAGAAGGAGGAAGGGGGGTGGGTGGGAGGAAAGCAGGTTTCAGAGAAGTCAAGTAATTGACCTGATGACACAGCTCACAAGTCTCAGAGCTGGGATTTAGACCCAGGCCGGTCTGACCCTAAAGCCAGTGTTCTCTACACTAGTGAAAGAAAAATAATTGAGAGAAGGGAGCCATTACCATCAATAACTCTGATTTCCTAAACTCTGATTCAGAGAAAACTGTGCAGATAGCCTGGGGTCTAGGAATTCCCTCGCAAGCCCATTCATTCGTTCCTTCATGATCAGTGCGGGAGGGATAAAATGAAGAGTGTGACATCGTGCAGTCCCAGTTTTAAAAGCTTAGAGCTAATTGAGAACATAAGACACACGTCTATAAAAGCCCAGCAACTTAAATGGGAAGCAGGACAGCAAGTCCCAACCACATGCAGCAGATGTGGTGACAATATTGGCTCATTAAAAAGCTGGGACCTGAGGCCACCCCAAGAACTTTATTTTCCTGATGTGAGAGTTTATTAACGTGAAAAGTCTTTCAAAGATACACAAACGGTGCATCTGCTTTATGCCCTTGAGGACTTGCCCTCATGGACGGCAGTGAGGTGTAGGGCTGACCGCTCTGGTGGGGCGGGTGCTGGGGAGGGTACAGGAACTCGAGGAGCAGAGCTGAGAGTCCCGGGGAATGGGGGTGGGTCTGATGGGGTTTGGGAGGGAGGGGCGCTGAAGACAGGACCACATCCCATTCTTCGTCATATTCCGAGTGCCAGTGAGGCTTTGGGCACCTGGAAACTGCCTGATTGTCTTTTAGGCAAATGCATTACATGTGCACGGGTTGGAATTCACCTGGCACGTTCCTGCAAGAATGAAACTCAATCACATCCACGGTACATCGGGTGTGAACATCGGAACCCTCCCTTGATGTGTTTGTTCCAAATAAGGCATTCTCTCCCAACAAGTCCTTGATGTCTCCTAACAGATTAGCTTAGGACTAGTTAATGACTACTTTTTTATGCAAAAGAAGCTTTGTTTTCTAAAAGAGTGTGTCCTTAGGATTAAAGGGGAAAGAAACTCTGGATCACCCCTAGGTTCCACAACAACGTGGCTGGGAGGCCATCGACTCAGGAACTGGACAGCCAGCATTTCCCAGAGTTTCTGGAAGGCTCTCCTGAGGGAACAGGTGGGGTGGTGTGCGTGAGGGCTTGTCCGGTGCCACCATGTGCCAGACACGGGGCCAAGTCAGTGCTCTCTGTCTGCATTCCGATTCAGCTCACTCCACCTCCCACAACCTCTCCATGCAGGCCTGGCCAAAGGAGGAGGAATTCTTGTTAAAAAGACAAGGAAGGTGTCAGTGGTCCCTGGGGTCTCCAGGACCAGCCCTCCACTGGGCCACTGGGCCGAGGAAGCCCCTTCCTCGGGCCTCAAAGTGGTTTTGCTGCATCCAGGGAGCCCAGCCCATCCTTTGAGGGGCAGTGTGGCCCCCACAGCCCAGGGACTGGTCCAGTGCAGCCAGCCTGGCCCAAGGTCGGCCCAGTCAGCCCAGGTCAGCGCCCAGCTCCTCCCGTGTTGTGGGCCCCTGACCACCCCCGGAGGAGGACCGACCACAGGGACATGTCCGCGGAGCCAGCCTGGCTCTCCAGCCTCCACCTGGGTGATGGATGCCTGGTCTGAGAGGACTGGGAAAAAAGAGGGAAAGAGAGAGAAGAGAAGGGAAGGAAAGGGAAGGGAAGGGAAGATAAGAGAAGGCAAAAAGAAGACATCATCATGACAATGAAAACACAACGACCCAAAACCTATGGGATGCAGCAAAAGCAGTTCTAAGAGGGAAGTTTATAGCAATACAATCCTACCTCAAGAAACAACAAACATCTCAAATAAACAACCCAACCTTACACCTAAAGCAATTAGAGGAAGAAGAACAAAAAAACCCCAAAGTTAGCAGAAGGAAATAAATCATAAAGGTCAGATTGGAAATAAGTGAAAAAGAAATGAACGAAATGATAGCAAAGAGCGATAAAACTAAAAGCTGGTTCTTTGAGAAGATAAACAAAATTGATAAAGCATTAGCCAGACTCATCAAGAAAAAAAGGGAGAAGACTCAAATCAATAGAATTGGAAATGAAAAAGGAGGCGTAACAACTGACACTGCAGAAATACAAAAGATCATGAGAGATTACTACAAGCAACTATATGCCAACAAAATGGACAACCTGGAAGAAATGGACAAATTCTTAGAGAAGCACAACCTTCTGAGACTGAACCAACTTTCACAAAATTCAACACCCATTTATGACAAAAAAAAAAAACCCTCCAGAAAGTAGGCATAGAGGAAACCTACCTCAACATAATAAAGGCCATATATGACAAACCCACAGCCAACATCATTCTCAATGATGAAACACTAAAACCATTTCTGCTAAGATCAGGAACAAGACAAGGTTGCCCACTCTCACCACTCTTATTCAACATAGTTTTGGAAGTTTTAGCCACAGCAATCAGAGAAGAAAAAGAAATAAAAGGAATACAAATCAGAAAGGAAGAAGTAAAACGGTCACTGTTTGCAGTGACCGTTAGTCACTGCAAACTAAGTATGCATGTATGCATATGCATGTATGCATATGCGTATGTATGATACTATACATAGAGAATCCTAAAGATGCTACCAGAAAACTACTAGAGCTAATCAATGAATTTGGTAAAGCAGCAGGATACAAAATTAATGCACAGGAATCTCTTGCATTCCTATACACTAATGATGAAAAATCTGAAAGAGAAATTAGGGAAGCACTCCTATTTACCATTGCAAAAAAAAGAGCAAAATACCTAGGAATAAACCTACCTAAGGAGAAAAAAGACCTATATGCAGAAAACTATAAGACACTGATGAAAGAAATTAAAGATGATATAAACAGAGGAGACATATACCATATTCTTGGATGGGAAGAATCAACACTATGAAAATGACTATACTAAAATAATTAATTTAAAAGAAAAAAAAAAGACAAGTAAGATGACAACCAGAAACACTGAGGACTACATCTCAGCCCAGAGGGACTCTCTGGGTCTGCAGCAAACCAGCTCTGCCTGTCGGCCCGGTGTCGTCATGTGATGATTCAGGGCTTTGTATCGTCCTCGCCTGTCTACTCATGAAAGCTCATCAGAGAAAGACAGCACGCAATTATCTCCCTCCGGTTTCAGTCCTGTCTCTGTGCATTCCATCCAGCTGGAATAATACACATGTGCCCTGAGCGTCTTCCTGATGCAAGCGCTTCACGAATAACGATTTAGCTTTGCGGGGGGTATGGGATCTGTGCTCATAGATGACACACAGGACACATTCTTCTGCTTCCTTACCTGGGGGACACAATCACCCTGGGTCCCTTGCGCCTAAGTGCCTCTCAAGCTCGGGCTTTCCCTGCGGGCCAAGGTCACTGTCACCGTTTAGCATCACATATCAGGCACCCACCAGCTGGGATTCAGCGACACTGGAGGAAGACGTAAGAGCCTCTTTCTCTGCATTTCAAGGAGAAGCTATTAAAGAAGCACATAAATAAATCCTCAGCATCTGGAATTTGCATAAATACCAAGGAAGAAAAGTGGAATTCTAGAAGGTTGGTTGGAAATTTAAGTGTCACGTCAGGTTTCAGGGGCTTGGGGTGTTGTTCTGAACTTCCATAGTTTTCACTTTGATGGCGTTTTATATACTAGAAAAAATCCAGCATGACACAACCAAAATTAAGCAGAAAGTTTGGGTTTCCATGTACAAATTGAATAATAGGCACGTCTAGATAATGCGAATTTCTCAGTGAAAGATGGAATACGAAATCTAATCAATTTCATCAACCATTTTCAAAATTAGACTTTTAAAATTCAAGCCTATTGCAAGGGGTGTGCCCCTCTGGGTCCCCAAATGCAGTCTATTAATAGAAGCTCGGAACGACGGGAGAGGTGAAGAGTAACAGCATGAGAACATTAGCTGAATATTTCGGTTTTCCTCTTGGCAGGTGAAGGTTGCTGGGGAATCGGGGACAGAAGGGGCGTTCGGGGCGGTGCGGGGGGGGGCGGTCAGGCTCAGCTCCACGCTGCCCTGTGAAACAGGTCTAATTGCTCTGAACCTCTTTGCTCCTTTGCTGCTGTGAGGCTGAGCTGATTAACTGTGGGGAGGGCATATTTCCCCTCCCCAGGCATGGGGTTACTGAATGTGCTTTCTCTTTATTTCTACTGTAACCCCCTATTTATCAACCTCCCCACTTCTAGTTATTTTCCCAGCCCGAATAGCTCCTTGCTGTATGCAGTCGATAGAGCCAGACGGCGTGTTTTTATTTCTCCTATGAGCGTGGTCCCAGCGTGATGGCAGGCCCATCGCCACGATCACCTGAGGCCCTATTCTCCCCTTTCAAGTGTGAAAGGCCCAGATCACACAGCTAACTAAACAGCAGACTTGGGTTTGGAATCCATGTCTTTCTTCACTTTCCATGGCTTATTTCCATTAGAACTCACTAACTGAATTTGTATTAATGCGTTCATTCAGTGCATGTTTATTGCCTCCTATGAGTCAGGCACTGCCATGAGCCAGATAGAATAACCCCTCGCCTCGTGGATTTTACGCTCTAGCAAGAGAGACAGACAAAGACCGTGAAACGGGCACACGGACAGGATGTGGATGGCGGCACAGTCCATCAGGCCGGGTGAGGGCAAGGGGAGCTGTGGACGGTCGCAATTTTCAATAAGGCGGCCAGGGTAGGCCTCACTGCAGAGTGACAGCTGAGCAAGGACTTGAAGGTGGGGGGATTAGCACGGGGCTATGG